>NC_069503.1:676825436-677156740 GCF_027579735.1 Bombina bombina
AAACCCTCAACCACACCCTCCCTATCTCTTTAATTCAAAACACAATTAAAATCCCCCTGCCACCACTGTAAAACCTACTAAACAAGGCTGAAGGGCAGGTCCTAGGTCTTCTAGAGAGTCACTTTGAATGTTCACTTTAACAGAAGATAGGATTATTTTTTGGCTATATAAAGCTTAGTTTAAAGGCAAATGCAATATTCATTTAACTTAGGGTGAGATAAAAGTGAACCAAGACTCTGGGTAATATAGACAAATGAGATATACATCATCTGACACTGAATTTTCTATCACTGTATTTAGCCAAAGCAAGAATTTGGATATCTTATCCAGATTTCACTGGTTCACATTTTGCTCACCACAAGTTAAATGAATATTGCACTTGCCCTGTAAAAAAGCTTCAATTACCTACAAATCAAACGTCCTTGTAGTGTCAAAGAAACTAGTGGCAGAGCCATTGCCCTCTTTTACAGAGTAGTATTACGTGATCCATCATTAAGTATGTGAACTTAGAAAAGGCAGAAACTTTGTAAAAGCTGCATACGGCAAAACACGCGTCAGGCGTGAGGCATAGTCTCAGCCATACCGTTATGAGACTACTATTGCATAGATAAGTAAAGACATTTACTGCTACTTTATAGTTAGTTTACTTCTCTCTTATCCCTAGTGCTAAGGCCATTCAATCTTGCCCTTTGTGGGTTTCATGCAATCATAGCATTAACTTTATAGGGATCTGCTCCCCAGGGGGGTTAATGAGTGAAGCAAAACCTGTTTGGTATTTATGTGAGTATGAATTGGTTTAACAAATTGAATATGGCTATATACCCTTGGATTCACATCTGATGTTCCACCTTTTAGGTGTAAAATGTCTTACTTATGTTTTATGGATATTTTTTTATATTTTTTTATCTTAATTCCTTAATAAAAGTTAAGTTTTATATTTTCAGCCTAGACTTTTGGACCAATATTGAAGAATAGATTTAGACATATGATTCCTAGTGTGTCCTAAATATTCTTACTTTAGTTGTCTCTCCTTTTTTCGAAGCTATTTCTTTAGAATATGTGACACGTTTCCCCTATGATGGATTACAAGTACCCTTTTTGGGACTAATAATGAGACAACTTGGGGGGATTTTTATAGGATTATAATAGGTTCTACTTTATTCCTGCTAGTATATTATTTTTTTGTAGTATTCATTGCATTCCCTGTACAGAACTATGAAATCTCTTGGTGCATTACAAATAAAGATAATGAAAATTATTCAATTGTCAATTACCTCCTGCTACGTATGATCTCTGTAACTCCTTAATGCAAACTGTGATGTCATCAGACATAGCAGTTACCATTTATAGGAAACAAAAAAACAAAGTTGATCACTCCGTTAGCAAGATATATATTTAAAGACAAACATAAAAAAACTAATTCCACTGGGAACCTTGAATAACTAAAAATTCCATAGGTCTTAACCGCACATCATGTGGAACATACAGGTTTTTTCCCATGGCCACTGTACAGCGTTTTTATATATATATATTTGATCCATAAAACCTAAAGAGACGCACATTATAAAATAAACTGCTGAATAATAACAGAAGTTTTTTTTAATTATATTTATTTTTTACCAACTAGTTTGCATGAATCTGGTTGCAAGGTAGCCTCTGCGTGTGCAGCTTGTTTGTAGTGTCTACCAGTAAGGCTATACTAGGATTATTTTCAGATTATTTTTTAAGTAAAGTAAAGGGCTTTAAGTTTTGTAAAGGAGCTGTATGATCAAAAAATATACTGACCTGTTGCTATAAAGCAGATTTTATTTGTTTAACATAATCTGGTTCAATGGATACAAAAGTTCAAAAAGAAAATGCATCATTGCTTGTATATAACTGTGTGTTTGCTAGATATGTTTATTCAGGAAGAAGGGCAGGCGTCTGCAATTAAAGCCTCTTTCTCCAACATAGGTGTGTCCGGTCCACGGCGTCATCCTTACTTGTGGGATATTTTCTTCCCCAACAGGAAATGGCAAAGAGCCCAGCAAAGCTGGTCACATGATCCCTCCTAGGCTCCGCCTACCCCAGTCATTCTCTTTGCCGTTGTACAGGCAACATCTCCACGGAGATGGCTTAGAGTTTTTTAGTGTTTAACTGTAGTTTTTATTATTCAATCAAGAGTTTGTTATTTTAAAATAGTGCTGGTATGTACTATTTACTCAGAAACAGAAAAGAGATGAAGATTTCTGTTTGTATGAGGAAAATGATTTTAGCACCGTAACTAAAATCCATGGCTGTTCCACACAGGACTGTTGAGTGCAATTAACTTCAGTTGGGGGAACAGTGTGCAGTCTCTTACTGCTTGAGGTATGACACATTCTAACAAGACGATGTAATGCTGGAAGCTGTCATTTTCCCTATGGGATCCGGTAAGCCATGTTTATTAAGATAGTAAATAAGGGCTTCACAAGGGCTTATTAAGACTGTAGACTTTTTCTGGGCTAAATCGATTCATTATTAACACATATTTAGCCTTGAGGAATCATTTATTCTGGGTATTTTGATATGATTATATCGGCAGGCACTGTTTTTGACACCTTATTCTTTTGGGGCTTTCCCTAATCATAGTCAGAGCCTCATTTTCGCGCCGGTATGGCGCACTTGTTTTTGAGGACAGCATGGCATGCAGCTGCATGTGTGTGGAGCCCTGATACATAGAAAAGTCTTTCTGAAGGCATCATTTGGTATCGTATTCCCCTTTGGGCTTGGTTGGGTCTCAGCAAAGCAGATTCCAGGGACTGTAAAGGGGTTAAATATAAAAACGGCTCCGGTTCCGTTATTTTAAGGGTTAAAGCTTCCAAATTTGGTGTGCAATACTTTTAAGGCTTTAAGACACTGTGGTGAAATTTTGGTGAATTTTGAACAATTCCTTCATACTTTTTCGCAATTGCAGTAATAAAGTGTGTTTAGTTTAAAATTTAAAGTGACAGTAACGGTTTTATTTTAAAACGTTTTTTGTGCTTTGTTATCAAGTTTATGCCTGTTTAACATGTCTGAACTACCAGATAGATTGTGTTCTGACTGTGGGGAAACCAAGGTTCCTTCTCATTTAACTATATGTATTTTATGTCATAAATTTTTTTTAGTAAAAATGATGCCCAAGATGATTCCTCAAGTGAGGGGAGTAAGCATGGTACTGCATCATCCCCTCCTTCGTCTACACCAGTCTTGCCCATACAGGAGGCCCCTAGTACATCTAGTGCGCCAATACTCCTTACTATGCAACATTTAACGGCTGTAATGGATAATTCTATCAAAAACATTTTAGCCAATATGCCCACTTATCAGTGAAAGCGCGACTGCTCTGTTTTAGAAAATTCTGTAGAGCATGAGAACGCTGATGATATGGTTTCTGAAGGGCCCCTACACCAGTCTGAGGGGGCCAGGGAGGTTTTGTCTGAGGGAGAAATTTCAGATTCAGGAAACATTTCTCAACAAGCTGAACCTGATGTGATTACTTTTAAATTTAAGTTGGAACATCTCCGCGCTCTGCTTAAGGAGGTGTTATCCAATTTGGATGATTGTGATTATCTGGTCATTCCAGAACCACTATGTAAAATGGAAAAGTTCTTAGAGGCCCCGGGGCCCCCCCGAAGCTTTTCCTATATCCAAGCGGGTGGCGTACATTGTTAGTAAAGAATGGGACAGGCCCGGTATACCTTTAGTACCTCCCCCCATATTTATAAAATTGTTTTCCTATAGTCGACCCCAGAAAGGACTGATGGCAGACAGTCCCCAAGGTCGAGGGGGCGGTTTCTACTCTACACAAGCGCGCCACTATACCCATAGAAGATAGTTGTGCTTTCCAAGATCCTATGGATAAAAAATTAGAAGGTCTGCTAAAGATGTTTGTTCAGCAAGGTTCCCTTCTACAACCAATTGCATGCATTGTCCCTGTCTCTGCAGCCGCGTGTTTCTAGTTTGATGAGCTAGGAAAGGCGATTATTAGTAATTCTTCTTCTTATGAGGAGATTATGGACAGAATTCGTGCTCTTAAATTGGCTAATTCTTTCACCCTAGACGCCACCTTGCAATTGGCTAGGTTAGCGGCGCAAAAATTCTGGGTTTGCTATTGTGGCGCAGAGCGCTTTGGTTAAAATCTTGGGCAGCGGATGCGTCTTCCAAGAACAAATTGCTTGACATTCCTTTCAAGGGGAAAACACTCTTTGGCCCTGACTTGAAAGAGATTATCTCTGATATCACTGGGGGCAAGGGCCACGCCCTTCCTCAGGATAGGTCTTTTCAAGACCAAAAATAAACCTAAGTTTCGTCCCTTTCGCAGAAACGGATCAGCCCCAAGGGCTACGTCCTCTAAGCAGGAAGGTAATACTTCTCAAGCCAATCCAGCCTGGAGACCTATGCAAGGCTGGAACAAAGGAAAGCAGGCCAGGAAACCTGCCACTGCTACCAAGACAGCATGAAATGCGGGCCCCCGATCCGGGACCGGATCTGGTGGGGGGCAGACTCTCTCTCTTCGCTCAGGCTGGGGCAAGAGATGTTCTGGATCCTTGGGCGCTAGAAATAGTCTCCCAAGGTTATTCTCTGGAGTTCAAGGGGCTTCCTCCAAGGGGGAGGTTCCACAGGTCTCAGTTGTCTTCAGACCACATAAGAAGACAGGCATTCTTACATTGGGTAGAAGACCTGCTAAAAATGGGAGTGATTCATCCTGTTCCATTAGGAGAACTAGGGATGGGGTTCTACTCCAATCTGTTCATAGTTCCCAAAAAAGAGGGAACGTTCAGACCAATCTTAGATCTCAAGATCTTGAACAAGTTTCTCAAGGTTCCATCGTTCAAGATGGAAACCATTCGAACACTTCTTCCTTCCATCCAGGAAGGTCAATTCATGACCAAGGTGGATTTCAAGGATGCGTATCTACATATTCCTATCCACAAGGAACATCATCGGTTCCTAAGGTTTGAATTCCTGGACAAGCATTTCCAGTTCGTGGCGTTTTCTTTCGGATTAGCCACTGCTCCTAGGATTTTCTCATAGGTACTAGGGTCCCTTCTGGCGGTGCTAAGACCAAGGGGCATTGCTGTAGTACCTTACTTGGACGACATTCTGATTCGAGCGTCGTCCCTTCCTCAAGTAAAGGCTCACACGGACATTGTCCTGGCCTTTCTCAGATCTCACGGATGGAAAGTGAACGTGGAAAAGAGTTCTCTATCTCCGTCAACGAGGGTTCCCTTCTTGGGAACTATAATAGACTCCTTAGAAATGAGGATTTTTCTGACAGAAGCCAGAAAAACAAAACTTCTAGACTCTTGTCGGATACTTCATTCCGTTCCTCTTCCTTCCATAGCGCAGTGCATGGAAGTGATAGGTTTGATGGTAGCGGCAATGGACATAGTTCCTTTTGTGCGCATTCATCTAAGACCATTACAACTGTTCATGCTCAGTCAGTGGAATGGGGACTATTCAGACTTGTCTCCGAAGATACAAGTAAATCAGAGGACCAGAGACTCATTCCGTTGGTGGCTGTCCCTGGACAACCTGTCACAAGGGATGACCTTCCGCAGACCAGAGTGGGTCATTGTCACGACCGACGCCAGTCTGATGGGCTGGGGCGCGGTCTGGGGATCCCTGAAAGCTCAGGGTCTTTGGTCTCGGGTAGAATCTCTTCTACCGATAAATATTCTGGAGCTGAGAGCGATATTCAATGCTCTCAAAGCTTGGCCTCAGCTAGCGAGGGCCAAGTTCATACATCAACCATCAGGGGGGAACAAGGAGTTCCCTAGCGATGGAAGAAGTGACCAAAATCATTCTATGGGCGGAGTCTCACTCCTGCCACCTGTCTGCTATCCACATCCCAGGAGTGGAAAATTGGGAAGCGGATTTTCTGAGTCGTCAGACATTGCATCCGGGGGAGTGGGAACTCCATCCGGAAATCTTTGCCCAAGTCACTCAACCGTGGGGCATTCCAGACATGGATCTGATGGCCTCTCGTCAGAACTTCAGAGTTCCTTACTACGGGTACAGATCCAGGGATCCCAAGGCGGCTCTAGTGGTTGCACTAGTAGCACCTTGGACCTTCAAACTAGCTTATGTGTTCCCGCCGTTTCCTCTCATCCCCAGGCTGGTAGCCAGGATCAATCAGGAGAGGGCGTCGGTGATTTTGATAGCTCCTGCGTGGCCACGCAGGACTTGGTATGCAGATCTGGTGAATATGTCATCGGCTCCACCATGGAAGCTACCTTTGAGACGAGACCTTCTTGTTCTAGGTCCGTTCGACCCACTCCAGCTGACTGCTTGGAGATTGAACGCTTGATCTTATCAAAGCGAGGGTTCTCAGATTCTGTTATTAATACTCTTGTTCAGGCCTGAAAGCCTGTAACCAGAAAAATTACCACATAATTTGGTATATCTGTTGGTGTGAATCTGCAGGATTCCCTTGGGACAAGGTTAAGATTCCTAAGAGTCTATCCTTCCTTCGAGAAGGATTGGAAAAAGGATTATCTGCAAGTTCCTTGATGGGACAGATTTCTGCCTTGTCTGTGTTACTTCACAAAAAGCTGGCAGCTGTGCCAGATGTTCTAGCCTTTGTTCAGGCTCTGGTTAGAATCAAGCCTGTTTACAAAATTTTGACTCCTCCTTGGAGTCTCAACCTAGTTCTTTCAGTTCTTCAGGGGGTTCCGTTTGAACCCTTAAATTCCGTTGATATTAAGTTATTATCTTGGAAAGTTTTGTTTTTGGTTGCAATTTCTTCTGCTAGAAGAGTTTCAGAATTATCTGCTCTGCAGTGTTCTTCTCCTTATCTGGTGTTCCATGCAGATAAGGTGGTTTTGCGTACTAAACCTGGTTTTCTTCCAAAAGTTGTTTCTAACAAAAACATTAACCAGGAGATAGTTGTGCCTTCTTTGTGTCCTAATCCAGTTTCAAAGAAGGAACGTTTGTTGCACAACTTGGATGTAGTTCGTGCTCTCAAATTTTACTTAGCAGCTACTAAGGATTTCAGACAAACTTTGTCTTTGTTTGTTGTTTATTCTGGTAAACGGAGAGGTCAAAAAGCAACTTCTTCCTCTCTCTCCTTCTGGATTAAAAGCATTATCCGATTGGCTTATGAGACTGCCGGACGGCAGCCTCCTGAAAGAATCACAGCTCACTCCACTAGGGCTGTGGCTTCCACATGGGCCTTCAAGAACGAGGCTTCTGTTGATCAGATATGTAAGGCAGCGACTTGGTCTTCACTGCACACTTTTTCTAAATTTTACAAATTTGATACTTTTGCTTCTTCTGAGGCTATTTTTGGGAGAAAGGTTTTGCAAGCCGTGGTGCCTTCCATTTAGGTGACCTGATTTGCTCCCTCCCTTCATCCGTGTCCTAAAGCTTTGGTATTGGTTCCCACAAGTAAGGATGACGCCGTGGACCGGACACACCTATGTTGGAGAAAACAGAATTTATGTTTACCTGATAAATTACTTTCTCCAACGGTGTGTCCGGTCCACGGCCCGCCCTGGTTTTTTTAATCAGGTCTGATAATTTATTTTCTTTAACTACAGTCACCACGGTAACATATGGTTTCTCCTATGCAAATATTCCTCCTTAACGTCGGTCGAATGACTGGGGTAGGCGGAGCCTAGGAGGGATCATGTGACCAGCTTTGCTGGGCTCTTTGCCATTTCCTGTTGGGGAAGAGAATATCCCACAAGTAAGGATGACGCCGTGGACCGGACACACCGTTGGAGAAAGTAATTTATCAGGTAAACATAAATTCTGTTTTTTGGAGCCGCAATTATTATTGTGAAAGTGCAACACATTGAGATCTGGATTTGCACAGATCTCAGTGTGTTTCACTTTCACAAGAATAATTGCGGCTCCAAAAAGAGGCTTCAATTGCAGACGCCTTCTTCCTGATTACGGAACGATGTGCACAAATGCACATATCTAGTGTTTGCTAACCCCTTAAAGGGGTTGAAATAGTTTAAAATCAGATCCAGAGTAGCAAAGCAAAACATATCCATTGAGCCAATGACAAGAAGCATATGTGCATAGACACCAATCACCAGCGAGCTCCCATATGTTCACTTCTGTTCCTATCTTTTTATGTGTTTCAACATTAGATTTCAAGAGAACAAAGTCAATTTGATAATAGTAGTACATTTAAATTATTTGACTTTTATGTTCCTCACTTTTATATTGCTCACTTAACACACCACAGTTATATTTTTATTATATTGACAATGATAATACGCATAGAGAAGTGGATTAATAAATACACTGAATAATATGAAACACTTCTAGGAATATCATAATTCCTATACATGTTTAGATTAGATATGAATAATTTGCACACTGACTAATACACTAGATTTTATATAATTTAATATTCGATGTGAGTATACCACTCATAAATATTAGATTTAATTATTAATACTACCACAGGTGACTAGGTGTTATGTGGTCTTTATAGGTCACTACATGAGGTTTGCAGTTACAGGTAATATATTGTAATTGCGGTATGATCGGTACATATAGAGTTCCACTATGAGGCTTGCGGTTATAGGTAATACAACTAAATAGCTCTACGATTGGTACAATCACAGCCCCACCTCATATGCTGAAAGACAGTAATAGGACAACAATCGTCACGTATAATAGTGACGTTCTGCCCCTGCAATTAGGAGATTGGCTAGTCGCGGTCACATGTAGCAGTGACGCATGTGGTTGTTTAAGTTTAACATAGGATCCCTGTTTTAGCTATGCAATCTGCTATCAGGGATTGGCCTTTCGTAGTCACAGATAATAATCAAACACACAGAAGTCACTCCACGAGTGATCTAAACATAAAATTACGCTACTAGTGATCACTGCCAAGGATAATACAGGGAATTAAACAAAAGCTGAGAACCTGAAAAGAGGTATACTATATAATTATATAAATAAAAATGATATATTTTGGAGTTACAAATACACGGCCTTGTTTAGATAGGCTAGGATTGCTAACTGAGAGAAGAGATCTACATGGGACACCACAATTGCCACATACCTGCTGTAATAAGGAGATATATACATATACTGTGGGGCATATCTATCATGCTTTGTACGGAAACACCAGTTATGAAGCAGCGGTCTAAAGACCGCTGCTCCATAACCTGTCCACCTGCTCTGAGCAGGCGGACAGACATCGCCCCAATTCAACCCGATCAAATATAGGTGCAATGGTGAATACGGAGAGCATATTGCTTTCCACATTCAGCGAAGTCTGTCGGACCTGATCCGCACTGACGGATCAGGTCCGACAGACCTTTGTTAAATAGGCCCCTGCATCTTTCCATATTGTATAACGATTGCATACAATGTATTGTATGTGATATTTATGATGTTTTGTGAGATAGGATATAAAGTTGCAGTAATAGTAATAACATCAATCAATTACTGCCCCATGGAAAACACATGTGTGTATAACACGCCCACAATAGGCATTGTGTGCTGAGTGTTTGTTGATTGGTTTTTGTTGATTGGTTAACAAAAGATTTAAATAGTAGGTATTGTATAAGGCGCTTTATGCCTGATGAAACGGCCATCCTAGAGCCGAGAAACGCGTTGTATAATAGCAAATTCTGAGAATAGCACAAAATGCAGTTTGGACATAGAGGCCTATCTATCAAGCTCCAAACGGAGCTTGAAGGGTCGTGCTTCTGGCAAGTCTTCAGACTCGCCAGAAACAGCAGTTATGAAGCAGCGGTCTAAAGACCGCTGCTCCATAACCCTCTCCGCCTGCTCTGATGAGGCGGACAGGAATCACCGGAATTCAACCCGATCGAATACGATCAGGTTTAATGACACCTCCCTGCTGGCGGCCCATTGGCCACGAGTCTGCAGGGGGCGGCGTTGCACCAGCAGCTCTTGTGAGATGCTGGTGTAATGCTGAATACGGAGAGCGTATTGCTCTCCGTATTCAGCGAGGTCTTGCAGACCTGATCCGCACTGTCGGATCAGGTCCGCAAGACCTTTAATAAATTGGCCTCATAGTATGTCTTTGGGCTATTTCACTTTCTTTTTGGTAAGTAAGTGAAGTTATAGTGTGCACAAACTTTGTTGTTATTCCCCATCTCCTAGTTTACCTGCAGGCATTTACAATAAATGTTGTCATATGAGCATAGGGAATTCCCACAGTGCAAAAACAGAGCTATGCAATATTAATAGATAACTGGGAATATTAGTATGAATTAAAAAAAGAAAGCTTGAACATACCTCGTAAAATATATATATTTTTTTAAATGAGTGCTTAAAGGGACATAATACACATGAAACCCACAATTTTTCTTTCATGATTCAGACAAAGCATACCATTTAAAAGTTTCCAATTTACCTTCATTATCAAATTTGCTTTGTTCTCATGTTATTCTGTGTTGGAGATATCTAGATATGTAGTGTGCACTTTTTGGAGCACTATATGACAGGAAATAGTGCTGCCATCTATTGTTCTTTTAATGTATAACATTGTTGCAAAACAGCTTCCATATAGTGCGCTAGACACATGCATGCTCCTGAAGTTAGCTTTCTGCTTTTCAACAAAGGATACTGAAAAAAAATGATTATATAAGTTTATTGGAAAGTTCTTTAAAATTGCATGCTCTATCTGTATTATAAGAGATTAAAAAAAAATTGGTTTATATCCCTTTAAAAGTGATGCAGTATATTTGTAAAAAGCTGACTAAAAAAGATCACCTGAATATCTCTATGTAAAAAAGAAAGATATTTTCCCCACAATTTCCTCAGTAGCCACATCCCATTATAGAAGGACTTTAAGCAGCCAATCAGGATGATAGTCCCATGACTTGTAAGGGAGCATGCATGCATCTGGCATGTGCAGCATATGTTTTGCATAAATGAAAAGAAACCGAATCACAGCATTAAATGAGAAACATCAGTGTCATATCACCTGATTTTACACAACAACATAAACTGACTAACACGGGTCTAGCCAAGCTCCTGCACTGTGTTAGTCACAGTCCATTGTGTTTTGGATTTTTTGCAGGTCTGACATCACCACAACTTGATTGTGGTTGCCAAAGAAAGTACCTTGTAATGATGATTATGATGGTAATTGTTATTATTATTGTTTATTTATAAAAAAAATATCCCACAGCCCTATGCAAGTGTATAAGAAATATATTATCGGGACAAAATGGAAGTTACACGGCACTGGGTCTTGTTCCTGGGGAAATTTCAGTGATAGCTGCAGATCAATAGCTTAGAAGCCTTAAAGTGACAGTAAAAGGCACAATTTAACTTTTATGATACAAGGGTAGCATGTAATTTCAAACAACTTTCCAACTTACTCCTGTTATCAAATTTGCTTCAATCTCTTGGAGCCTTTGTTGAAAAACATACCTAGGTAGGCTCAGGAGCAGCAAGTACTGAGAGCTAGCTGGTGATTGGTGGCAGCAAATATATTCCTCTTATCATTGACTTACCCAATGTGTAGTGCATTGCTGCTACTTCTTCAGGATATTAAGAGACTGAAGCCAATTTGATAATAGAATTAAATTGGAAAGTTATTTAAAATGACATTAAGAGGCCAATTTAACAAATGTCTTGTGGACCTGATCCGACAGTGCGGATCAGGTCCGCAAGACATTGATGAATGCAGAAAGCAATACGCTCTCCGTATTCAGCATTGCACCAGCAGCTCGCGGCCAATGGGCCGCCAGCAGGGGGTGTCAATCAACCCGATGGTACTCGATCGGGTTGAATTCCCACGATTCCTGTCCACCTGCTCAGAGCAGGCGGACAGTGTTATTTTCTGGCGAGTCTGAAGACTCGCCAGAAACACGGGCCGTCAAGCTCCGTTCGGAGCTTGATAGATAGGCCCCTAAGTCTGAATAATGAAAGAAAAATGTTGTGTTTCCTGTGCTTTTAAGGACTGCAAAGAAATGTATTGCAATGAAAAATGCAAATAATAAAATATATTTAAAGGGACAGTCTACTCTAGAATTTTAATTAATAAGATAGATCATCTCTTTTTTTTTACCCATTCCCCAGTTTTGTATAACTGGTTATATTAATATACGTTTTACCTCTGTGATAACCTTGTATCTAAGCCTCGGCAATCTGCCCCTTATTTCAGTTCATTTCTTATTTCAGTGCTGTTGACAGACTTTCATTTTAGCCAGTCGGTGCTGACTCCTGGGTAACTGCACGGGAGTGAGCACAATGGTATCTATATGGAACACACGGACTGGTGCTGTATAGCTGTAAAAAAAACTGTCAAAATGCTCTGAGATAAGAGGTGGCCTTCAATGGCTTAAAAATTAGCATATGAGCCTTCCTAGGTTTAGCTTTCAACAAAGAATACCAAGAGAACAAGTTAATTTGATGATAAAAGTAAGTTGGAAAGTTGTTTAAAATTGCATGTCCTATCTGAATCATGAAAGTTTAAGTTTGAAGCTTTCACCGCACTGAGCTGGTCAGGCAGCCCAAAACAGAACGCTGTTTTGCTGAGGTGACGTTTCCACCTCTTAGTAAATAGCCGTGTGGGACAGCCAGCGACAAGCAGGATAGCTAGCACGCTATTGGCTAAGAGGTGGAAACGTCTTCATTTTTGTAAAAAAATAAAAATCATTAAACAAAATTTTCTAAAGTATTGTTACTGTCCCCTATGTGTGTAGCCCTTTAAGTTAGTTAAACACATAGTTGAAGTCTGCTCCACTGCTGCAATACACTAATATTTACTAGCTGAACACATACAGTGAACGAATGTCAAGAGGTGTATGCGTGTAGCTATCAGTCAACAGCTAGATCCCAGTAGTGCATTGCTGTTTTTGAGCCTATATAAGTATGTTTTTTAACAAAGAATACCAAAAAAATGATAAAAGAGGTTAATTAACAAACTTCTTAAAGGAACATTAAACACTTTGAGATGGTAATATAAAAAAAAAATATGCAATATACTCATTATTTATTTTGTTCCCTTTTCCTGCAATTCCATTCTGAAAATTGTGAGCTTTTCAGATCCTCTTAAAAATGGAAATTCAGAACACTGTTATATTCCACACAGTCATTGGCTGCACACTGTATTGACCTATTTATAGCTGTCCCTAATTGGCCACAGCAAAGAAGGTAACCTAAGTTACAACATGGCAGCTCCCATTGTTTTATAGACACTAAGGGACAAGTGGAGCGCTATTTAACGTTCCCTATTGAGTGTTAACTGCGCTAGAAGCTTTTTGGGTTGCGCTCATATAATGAGTTGAAAGTAAACTGTTTTCCATCTCACTCTAATCCAACGAGCACAAAAGCTGTACTTAGAATATCATATGCAAAATAACCTTTTCCACCATAGAAATCAATGGAGAAAAAAAGTGGGGGGAAAAACTAACACCCAACTCGCACGCAAGCCCAATCGCATATTCTCATGTGTGCTAACCCGACATGAAAATATGAATATTTCACATTCCAGTTTTCTTCACATAGAAGAATATGTTCTATTTAATCATAAATTAATATTTCTATATACAGTATATGATGGTATTTTGGTACAATATATATTTAAAAATGTTTTATTAAATATGAATATTAATTTATTTTTGGTAATTTATATATATATATATATATATATACATACACACAGTCCAATGAATCGGAAGGCACTTATAGGGTCTTAATTATCCTAATCCATTTATTTGCTGACGTTTCGAGGTCTCCTCCATTTTCAAAACAAGTGATAAAGTACAAACATACACTCACCCTTTATCCAAACATGCCCGCCACCATTACAACGTTCCTGGTGGCGTCCCGGAAGTTACCGGCATCAAGTTACCGGCGTCACGTGACCCTCCATCGTCATGGCGTCCAGTTGTCATGGCGAGGGAGATCGTGACATGGGGGTCACGTGATGCCGGTAACTTCTGGGACGCCACCAGGAACATCGCAATGGTGGTGGGCTCGTTTGGATAAAAAGGGTGAATGTATGTTTGTACTTTATCACTTGTTTTGAAAACGGGGGAGACCCTGAAACGTCAGCAAATAAATGGATTATGATAATTAAGACCTTGTGAGTGCCTTCCGATTTATTGGACTCTGTATTAGCTTTTGAAGTGCACCTAGGGCATGTTAGCCTTTTTCTATTTACCAGGAGTGCTGTTACCTTCTTGGACTTTTTATATATATATATATATATATATATATATATATATATATATATATATATGTACAGTATATATATATATATAGAACATATTCTGCTATGTGCAGAACATAGGAATGTGAAATATTTACAATAAATACATAGTTAAAACCTTTATTAAAAGTGAATACTGCATTAATATGCTTTTACATGTTTTCATCTACTTAACTGCAGGGGCTTCTATATATGTGTACATATGTATTTACAGTATGTGTTTATATGTGTATATATGTCTGTAACTATCTATCTATCTATATATATATATATATATATGTATGTACATATACATACATATACATCTTTAGACATGTATATGTACAGTATCTCACAAAAGTGAGTACACCCCTCACATTTTTGTAAATATTTTATTATATATTTTCATGTGACAACACTGAAGAAGTGACACTTTGCTACAATGTAAAGTAGTGAGTGTACAGCCTGTATAACAGTGTAAATTTGCTGTCCCCTCAAAATAACTCAACACACAGACATTAATGTCTAAACTGTTGGCAACAAAAGTGAGAACACCCCTAAGTGGAAATGTCCAAATTGGGCACAAAGTGTCAATATTTTGTGTGGCCACCATTATTTTCCAGTACTGCCTTAACCCTCTTGGGCATGGAGTTCACCAGAGCTTCACAGGTTGCCACTGGAGTCCTCTTCCACTCCTCCATGACGACATTACAGAGCTGGTAGATGTTAGAGACCTTGCACTCCCCCACCTTCCGTTTGAGGATGCCCCACAGATGCTCAATAGGGTTTAGGTCTAGAGACATGCTTGGCCAGTCCATCACCTTTACCCTCAGCTTCTTTAGCAAGACAGTGGTCGTCTTGGAGGTGTGTTTGGGGTCGTTATCATGTTGGAATACTGCCCTGCGGCCCAGTCTCTGAAGGGAGGGGATCATGCTCTGCTTCGGTATTTCACAATACATGTTGGCATTCATGGTTCCCTCAACGAACTGTAGCTCCCCAATGCTGGCAGCACTCATGCAGACCACCCAGACCATGACACTCCCACCACCATGCTTGACTATAGGCAAGACACACTTGTCTTTGTTTTCCTCACCTGGTTGCCGCCACACACGCTTGACACCATCTGAACCAAATAAGTTTATCTTGGTCTCATCGGACCACAGGACATGGTTCCAGTAATCCATGATCTTAGTCTGCTTGTCTTCAGCAAACTGTTTGCGGGCTTTCTTGTGCATCATCTTTAGAAGAGGCTTCCTTCTGGGACTACAGCCATGCAGACCAATTTGATGCAGTGTGCGGCGTATGGTCTGAGCACTGACAGGCTGACCCCCAACCCCTTTAACCTCTGCAGCAATGCTGGCAGCACTCATACGTCTATTTCCCAAAGACAACCTCTGGATATGATGCTGAGCACGTGCACTCAACCTATTTAGTCGACCATGAAGAGGGCTGTTCTGAGTGGAACCTGTCCTGTGAAACCTCTGTATGGTCTTGTCCACCATGCTGCAGCTTAGTTTAAGGGTCTTGGCAATCAGGGTCTTGGCAATCTTCTTATAGCCTAGGCCATCTTTATGTAGAGCAACAATTCTTTTTTTTCAAATCCTCAGAGAGTTCTTTGTCATGAGGTGCCATGTTGAACTTCCAGTGACCAGTATGAGAGAGTGTGAGAGTGATAATACCAAATTTAACACACCTGCTCCCCATTCACACCTGAGACCTTGTAACACTAACGAGTCACATGACACTGGGGAGGGAAAATGGCTAATTGGGCCCAATTTGGACATTTCCACTTAGGGGTGTTCTCACTTTTGTTGCCAACGGTTTAGACATTAATGGCTGTGTGTTGAGTTATTTTGTGGGGACAGCAAATTTACACTGTTATACAGGCTGTACACTCACTACTTTACATTGTAGCAAAGTGTCATTTCCTTAGTGTTGTCACATGAAAAGATATAATAAAATATGTACAAAAATGTGAGGGGTGTACTCACTTTTGTGAGATACTGTATATATGTATCTCTAGGTAAAAGCCCTTTGCCTGCCTTTTTTTCTTACACCACAATAATTTTTATTAGATAGTGTTATTATGAGTGTAACTGTACTTTTGTAATGTGTTTTGTGACACTTTTTTGTTTTGTGAAACTGTTAACCAGAGCTCAGAGGACACAGTAATTATTCCAGCGTAAATTGCAATTGTGCTCGAGTGATCACGTTTACGTTTAAAGGGACATTAAACTCAAATTTTTTCTTTCATGATTCAGATAAAGAATACCATTTTAAACAACTTTCTAATTTACTTCTATTATCTATTTTGCTTCATTATCTTGATATTCTTTCTTGAAAAGCATATCTAGATAGGCTCAGTAGCTTCTGATTGGTGGCTGCACATAGATGCCTCACGTGATTGGCTCACCAATGTGCATTGCTGTTTTTTTAACAAAGGATATCTAAAGATTGTAGCAAATTAGATGATAGAAGTAAACTGGAATGTTGTTTAAAATTGTATTCTCTATCTGAATCGTGAAATAAAATTTCTGGGTTTAATGGCCCTTTAATTTGTAATACAAGTGGAAAACCCAACTCACGGTATACCCCTTATCGCTCTCATGTAACTGTTAGTGCTCCATTCATAATCTGGCCCTAAAACGTTACACTTATTTTGTCAATATTTAAACAGCTAATGAAACTTTACAAAATACACCTACATGTTCTCAGACTAATCTTTTGTTTGAATGCATCGTTCTATCTAGCATTTATTTAGTGTTTAATCTCCACATGTTCTATTTAAACCACAAACGTGTAAATTCTGACTTTCATGTTAAAGTCAACTTCAGAGAACCTATGGCTATGCGCATATGCCTTTTGTCATTGGCTCACTTGCTATGCCCAGCTGTGGACCAATAGCCCAATGCTGCTCTGAAACTGACTTTAAAGCTGTTTTCTTGTTGAACGTTTGTGTCTTTAAACTTTTTATATATCTGAAAGTGTAGTTCCCCTTCAAAATAGAAAATCAAGTTAAAACCAGACATTTTCTAAATTGTATGTTACAGAATGTGATGCTCTTCACTGTGTTAAACCAGTGCTGGCTACTCATGTCACTCAAATGGATTTGTGGATGCTGCAATGATCAGTTAAAGGGGCAATAAAACTGTAAATAAATGCTAGATATACCGATCTATACAGAGCTAAGATTAGGCTGTGAATAATGCAGATATATATTTAAAATGATATTAGTTCTTCAATATTAAAGAAGTGTAAAGTTTTTTAGTTTCTATAAAGTAATTTAGTTCCTATAAAGAAATTGGCACTGCCTTGTTGAAACCCAGGTTTCCCTCATCTAATCTCTTATGCTGAGGACAATAAGAGACATATAAAATAATAACTGTGCAAACAAAAGTTGTGAGGAATATACCAATATATACCAAAGTAAAAATCCCCTGAATATTGATATATTCCTCACAGCTGTTGTCTGCACACGTTATTTGTCCCTAATGGAATTATCCTCAGCAGAAGAGATTAGATAATGAACACCTACTTTTTAATATGGGGTGCCCATTACTTTATAGAAACTTGGGAGAATTAAAAGCCCCAAATTGTAATCAGTAGAGGAGATTTAAAGGTACGGTAAAGTAAAAATGATTATTTTTTTTAAAAACAACATTGTAATTTACTTCTATTATCTTATATTCTAATTGGCTTAATTCTCGTGAATCTTTTGTTGAAAAGCATGCCTAGGAAGGCTCAGGAGCAGTAATACACTACTGGGAGTTAGCTGGTGATTTGTAGTTGCACACATATATGCCTCATTTCATTAGCTCAGTTAGCTTGCAATAGTGCAGTGCTATTACTTCAACAAAGGATACAAAGAGGATGAAGCAATTTTGATTAAAGAAGGAAATTGTAAAGTTGTTTCAGGATGTTTGCTCTGAATTATAACAGAAAAATGTTGTGTTTCTTCTGTTATGTGCGATCAGTCCACGGGTCATCATTACTTCTGGGATATAACTCCTCCCCAACAGGAAATGCAAGAGGATTCACCCAGCAGAGCTGATATAGCTCCTCCCCTCTACGTCAGTCCCAGTCATTCTCTTGCACCCAACGACTAGATAGGATGTGTGAGAGGACTATGGTGATTATACTTAGTTTTTATGACTTCAATCAAAAGTTTGTTATTTTACAATAGCACCGGAGCGTGTTATTACTTCTCTGGCAGAGTTTGAAGAAGAATCTACCAGAGTTTTTTACTATGATTTTAACCGGAGTAGTTAAGATCATATTGCTGTTCTCGGCCATCTGAGGGAGGTAAAGGCTTCAGATCAGGGGACAGCGGGCAGATGAATCTGCATTGAGGTATGTAGCAGTTTTTATTTTCTGAATGGAATTGATGAAAAAATCCTGCTATACCGTTATAATGACATGTATGTATACACTTCAGTATTCTGGGAATGGTTTTTCACCGGAACTACTCTGTTAAAGGTCACTAATCCTTTTAATAAATATTGTCATGTTAAACGTTTTTGCTGGAATGTAGAATCGTTTACATTGCTGAGGTACTGAGTAAATAAATGTTTGGGCATTATTTTCCACTTGGCAGTTGTCTGCTTTAAATTGTGACAGTTTCGTTTCTCCTCACTGCTGTGTGTGAGGGGAGGGGCCGTTTTTGGCGCTCTTTTGCTACGCATCAAAAAATTCCAGTCAGCTACTATTATATTTCCTGCATGATCCGGTTCACTGACAGATCTCAGGGGTCTTCAAACTTCTTTGAAGGGAGGTACATTCTCTCAGCAGAGCTGTGAGAATTTTTATTGACTGTGAATAAAAACGTTACTCTATAATTTTTTATGTCAAATTTAGTTATTTACTAATGGGAACAAACCTTTGCTAAAAGTTGTGTTATTTTACACTTGATGCTATAACTGTTTCAGTTCATTATCTCAACTGTCATTTAATCGTTTAAGTACCTCTTTGAGGCACAGTACGTTTTTGTTAAAAAAGATTATAACCAGGTTGCAAGTTATTGCTAGTGTGTTAAACATGTCTGACTCAGAGAATGATATCTGTGTCATTTGTTCCAATGCCAAGGTGGAGCCCAATAGAAATTTATGTACTAACTGTATTGATGCTACTTTAAATAAAAGTCAATCTGTACAATGTGAACAAATTTCACCAAACTGCGAGGGGAGAGTTATGCCGACTAACTCGCCTCACGCGGCAGTACCTGCATCTCCCGCCCGGGAGGTGCGTGATATTATGGCGCCTAATACATCTGGGCGGCCATTACAGATAACATTACATGATATGGCTACTGTTATGACTGAAGTTTTGTCTAAATTACCAGAACTAAGAGGCAAGCGTGATCACTCTGGGGTGAGAACAGAGTGCGCTGACAATACTAGGGCCATGTCTGATACTGCGTCACAGCTTGCAGAGCATGAGGACGGAGAGCTTCATTCTGTGGGTGACGGTTCTGATCCAAACAGATTGGATTCAGATATTTCAAATTTTAAATTTAAATTGGAGAACCTCCGTGCATTACTAGGGGAGGTCTTAGCAGCTCTCAATGATTGTAACACCATTGCAATACCAGAGAAAATGTGTAGGTTGAATAAATACTTTGCGGTACCGGCGAGTACTGACGTTTTTCCTATACCTAAGAGATTAACTGAAATTGTTACTAAGGAGTGGGATAGACCCGGTGTGCCGTTCTCACCCCCTCCAATATTTAGAAAGATGTTTCCAATAGACGCCACTACTCGGGACTTATGGCAAACGGTCCCTAAGGTGGAGGGAGCAGTTTCTACTTTAGCTAAGCGTACCACTATCCCGGTGGAGGATAGCTGTGCTTTTTCAGATCCAATGGATAAAAAATTAGAGGGTTACCTTAAGAAAATGTTTGTTCAACAAGGTTTTATATTGCAACCCCTTGCATGTATCGCGCCGATTACGGCTGCGGCAGCATTTTGGATTGAGTCTCTGGAAGAGAACCTTAGTTCATCTACGCTAGACGACATTATGGACAGGCTTAGAGTCCTTAAACTAGCCAATTCATTCATTTCGGAGGCCGTAGTACATTTAACCAAACTTACGGCTAAGAACTCTGGATTCGCCATACAGGCACGTAGAGCACTGTGGCTAAAATCCTGGTCAGCTGATGTTACTTCTAAGTCTAAATTACTTAATATACCTTTCAAGGGGCAGTCTTTATTTGGGCCCGGGTTGAAAGAAATTATCGCTGACATTACAGGAGGTAAGGGCCACGCCCTACCTCAAGACAAAGCCAAAACTAAGGCTAGACAGTCTAATTTTCGTCCCTTTCGGAATTTCAAACCTGGAGCAGCGTCAACCTCCACTGCACCAAAACAGGAAGGAGCTGTTGCTCGTTACAGGCAAGGCTGGAAACCTAACCAGTCCTGGAATAAGGGCAAACAGGCCAAGAAACCTGCTGCTGCCCCAAAGACAGCATGAACCGAGAGCCCCCGATCCGGGACCGGATCTAGTGGGGGGCAGACTTTCTCTCTTCGCTCAGGCCTGGGCAAGAGATGTTCAGGATCCCTGGGCGCTGGAGATCATATCTCAGGGATACCTTCTAGACTTCAAATTATCTCCCCCAAAAGGGAGATTTCATCTGTCAAGGTTGTCAACAAACCAGATAAAGAAAGAAGCGTTTCTACGCTGTGTACAAGATCTGTTATTAATGGGAGTGATCCATCCAGTTCCGCGGTCGGAACAAGGACAAGGGTTCTACTCAAACCTGTTTGTGGTTCCCAAAAAAGAGGGGACTTTCAGGCCAATCTTAGATTTAAAGATTCTAAACAAATTCCTAAGAGTTCCATCGTTCAAAATGGAAACTATTCGGACAATCTTACCTATGATCCAAAAGGGTCAGTACATGACCACAGTGGATTTAAAAGATGCTTACCTTCACATACCGATTCACAGAGATCATCAACGGTATCTACGGTTTGCCTTCCTAGACAGGCACTACCAGTTTGTAGCTCTTCCATTCGGATTGGCTACGGCCCCAAGAATCTTCACAAAGGTTCTGGGTGCCCTTCTGGCGGTACTAAGACCGCGAGGGATTTCGGTAGCTCCGTACCTAGACGACATTCTAATACAAGCTTCAAGCTTTCAAACTGCCAAGTCTCATACAGAGTTAGTTCTGGCATTTCTAAGGTCGCATGGATGGAAAGTGAACGAAAAGAAAAGTTCTCTTTTTCCTCTCACAAGAGTTCCATTCTTGGGGACTCTTATAGATTCTGTAGAAATGAAGATTTACCTGACAGAAGACAGGTTAACAAGGCTTCAGGATGCATGCCGTGTCCTTCATTCCATTCAACACCCGTCAGTAGCTCAATGCATGGAGGTGATCGGCTTAATGGTAGCGGCAATGGACATAGTACCTTTTGCACGCCTACACCTCAGACCGCTGCAATTGTGCATGCTAAGTCAGTGGAATGGGGATTACTCAGATTTGTCCCCTACCCTGAATCTGAATCAAGAGACCAGAAATTCTCTTCTATGGTGGCTTTATCGGCCACACCTGTCCAGGGGGATGCCATTCAGCAGGCCAGACTGGACAATCGTAACAACAGACGCCAGCCTGCTAGGTTGGGGCGCTGTCTGGAATTCTCTGAAGACTCAGGGATTATGGAATCAGGAGGAGAGTCTCCTTCCAATAAACATTCTGGAATTGAGGGCAGTTCTCAATGCCCTTCTAGCTTGGCCCCAATTAACAACTCAGGGGTTCATCAGGTTTCAGTCGGACAATATCACGACTGTAGCTTACATCAACCATCAGGGAGGGACAAGAAGCTCCCTAGCAATGATGGAAGTATCAAAGATAATTCGCTGGGCAGAGTCTCACTCTTGCCACCTGTCAGCAATCCACATCCCGGGAGTGGAGAACTGGGAGGCGGATTTCTTGAGTCGCCAGACTTTTCATCCGGGAGAGTGGGAACTTCATCCGGAGATTTTTGCCCAAATACTTCGACGTTGGGGCAAACCAGAGATAGATCTCATGGCGTCTCGCCAGAACGCCAAACTTCCTCACTACGGGTCCAGATCCAGGGATCCGGGAGCGGTTCTGATAGATGCTTTGACAGCACCTTGGAACTTCGGGATGGCTTATGTGTTTCCACCCTTCCCGCTGCTTCCTCGATTGATTGCGAAAATCAAACAAGAGAGAGCATCTGTGATTCTAATAGCGCCTGCATGGCCACGCAGGACTTGGTATGCAGATCTAGTGGACATGTCATCCTGTCCACCTTGGTCTCTACCTCTGAGACAGGACCTTCTGATACAGGGTCCATTCAAACATCAAAATCTAACTTCTCTGAAACTGACTGCTTGGAAATTGAACGTTTGATTTTATCAAAGCGTGGTTTTTCTGAGTCGGTTATTGATACCCTGATCCAGGCTAGGAAGCCTGTTACCAGAAAGATTTACCATAAAATATGGCGCAAATACCTATACTGGTGCGAATCCAAACGTTACTCCTGGAGTAAGGTTAGGATCCCTAGGATATTGTCTTTTCTACAAGAAGGTTTAGAAAAGGGTTTATCGGCTAGTTCATTAAAGGGACAGATTTCAGCTCTGTCCATCTTGTTACACAGGCGTCTGTCAGAAAATCCAGACGTCCAGGCCTTTTGTCAAGCTTTAGCTAGGATCAAGCCTGTGTTTAAAGCCGTTGCTCCGCCATGGAGTTTAAACTTAGTTCTTAACGTTTTACAAGGTGTTCCATTTGAACCCCTTCATTCCATTGATATAAAATTGTTATCTTGGAAAGTTCTGTTTTTAATGGCTATTTCCTCGGCTCGAAGAGTCTCTGAGTTATCAGCATTACATTGTGATTCTCCTTATCTGATTTTTCATTCAGATAAGGTAGTTCTGCGTACTAAACCTGGGTTCTTACCTAAGGTAGTTACTAACAGGAATATCAATCAAGAGATTGTTGTTCCATCCTTGTGTCCAAATCCTTCTTCAAAGAAGGAACGTCTTCTACACAATCTGGATGTAGTTCGTGCCCTCAAGTTCTACTTGCAGGCAACTAAAAATTTTCGCCAAACTTCTTCCTTGTTTGTCGTTTATTCTGGACAGAGGAGAGGTCAAAAAGCTTCTGCTACCTCTCTCTCTTTTTGGCTTCGTAGCATAATACGTTTAGCCTATGAGACTGCTGGACAGCAGCCTCCTGAAAGAATTACAGCTCACTCCACTAGAGCTGTGGCTTCCACTTGGGCCTTTAAGAATGAGGCCTCTGTTGAACAGATTTGCAAGGCTGCTACTTGGTCTTCGCTTCATACTTTTTCCAAATTTTACAAATTTGACACTTTTGCTTCTTCGGAGGCTATTTTTGGGAGAAAGGTTCTTCAGGCAGTGGTTCCTTCTGTATAATGAGCCTGCCTATCCCTCCCGTCATCCGTGTACTTTTGCTTTGGTATTGGTATCCCAGAAGTAATGATGACCCGTGGACTGATCGCACATAACAGAAGAAAACATAATTTATGCTTACCTGATAAATTCCTTTCTTCTGTTGTGCGATCAGTCCACGGCCCGCCCTGTTTTTTAAGGCAGGTAAATATCTTTTAAATTATACTCCAGTCACCACTTCACCCTTGGTTACTCCTTTCTCGTTGATTCTTGGTCGAATGACTGGGACTGACGTAGAGGGGAGGAGCTATATCAGCTCTGCTGGGTGAATCCTCTTGCATTTCCTGTTGGGGAGGAGTTATATCCCAGAAGTAATGATGACCCGTGGACTGATCGCACAACAGAAGAAAGGAATTTATCAGGTAAGCATAAATTATGTTTTCATGTCCCTTAAAAATGTTTTGGATATCTTTGGAACACTTGATCCTTTCTTTTGATCATACTTCCTAAAGTTTTCTGAAGAGTATATGGGCCTGGAAGGATAGGGGCTAAGTCTTGAAGACTTGTGGTCGGAATCTGTAACATGAAGTTTGAGTGAGGATGGGACGCATTTATCTAAATTTGCTACACACAGATTTTTTTTTCACCCCAGCTCAATTTCACTCCTTTAACCCCTTAATGACCGCAGCACTTTTCCATTTTCTGTCCGTTTGGGACCAAGGCTATTTTTACATTTCTGCGGTGTTTGTGTTTAGCTGTAATTTTCCTCTTACTCATTTACTGTACCCACACATATTATATACCGTTTTTCTCGCCATTAAATGGACTTTCTAAAGATACCATTATTTTCATCATATCTTATAATTTACTATAAAATTTTTTATAAAATATGAGGAAAAAATTGAAAAAAACACACTTTTTTAACTTTGACCCTCAAAATCTCCTACACTTCAACAACTACCAAAAAACTCCCATGCTAAATAGTTTCTAAATTTTGTCCTGAGTTTAGAAATACTCAATGTTTACATGTTCTTTGCTTTTTTTGCAAGTTATAGGGCAATAAGTACAAGTAGCACTTTGCTATTTCCAAAATTTTTTTTAAAAAATTAGCGATAGTTACATTGGAACACTGATATCTGTCAGGAATCCCTGATTAACCCTTCACATATATATATATTTTAAAAGAACACAACCTAAGGTATTAAACATGGGGTATTTTGACTCTTTCCATGCAACTATTTTACCACCAATCTATGCCAAAGTTTGAAAAAAAAAAAAAAAAAGTGGTGATTTTTTGACAAAATAGCAATTCAAGAATACATTTACTGAGAACGTTAAGGGTTACTGCCAAATAACACCCCAATATGTCTTCAGCAGCATCTCCTGAGTACAGTGATACCACCCATGTATAGGTCTGTTGGGTTCTCTGGGGGCTAAAAGGCCTTATTTTTAGGGGGCGCATTCCAGTTTTTTAATTTGGAATTTTCACATCTGTCGTCATGCACCCATGTCCTATTTGGGACATTTCTGAAGCCGGACAATGCAAATTACCCCCATCAAACCATATATTTTTAAAAAGTAGACACCCTAGGGTATTTCAAATGCTGGTATTTTAACACTTTGCATGCACTAATTCAACCACCAGTCTTTGTCAAACTTTTGGGTAGTCATTTTGGTGTGTTATTTTTCACACGCATTGTACTTTAGGCATGGATTCTCAGTTCCTGTTATATGTTACTGACCAAAAACACCTCAATATGTGTTCAACAACAACTTCTGAGTACAGTGATACCCCCCATGTATAGGTGTGTCGGGTTCTCTGGGGGCTAAAAGGCCTTAATTTTAGGGGGCGCATTCCAGTTTTTCAACTTGGAATTTTCATATCTGTCATCATGCACCCATGTCCTATTTGGGACATTTCTGAAGCCGGCCAATGTAAATTACCCCCATCAAACCATATATTTTTGAAAAGTAGACACCCTAGGGTATTTCAAATGCTGGTATTTTAACACTTTCCATGCACTAATTCAACCACTAGTCTTTGTCAAACTTTTAGGTAGTCATTTTTTTGCATTATTTTTCACACACATTGTACTTTAGGCATATATTCTCAGTCCCTGTTATGTGTTACTGCCAAAAAAAACCTCAATATGTATTCAACAACATCTCCTGAGTACAGTGATACCCCCCATGTATAGGTGTGTCGGGTTCTCTGGGGGCTAAAAGGCCTTAATTTTAGGGGGGGCATTCCAGTTTTTCAACTTGGAATTTTCACATCTGTCATCATGCACCCATGTCCTATTTGGGACATTTCTGAAGCCAGCCAATGTAAATTACCCCCATCAAACCATATATTTTTGAAAAGTAGACACCCTAGGGTATTTCAAATGCTGGTATTTTAACACTTTCCATGCACTAATTCAACCACTAGTCTTTGTCAAACTTTTAGGTAGTCATTTTTTTGCATTATTTTTCACACACATTGTACTTTAGGCATATATTCTCAGTCCCTGTTATGTGTTACTGCCAAAAAAAACCTCAATATGTATTCAACAACATCTCCTGAGTACAGTGATACCCCCCATGTATAGGTGTGTCGGGTTCTCTGGGGGCTAAAAGGCCTTAATTTTAGGGGGGGCATTCCAGTTTTTCAACTTGGAATTTTCACATCTGTCATCATGCACCCATGTCCTATTTGGGACATTTCTGAAGCCGGCCAATGTAAATTACCCCCATCAAACCATATATTTTTGAAAAGTAGACACCCTAGGGTATTTCAAATGCTGGTATTTTAACACTTTCCATGCACTAATTCAACCACTAGTCTTTGTCAAACTTTTAGGTAGTCATTTTTTTGCATTATTTTTCACACAAATTGTACTTTAGGCATATATTCTCAGTCCCTGTTATGTGTTACTGCCAAAAAAAACCTCAATATGTATTCAACAACATCTCCTGAGTACAGTGATACCCCCCATGTATAGGTGTGTCGGGTTCTCTGGGGGCTAAAAGGCCTTAATTTTAGGGGGCGCATTCCAGTTTTTCAACTTGGAATTTTCACATCTGTCATCATGCACCCATGTCCTATTTGGGACATTTCTGAAGCCGGCCAATGTAAATTACCCCCATCAAACCATATATTTTTGAAAAGTAGACACCCTAGGGTATTTCAAATGCTGGTATTTTAACACTTTCCATGCACTAATTCAACCACTAGTCTTTGTCAAACTTTTAGGTAGTCATTTTTTTGCATTATTTTTCACACACATTGTACTTTAGGCATATATTCTCAGTCCCTGTTATGTGTTACTGCCAAAAAAAACCTCAATATGTATTCAACAACATCTCCTGAGTACAGTGATACCCCCCATGTATAGGTGTGTCGGGTTCTCTGGGGGCTAAAAGGCCTTAATTTTAGGGGGCGCATTCCAGTTTTTCAACTTGGAATTTTCACATCTGTCATCATGCACCCATGTCCTATTTGGGACATTTCTGAAGCCGGCCAATGTAAATTACCCCCATCAAACCATATATTTTTGAAAAGTAGACACCCTAGGGTATTTCAAATGCTGGTATTTTAACACTTTCCATGCACTAATTCAACCACTAGTCTTTGTCAAACTTTTAGGTAGTCATTTTTTTGCATTATTTTTCACACACATTGTACTTTAGGCATATATTCTCAGTCCCTGTTATGTGTTACTGCCAAAAAAAACCTCAATATGTATTCAACAACATCTCCTGAGTACAGTGATACCCCCCATGTATAGGTGTGTCGGGTTCTCTGGGGGCTAAAAGGCCTTAATTTTAGGGGGCGCATTCCAGTTTTTCAACTTGGAATTTTCACATCTGTCATCATGCACCCATGTCCTATTTGGGACATTTCTGAAGCCGGCCAATGTAAATTACCCCCATCAAACCATATATTTTTGAAAAGTAGACACCCTAGGGTATTTCAAATGCTGGTATTTTAACACTTTCCATGCACTAATTCAACCACTAGTCTTTGTCAAACTTTTAGGTAGTCATTTTTTTGCATTATTTTTCACACACATTGTACTTTAGGCATATATTCTCAGTCCCTGTTATGTGTTACTGCCAAAAAAAACCTCAATATGTATTCAACAACATCTCCTGAGTACAGTGATACCCCCCATGTATAGGTGTGTCGGGTTCTCTGGGGGCTAAAAGGCCTTAATTTTAGGGGGGGCATTCCAGTTTTTCAACTTGGAATTTTCACATCTGTCATCATGCACCCATGTCCTATTTGGGACATTTCTGAAGCCAGCCAATGTAAATTACCCCCATCAAACCATATATTTTTGAAAAGTAGACACCCTAGGGTATTTCAAATGCTGGTATTTTAACACTTTCCATGCACTAATTCAACCACTAGTCTTTGTCAAACTTTTAGGTAGTCATTTTTTTGCATTATTTTTCACACACATTGTACTTTAGGCATATATTCTCAGTCCCTGTTATGTGTTACTGCCAAAAAAAACCTCAATATGTATTCAACAACATCTCCTGAGTACAGTGATACCCCCCATGTATAGGTGTGTCGGGTTCTCTGGGGGCTAAAAGGCCTTAATTTTAGGGGGGGCATTCCAGTTTTTCAACTTGGAATTTTCACATCTGTCATCATGCACCCATGTCCTATTTGGGACATTTCTGAAGCCGGCCAATGTAAATTACCCCCATCAAACCATATATTTTTGAAAAGTAGACACCCTAGGGTATTTCAAATGCTGGTATTTTAACACTTTCCATGCACTAATTCAACCACTAGTCTTTGTCAAACTTTTAGGTAGTCATTTTTTTGCATTATTTTTCACACAAATTGTACTTTAGGCATATATTCTCAGTCCCTGTTATGTGTTACTGCCAAAAAAAACCTCAATATGTATTCAACAACATCTCCTGAGTACAGTGATACCCCCCATGTATAGGTGTGTCGGGTTCTCTGGGGGCTAAAAGGCCTTAATTTTAGGGGGCGCATTCCAGTTTTTCAACTTGGAATTTTCACATCTGTCATCATGCACCCATGTCCTATTTGGGACATTTCTGAAGCCGGCCAATGTAAATTACCCCCATCAAACCATATATTTTTGAAAAGTAGACACCCTAGGGTATTTCAAATGCTGGTATTTTAACACTTTCCATGCACTAATTCAACCACTAGTCTTTGTCAAACTTTTAGGTAGTCATTTTTTTGCATTATTTTTCACACACATTGTACTTTAGGCATATATTCTCAGTCCCTGTTATGTGTTACTGCCAAAAAAAACCTCAATATGTATTCAACAACATCTCCTGAGTACAGTGATACCCCCCATGTATAGGTGTGTCGGGTTCTCTGGGGGCTAAAAGGCCTTAATTTTAGGGGGCGCATTCCAGTTTTTCAACTTGGAATTTTCACATCTGTCATCATGCACCCATGTCCTATTTGGGACATTTCTGAAGCCGGCCAATGTAAATTACCCCCATCAAACCATATATTTTTGAAAAGTAGACACCCTAGGGTATTTCAAATGCTGGTATTTTAACACTTTCCATGCACTAATTCAACCACTAGTCTTTGTCAAACTTTTAGGTAGTCATTTTTTTGCATTATTTTTCACACACATTGTACTTTAGGCATATATTCTCAGTCCCTGTTATGTGTTACTGCCAAAAAAAACCTCAATATGTATTCAACAACATCTCCTGAGTACAGTGATACCCCCCATGTATAGGTGTGTCGGGTTCTCTGGGGGCTAAAAGGCCTTAATTTTAGGGGGCGCATTCCAGTTTTTCAACTTGGAATTTTCACATCTGTCATCATGCACCCATGTCCTATTTGGGACATTTCTGAAGCCGGCCAATGTAAATTACCCCCATCAAACCATATATTTTTGAAAAGTAGACACCCTAGGGTATTTCAAATGCTGGTATTTTAACACTTTCCATGCACTAATTCAACCACTAGTCTTTGTCAAACTTTTAGGTAGTCATTTTTTTGCATTATTTTTCACACACATTGTACTTTAGGCATATATTCTCAGTCCCTGTTATGTGTTACTGCCAAAAAAACCCTCAATATGTATTCAACAACATCTCCTGAGTACAGTGATACCCCCCATGTATAGGTGTGTCGGGTTCTCTGGGGGCTAAAAGGCCTTAATTTTAGGGGGGGCATTCCAGTTTTTCAACTTGGAATTTTCACATCTGTCATCATGCACCCATGTCCTATTTGGGACATTTCTGAAGCCGGCCAATGTAAATTACCCCCATCAAACCATATATTTTTGAAAAGTAGACACCCTAGGGTATTTCAAATGCTGGTATTTTAACACTTTCCATGCACTATTTCAACCACTAGTCTTTGTCAAACTTTTGGGTAGTCATTTTTTTTGTGTTATTTTTCACACACGTTGTACTTTAGGCATATATTCTCAGTCCCTGTTATGTGTTACTGCCAAAAAAAAACTCAATATGTATTCAACAACATCTCCTGAGTACAGTGATACCACCCATGTATAGGTGTGTTGGGTTCTCTGGGGGCTAAAAGGCCTTATTTTTAGGGGGCGCATTCCAGTTTTTCAACTTGGAATTTTCACATCCCATGCACCCATGTCCTATGTAGGACATTTCTGAAGCCGGCCAATGTAATTTACCCCCATCAAACCATATATTTTTGAAAAGTAGACACCCTAGGGTATTTCAAATGCTGGTATTTTAACACTTTCCATGCACTAATTCTTTGTCAAACTATTAGGCAGTCATTTTTTGTGTGTTATTTTTCACACACATTGTACTTTAGACATGAATTCTCAGCTCCTGTTATGTGTTACTGCCAAAGAAGACCCCAATATGTGTTCACCAACATCTCCTGAGTACAGTGATACCACCTATGCATAAGTTTCTTGGCTTGTTCGGGGGGTGTAATGCCAAATGTCCAACATGCGTTTGTGATTTTTTTTTCACATTTAACATATTTTCTTTGCCTATTGTCTTTTTGGGGGTATTTTAACATACCCCAATTTATTTGTTTCCATGAATGTGCATATTTTTGAAATGTTGACACCCCAAGGTATTGTATATGGTGTGCTTTGATGCATTTGAAGTAACTGTTTTAGCTAAAAAAATTGGAGAAAGTGTATGGTGGCATTTTTTCAATTTTCATTTTTACACACACATTGCTTTTTGACTATGATTTAGGAGAGACTGTTGTAAGTTAGTGCAAAAAAATACTTCAGGTTGTTTTCTGCTAGGCACCCTGAGTACACCTATGCCCCCCATGCATAGGTTTGCCAGGATTTTGGGAAGGTTATGTTACAATTTTATGACTTGTGATTTTAGTTATTAAGTGAGAGTATTTCTTCTGATAGGCCTATCTTTAGTTTGGGGCCTATTGTAAACCCCACTTTTATTTATTGCCATGCATGTGCATATTTTTGAAATGTTGACACCCCAAGGTATTGTATATGGTGTGCTTTGATGCATTTGAAGTAACTGTTTTAGCTAAAAAAATTGGAGAAAGTGTATGGTGGCATTTTTTCAATTTTCATTTTTACACACACATTGCTTTTTGACTATGATTTAGGAGAGACTGTTGTAAGTTAGTGCAAAAAAAATACTACAGGTTGTTTTCTGCTAGGCACCCTGAGTACACCTATGTCCCCATGCATAGGTTTGACAGGGGTTTTTGTAAAAAAAAAAAAAGAACAGCCCCATTTTAGAAAAAAAAATATATTAGTCAAATGTAAAAATCTGGCACATTAAAAGTAAAAAAACAACAAAAAAGCGTTGTGGGTTGCAATCTGCATTAGGTAAATTGCAACCTTTTTGTACCAGGCCCTTGTCTTCCGCATAATTAGGTAGGGCTGCAGCAGCTGATCTGCCAGATCAACCCCACCCATATGTCTGTTATAAGACTTGATGCACACTGGCTTCCTTATGATCTCAGCTCTGCCACGTACAGAGACCGCCACCGTCCTCTCTGTGTGGATGGTGGTAAGAAGGTATACATCCTTCTTGTCTCTGTACTTCAGTGCCAACAGCTCCTCTTGGCGCAGAGCAGAGGTCTCCCCCCTTCGTAGCCGGGTGCGTACAAGTTGTCCTGGGAAACCTTTGCGGTTCTTTTTAATAGTACCGCAAGCTACTGTATCAAAGCAATGCAGTAGCTTGAACAAAAGAACACTTGTATAAAAATTGTCTAAGTACAAGTGATACCCTTTGTTCATTAGGGGTAATATCAGGTCCCAGACAATCTTGCCAGTGGTTCCCATATGTTCTGGGCAACCTGGAGGGTCAAGGTGGCTATCCTTTCCCTCATACACCCGGAAGGCCTGAGTATACCCAGTCTCGCTCTCACAGAGCTTATACACCTTTACCCCATACCTGGAGCGCTTGGAAGGAATATACTGCTTGAATCCCAGCCTTCCCTTATACTTCATCAGGGATTCATCAACGCATATATTCCTTCCAGGTGTATAAGCCTCTGCAAACCTGGCAGAAAAGTGGGTAATCAGGGGGCGGATTTTATACAGCCTGTCAAATTGGGGATGCTCCCTAGGGGGGCACAGGCTGTTGTCGCTGAAGTGCATGAAATGAAGAATCATTTCATATCTCTGCCTCGACATACTCTGGGAGAAAATGGGGGTAGAGCAGATGGGGCTACTGCTCCAGTAGGAGCGAACGGAGGGTTTCTTTATGATGCCCATCAGCATAGTCAATGCCGAGAATTTTTTAAATTCTGGCACATTGATGGGGGCCCATTGCTGCTTTGCCAAATATGTTTCAGGCTTTGCAGCACGGTACTGATGGGCATATAAATTAGTTTGGGCGACAATGTTCCCCAATACATCATCACCCAGAAACACCTCCAGAAACTGTTGGGGGCTAAAACCTGCCACATCTATATTTATGCCAGCATTTGCTGTGAAGGGTGGGATATCTGGCCTCTGGAGATGAGGCGTTACCCACTCTTCAGCGGCAATGGCAGCAACACGCCTCCTTCTAGCAGGGGGGCTGGCAGGGGGGCTAGCAGGGGGGCTGGCAGGGGGGCTAGCAGCCACAGATACATCACTATCAGTTGAGACTGCATCTAATGATGTATCTGAGCATATGGCAGGGTCAAAATTGGGGTCTGAGTCAGACATAGAGGCATCTGACTCTGACGCAAGGATGGCATACGCCTCCTCAACACTATATCTTTTCTGTGACATTTTTGTATCTGTCACAGAAAACCAAAATTAATTAATTAACTAAATGGCCTTTGGGTTTTTTTTAAAAAAGTACAGCTATGCTAATGCCAGTGATTTATAGCAATCACTGGCAAGCTAGGGGTTAAATACTCTTTAAATTAAATTAACTAAATGGCCTTTGGGTTTTTTTAAAAAAAAGTACAGCTATGCTAATGCCAGTGATTTATAGCGATCACTGGCAAGCTAGGGGTTAAATACTCTTTAAATTAAATTAACTAAATGGCCTTTGGGTTTTTTTTAAAAAAAGTACAGCTATGCTAATGCCAGTGATTTATAGCGATCACTGGCAAGCTAGGGGTTAAATACTCTTTAAATTAAATTAACTAAATGGCCTTTGGGGTTTTTTAAAAAAAAGTACAGCTATGCTAATGCCAGTGATTTATAGCGATCACTGGCAAGCTAGGGGTTAAATACTCTTTAAATCAAATTAAATTAGCTAAATGGCTCTGAAAGGAGCCTTTGGGTTTTTAAAAAATGACAACAACAAAAATTAACCCCTAAAAAAATGCACAGACAGCAAAAATGTACAGCTATGCTAATGCCAGTGATTTATAGCGATCACTGGCAAGCTAGGGGTTAAATACTCTTTAAATTAAATTAAATTAGCTAAATGGCTCTGAAAGGAGCCTTTGGGTTTTTAAAAAATTACAACAACAAAAATTAACCCCTAAAAAAATTCACAGACAGCAAAAAAGTACAGCTATGCTAATGCCAGTGATGTATAGCGATCACTGGCAAGCTAGGGGTTAAATACTATTTAAATTAAATTAAATTAGCTAAATGGCTCTGAAAGGAGCGTTTAGGTTTTTAAAAAATTACAACAACAAAAATTAACCCCTAAAAAATGCACAGACAGCAAAAAAGTACAGCTATGCTAATGCCAGTGATGTATAGCGATCACTGGCAAGCTAGGGGTTAAATAGTCTTTAAATTAAATTAAATTAGCTAAATGGCTCTGAAAGGAGCCTTTGAGTTTTTTAAAAAAAATACAACAACAAAAATTAACCCCTAAAAAAATGCACAGACAGCAAAAAAAAGTGCAGCTGTGCTACTGCCAGTGATTTATAGTGATCACTGGCAAGCTAGGGGTTAATGGCTCTGAAAAGAGCCTTTGGATTTTAAATTTTTTAACAAATAAAAGAAATAAATCTCTCTCTGCTAAAATACAGGTCTCTCTCTTTCTCCAACAAAATGGCAAGTGAGGAGAGGGAGGGAGATCCACACTGATCAGAGTCAATATTTACAAATATTGACATGATCAGACAAATGGGGTATTTTATTATTATTATTTTTTTTTTCTAAGAAGGCTCAGATTGGGTGACCCTAGCTTGCCCCTATGGTGAGACAGGCTAGGGACACCCCCAGATGCCCCATGATGCACCGGGCATCGCCATTTTGGAAGCCTCATGGGGGAGGGGGGGGCGCTATATGTGGGCTTTTTTATTTTATATTATATTTTTTTTTTCACATTTTTACTTTTATTTATATACTAACTAAGTGCCTCGACCCACCGAGGCACTTAGCACACTAGCAGAGCATCGGAAGCGTGTCCGATCGCTTCCGATGCTCTGCTGCACTGCCGGGCTCCACGTGGAGCAAAACCGGAAGTGATCACTCAAGGGGGAGTGATCGCTCCGGTCCCGGCACTCCGTAACAGCACTGCAGGGATGCCCAGACATCGAGGCATCCCTGCAGTACTGTAATAGTGCCTGGAAGCGATCTTGATCGCTTCCAGCACTCACTTTAGCCGAGGACGTGCAGGGTACGTCGTCAGGCGTTAACTGCCTTTTTTTTCAGACGTACCCTGCACGTCCTCGGTCACTAAGGGGTTAATTATTGTTAAAGGGACACTGCAATATAAAATGTGTTAATGTGTTCCAAATGACTTCTTATACTTACTGCAGAGTATTAAATGTGTGGGAAATTGTTCCTTCATATATATTTCTGTACACTATTTGAAATAGCTGTTTTTTTCCTCTGAAACCAAACCATCACCTATGACATACCCATAACAATGGGCTTTTCTACAGAGAAAACAATTGTTACTCACATTTTCAGTATAGGTGGTGTATACAATAGGCAAAAGTAGCTGTTTGCAAACAAATAAACTCCAGCAGGTAAAATGGATTATTGGGAACACATTAAGTAGTACAATGTCCCTTTAAACAAATATTTTCAGATGCCATGGGAGATTAGTAAAACACTTATTTTTTAAACATATTTAACATATTTATTTTAATTAATGAAATAATATTTGAAGTTCACTTGTTCTTGACAGGGAGCGTGTTTTGTTAGGCATATTTTAGACATATATTTCCAGTCATGTGTAACCGGACTGTTGCATAAAGGTTTCCCTCTATTGTTTAAAACTAATTATGTGATACAGACAGAGAATTTTTTTTCCCCAGACAAACAACTTGCTGCACAACTGATCTTAATATCAATAATTAACATTTGCAGAGGAAAACCCCATCTGTATTTCATATTTAACCCTTTAAAGACTGAGATTAGATTTTTTTCTTAAAAGGGATAGTGTGGTCTATTCCAATACATTAGAACCCTATTGGAAAATCTGGTTATCTTGTGTGTTTTTGTTAAAAGGACATTAAACCCAACATTTTTCTTTCATGATTAAGATATAGCATGCAATTTTGAACAACTTTCTAATTTTTTTTTTTTCAATTTTTTTTAATTTTTATTATAAACACCATAGAAATACAGTCACTTAAACATATACAAACAAAAATTTCCTTAACATAGCTTAAATGTTTCTAATATAACAATGCAATACCTTTTTTAAGCACAGTCTCTATAATAAAGAAGAAGAAAAAAAGGAAACCTTACATAATGTTTATTCCTTACCATACAACATCTACCACCAACATCCATACAAAAAAAAAAGGAAGAATGGAACGAAACCAAACTGGGGAAGGGGGAAATCTCCTGTCCTACTCGCCCCGACCGCTCCTACCCCTTAAATTCTCATGTACCTAAAATAAATTTGTATATTTAAATTCTTCCCAATGGAAACGTATCATCTGGAATGCCTCTTCTCTATTAGATCTTACATAAGTATATTCCTCTAACAATAGTAATTCAGTAATTCTAGTAAATAATGTTTCCTTATCCGGGACATTCGATTTTTTCCAGTTTCTAGCCAATAGAGATTTAATTCCATTTAGTACATACGTTATAAGTTTAGCTCTTGTTTTACAGATATTTTTAATGGGTTTATTTAGAAGGGCTGTAAAAATATCAAGCTGAAAATCTCCTTTCCCACTAATCTGTTAGATGCAATCTGAAATTATTCCCCACGCATTTTTCACCCTAGGGCACTCCCACCATATATGTTGCATATTACCTATCCCACCGCATCCCCTCCAACATTGGTTGGAGGCATTAGGGTATATACTATGCAATCTGACTGGCGTTAGATACCATCTAGTGAGTATTTTATAATTTAGCTCCTGGATATTAGAAGAGGAGGAAGAACTGGCTACCTTGTCACAAATGGACCGCCAAACTGAGTCTTCTACCTGTAACCCTGTCTCTGTTTCCCATTTTTGCATATAACTATGTTTTATAAATTCTGCTGAAGTTTTAAGGAGTTTATAACTAAATGATATAGTGCTTCTAATCGGGGTTTCATTATAACAGGCTTTTTCAAACAAAGTTAGTTGCCTAGTTAAATTTGCTTTGTCTGGGTGTAATTCCACAAAGTTCTGTATTTGTAAATATTTTAGCCATTTTCCATATGTACCATCAGCCAAATTTACCAGTTCCTGTTGGGGTTTGAGCTTCCCATTATCTATAAATTCAAATAACGGTAAAGATTGGTGTATTTTTTGTTGACTGAAGAAGCTAGGTATATGCCCCCCTGAAATTCAGCATTATTTGTGATCGGGAGTAAAGGTGAGGGGATAGTTGAAATAGAGTGACAATCTGTTATAATTTTTCCCCAATTTGTAAAAATATGCTTAATCATTGGAAACTGCATAATTTTTAAGGGCCTGCCTTCCGATGGGGTCCATATTAATTTTTTCATTGGATGTGATGGCATTAGATTATTTTCTCACTGTACCCATGCTTTATTCTTATAATTGATATGCCAGTCTAAGATCCTCTGTAAAATAATTGCTCTATGGTAATTTCTAATATTTGGGACTCCGAGCCCACCCTCTTTCCTTGCCCTATAGAGAATGGAAGCTTTAATTCTTGGCTTAATTTGGTTCCAGATAAAAGAGTTAATGGTTTTCTGAAGATTGATACAGTAAGTGTGAGGGATATTGATGGGAATGGTCTGGAATATATATAAAATACGTGGAAGAACATTAATTTTTACTGTATGTAAACGCCCTAACCATGATATCATTTTCTGCCTCCATGAACTAAGATCAATTTGGAGATTAGACAATAAATTAACATAATTTTCTGAATAAAGCCGTGCATCGTCAAATGATAATTGTATCCTCAGATATTTTAAGGAGGTTTCTTTCCAAATGAAAGAACTACATGCTTTACATTCGCAATATACTCTTGCTGAAATCGCGTACTTAAGAGCCTCTGATTTATTTTTATTAATGAGAAAATTTGAGTAATGCCCAAATTCCTGTAATATCGATTCCAAGTTTTTAATGGACCCTACCGGGTCCGTAATTGTTAATATCACTTTGTCCGCATACAATGAGATCTTATATTCTTTTTCCCCTATTTTAATACCTTTAACATTTGCATCTGAGCGGATTTTGGCTGCTAATATTTCCATGGAGATGACAATTAACAAGGGGGACAGTGGGCAGCCCTTATTTTTACTTTAGCCGACGGTAGTGTATATAGATGGAAAATATGTTGTATTATTTTTTTCCCCGAAGCCGAATTTCCTGAGTGTTAATTGTAAAAAAGACCAGTCCAGCCGGTCAAAGGCCTTTTCTGCGTCTAACGATAACATAACCATGGGTATCTTATGGATTTTTGCGTATTTTATTAAATATAATGCTTTGATAGTGTTGTCTCTCGCTTCTCTACTCGGTACAAAACCCACTTGGTCTATATTTATGATTTCCGGTAATATTTTATTTATTCTATTTGCTATAAGTTTAGCATAAATTTTAACATCGTTATTCAATAGTGAAATAGGCCTATAACTTGCTGGTATCTCAGGGTTTGCCTGGTTTATGTAATACAATTACCTTTGCTTCGAGCATCTCTTTTGCTAGAAGGGGCTCTGAGCTTAAAGAATTAAAATAGAGTAAAAGTTTTGGCGCTAAGGTCTCATTAAATATTTTATAATAATTTGAGCTAAATCCCTCTATTCCTGGACTTTTCCCTAAAGCAAATTTTTTGATAGTCTGTGTAATCTCTTGTAGGGAGAAAGGTTCTTCTAACATTTTTTTTTGAGACTCCGTTATAACAGGGACCTTTGTTTCATTAATATAATTAGCTTTATCTATTAGGGAGTTACTTTGTGTGTCCAAGTTGTATAGTTGTTGATAATATTTCTGAAAAATCTTAGCGATATCCTGACTCCCTGTCTTATAGTTACCTAGCCCATCTGTTATTTTAGATACATATGTTTGTAGCGCTCTTTTTTTTAAAGTTCGTGCTAACAGTCTCCCGGCTTTATTTCCACCATTAAAAAACACCTTTTTAAGTTGTAGGGCTCTACGTTGTGCTCCCTTATTCAGGAAAATATTAAGGTTTTCTCGCTCCTTTTTAAGGGAATCTGATAGTTGTTTGTTATATGGGTCCCTCTTATGTTTATATTCTGCCCTGGAAAGAGAATCCATACGATGTGCAAATTGTTTTCTGGCTTGTCTATTTAATCTGGATTTATATTTTAGAAATTCACCCCTTACTACTGCTTTATGAGCAACCCACCAAGTACTTGGCGAGGTATCCTCTATAGCATTGATGTCGAAATAAGTTACAATAGTTTTTAATATGGACTGTCTTATTTGAGAATCCTTTAAAAGATTATCATCTAAATGCCATTGATATGGTATTATTGGTTTTTGAGGCCAGCTCAGCTTCATAGAAATAAGAGAGTGGTCTGACCAAGTGATATTATGTATTTTGGCCTCTTGGACTAATGTATAACTATTTTGATCTATCCAGAAATAGTCAATGCGTGAGTAGGATTTTTGGGGTGAAGAATAAAAAGTAAAATCTCTGGTAGCTGGATGGAGTGTCCTCCAAACATCTAACAAAGACAAAGAGAGAAGATTCGATTTAACTGCTTTAATAATATGTTTAGAGATATTACTTTTAAATTTGGAGCAGTCCTCTGCCGGCTCTATTGGTATGTTAAAGTCACCCCCTATAATTAAGGTACCTTTTTGCATATCTAATATCTGATTACAAATTCTCTTGAAAAATAATTTCTGCCCTCTATTAGGCGCATATATATTCACTATTGTCACTGGTTTGTTATATAATAGACCCATCTAATTTATTTTTATTATCAAACTTGCTTCATTCCCTTTGTATCCTTTGATATAGGAGCAGCAGTGTACTACTGGGAGCTATCTGAGCACAGTTGTGCCAATTACAAGAAGTATATGTGTGCATCCACCAATCAGCAATGAGCTCCCAGTAGTACTTTGCTGCTCCTGATCTTACCTATACATATAATAGGCCTAGATTCAATAAAACACATTTTCAAAATGAATAAAAACAAAAACGCTTCAGCATTAAAAATTGTAGTATTCATAAAGATTACACCTGTGAGTTTAACTCTTCATTACAATGGGTGGAGCTTATTCTGTGTTGTAACCATCTCAGAGCATAGAACGAGTTCCACTGTGGCACTGTGAATTATACTAGTATCACAGAACTCCTACAAAACTTCACACAGCAAACAGATGAAACAAAAATCTCTAGTTATTAAGATTTCCTAACATATACAAAAATGTAAAGTTGAAGACCGTGAATCAGATATCTGGTTAATTTAAAAAATGTGCCCCAATTGCCCTCAAAATTAAGTGTAGTGTTCTTTAAAGGGACACCACAATGAACAAGCCCATAGGATAAGGATCAACCCGTTTTCAGGGGAGAGAGGAGTGAAGTAGGGCACTTATAGTGGCGAGTCGGCGGGTAGGCGTCTAGAATAGCCAGCAATTCACTTTATCTCTATGAGATCAGTGTGCAAGAATGAGAGGGACAAGTGCAGTACAACCCCACATCTAGCGGGGGAGTCACCCTTCAAGACAGTCGCTTCGCTCAGCGTGGTAATCGTTGCGTCCATCACTTACGCCATACTCCCAGCCTTCAGCCCCAGGTGATGACGTCAGTTCTGACGCGTCCACTGTGGAGTCCAATGCATCCAATTCGTCTCCGGATCACTCTTCTGATGCTAGCATTATGATTTGGCAGAGAAAGAGGAAACAGCTTATGGGGGACTCTGGTGATCAATGGAATCCATAAATTCAGAAGAAAAGATGTCCTAGACGTAGCGATTCCATAAAAAATATCAACTTTATTTCATATTCCTTAAAAACAGCATTGCAGTGTGATCATAGAAAAAAGCAAGATAGCACTTAGACTAACTGTCTAACGTGTTTCAGCTCAATGAGCCGTATTCATCGACATTAAACTTCTCCCCTCCCTCTAGTCTTAAATATCCTGTGTGTAATTAAAATAAATGCGTGCACCTGATTAATTACTCAACTCATCACTTTGATTTTCTTAGCCTGTAGCTTTATACAAAAGTCAATATATTTGAAGGGAAAATTTCCACCTCTACATATAGAAAATCCATCTCCAGAAATGCGTTGCTCCATGTGAAAAGCAACCAAAAGCAAACATTTAGCGCTTTAGCGTAGGGACAATTCATGAGGATAAAGAGGAATTGTTCAGATGAGCTTAGCTATTCGCGTGAAGCAGTGGCATTAGAAAAACAACTAAAAACTAGAGGTTATTTACACAGGATAATTAAGGGGGTTAAAACCCAAGTAACAAAGATGGAAAGACAAAGCTTAATACAAGATAAGGAGGGGAGAAAGATTCCTAAGAAAAAATAAACAAAAACAAACTTTACTATTTACCACACAGTACTCTTTGGAGTATAAAGATATCTGCAATATAATACGCAGGAATCTCCCGATGCACAATGCAGATGATAATCTGAGACAATTTACAAGTAAAGGGTATCATTTCTGCTACCGCAGAGGTAGAACGATAGGGAACATGGTCTCACCTACTCGACAATGACAGAGCCCCCAAAATCCTCCTGGCTTGAAGCAAAAGGCACCTATAAATGTAGCTATAGTGCCTGCAAAGCTTGCAAACATGTCAGACAAGGTAATATCTTCCATACAAAGGTGACAGGTTAACTGCAGGACCAACAATGTCATCTATCTCATAACCTGTGAAGAGTCCCATTTAGAGTACGTCGGTAAAACAACAAGAGAGGCCAGGGTGAGGATCAGAGAACATCTGACAAACATCACATCACTACAGGACGATAACCACCTTACTAGACAAAAAAGAGAGACCAAACTTACACCATTAGCGAGACACTTCATAGAACACCACAACAGGAATACAGTCTCCTTGTTTTGGAATATAATTGAGCAGGTTAAAGTAAACCCTAGAGGAGGCAATATAGAAGAACTCATGAGTAAAAGGGAAATTGACTGGATATTTCGGGTAAGATCCAGAATCCCACAAGGGTTAAATAGTACATTTGACCTTATCAACTAAATTGTATGTATCAAGCATTTAACCAAATGAAATATACTTGCACTTCAATTTTTAAATGAGGTGTCAGGACCACAAAGGTATAAGAAATTATAATATAAAGGGTTTGTTTGACATAGATATATTTCCAATTTAATTTCAAATATAACCATTATTGTGTACTAAAATCCCTTCTAGGTAGGCTTTATGAGGCAAAAGTAAAATGTTTATATTTATTTATTTATTTATTTATATATATATATATATATATATATATATATATATATATATATATATATATATATATATATATATATATATACGTATATATTTATATTTTTTGCTGTCATTATTATACAAACGTATAATATGCCTCAAAGTGTATAGAGATTTGCACTGACAGACCTCGCCGTGGATATAAGGTTATATACTAATGAGTATTGTGAATATTTATTCTCCAAGGAAAATGTTTTTAAAAGCAGCTATAAAGACTGCAGCGTAAGAAACTAAACTAAAATAAAATTCAACAAAATAAAACAAAAGAATGTTTTATATCCACAGCAAAACAAATATGTCAAGAAAGCTCTAGGACTCTGTTGGGTACCTTGTTTGATTGTAAATACATACACATACTGAAATTCTATTGGCTGATTTGAATAACCAATAGAATTTCAGTAGCTCTCATCCTATTGGCTGATTTGAATTTGAAGAATCAAATCAGCCAATAGGAATTCAAGGGACGCCATCTTTAATCGCGTACCTTGAAGTCACTATTCAGTGTACGGCGGAGATCGTACGAAGAGGATCCATGTTCCATGGCTCCGCAGTCGCCGGTCCTCAGTTCCAAGGTCGCCAGTCTTCAGTTCCAGGGTCACCGATCTTCAGTTCCGCGGTCATCGGTCTTTAGCTCCACCCTCCACTCTGCGCCGGATTGTTCCTGGAAGAAGAAAGAAGAGGTCGCGTCTTGGAAGAAGACTTCATTGCTTGGAACAGGACCTTCTCCGTCGGACTTCAGGAACCGAGAGTACCAACCTGGGGGTTAGACTTAGTTTTTTTTTGTTTTTGTTTTTTATTTAGATTAGGGATGGGCAATTCTTGAAAAAGTTAAATGCCCTTTTAAGGGCATCAAAAGAGCTAAATGTCCTTTATAAGGGCAATGCCCATACAAATGCTCTTATCAGGGCAATGGGTAGATTAGGTTTATTAGTGTTAGTTTTTTTATTTTGGGGGGTTTGGTGGGTGGTGTTGTTTTTTTTTAGCAAATTTTTATTGAGGTTTTCTAGATTGTAAAACATATATACAGTAACAACTAAAATCAAAAGACAAGATACATTCTGAATGAAATTATAGGATATACCTCTAGGTGCTCTAGGTGTCACTCTATATATTATCTAAGTATGTAGTGAGTACTGGGTAGTTGTAAGAGATATCGCATCATACATACAGTATCCCAACTTGTGGAACTTCAAAACTTGGATTAAAAATATAAACAGTACATAATGTAGGTCTGAGACCTAAACCTACATAAACTAAAATATATCAAGTGTCTCTGACATATGAACCTAAGCGTTAAGCTATAGAGGAGTTACATAGATCTCTCAATAGGTAAATGGGCATTATTAGTAAGGTAAAAGCAGCCCCGTCAGATAATTTCCGCCTAGATGTAAGGAAGTGGGATTCAAATTTTAGGAATATATCCTGTATGGGAATATGATCCTACTGCAAAAGGCCCATTTCCACATTAAATCCCATGACTCTGTAGAAGAGACATATATGACTAATACATAAATTGCTGTAAGTTTACCAAATGTACTGAAGTACACCCAATACTCAAGTGTCCACATAACAAGGAATTGAATTTAACAGTAGGCATGCATATAACAAAAATAGTAGCAGAATAAGGTTTAAGTAGCCCAATGTTCCAGTTCTAAACTGAACTATCAGGTAGTCACCATATCAAGTTCTAAATGGAGAATTTTTACAGTTGCTGCATGGATCTCAGGTTTGATATTGGAAAAGCGGGCCATAATATCCAACATAGCCCAAAATTACACAGGACCCATATCAGGGATGCTAAGTAATTACCCCACACCAGTTCTTATGAGAATGGTAGGAGTTAGTGTAATGATCCAGGGGAGTGTGTTGGCGGAGTGTGTTGGCAGAGTCCCATGTCACGTGAGGGAAGACCATGTAGGATCTAGAGCCTGCATCGGACTGTGAGATAGGTATCTGGCTCTCAAAGTATAGTACTGTTCGTCTGCGTGATCTGGATGATTGAAATGGGAGAAGTGTTTCCGTGAACTCACAAGGCCCCTCGAAGTCCACTGAAGCTTCCTTGAAGCTGACAAGTGGAGGATCTACTGACATTGTTGCCTTACTCTCTTTCGCAATTCCGCCCAGCTCAGACTTGTGTGGTGTTCATGTATCTACCGCCGCTGAAGGTTAATGCTGGGGCCCTAAAGCATCCCCTCCCAGACAAGCAGAGTATTTTCAGTAGTGGGATGTGAAGTTCCGATAAACACTACAGCCGAGGGTGCTCTAAATTGCGAATTTCAGTATATCCATGCAATCCACATGGTGATGGTCTAGGCAGTTGGTTAAGTCTTTCAGTAGCAACATTATTGACTCCATAGAGAAATGGTAGTCAGGTTCTGGGTTTACTTTAGAGGAGAAAGAGTTATGGTAGGTAGTGTACAGTATCAGCGGAGAAGAGGCTGCTTTAACCTGGCTGGCCAAGGGGGGAATATTATGGGCGCGAGTGTGGGGTTTTATTTAACACCCAGGTCCCCTGTGAAGTTAGCCACTCCGGTAGGTTTTCTCTTAATATGTGCCAAGTAGACTCTTGAGATAGTTAATTTGTAGATAGAGTTCTATAGTGATCTACTTTGCAGCAGTTTTTGATAGCTGTATGAGGGGGCTGTATCCCAACTGCTAGCTGGCTTAAGTGTGTTGCTGTAGCGATCTCACCTTGCTTTCTTCACACTTGTGGCGTTTGCACTGGCCTTGTGTGCTCCGTTTCGTAAACGGATTCGATCCCCTTTGTTAGGTCCTTTCCTGCAGTGCGATCTGGAAATCCTGGTGATCAGCAAAGTTGGTGTATAGGTTTTGCCCTGCTTACCGTGTCGGCTCTGCTATCTGCTTACGCTATGTGGCGTGACTTGGCCTAAGCTTAGCGCTCCGTCGTGTGAACAGTGTTTACGGCATCTGTCTGAGCTTCTGAACCCTTTGATCAAGTCAGCGGGGTAAGAATATGTGCCACTGTTTTGACTGTTAGAGGAGCTCTAATGAAACGTGGCCATGTTGGTCTTAGGCCGGCTCCACCCCCGACTTTGTTAATTTTGAATGTAAAAGAGCTGTTTAACTTAGGGCAATGTCCTGCAAAAAGCCCTTTTAAGGGCTATTGGTAGATTAGCATTAGATTAGGTGGTGTTTTTATTTTGGGGGGCTTTTTTATTTTCATAGGGATTAGGTTTCATTTTTTTCAATTTGTGATAATTTGTTTATTATTTTCTGTAATATTAGATTTTTTTTATTTTCCGTAATGTTAGCTTAATTTAAACGTAGTTTTTTTTATTTTTAAAGTAATGTTAGGTTTTTTATTTTAATAGTTAGCAACTTTAGTATTTTTTAATTTAGGTAATTTGTGTTAATTTAGGAGGTGTTAGGTTAGGGGGTGTTAGGTTAGGGGGTTTAGTAATGTAATTATTTATTTGCGTTGTGGGGGATGGCGGTTTAGGGGTTATTAGTTGTAATAGGGACTTTGCGATGTGGGTTAATGGCGGTTAAGGGGTCAATAGTTTTAATAGGGACTTTGCGATGTGGGTTAATGGCGGTTTAGGGGTTAATAGTTTTAATAGGGACTTTGCGATGTGGGTTAATGGCGGATTAGGGGTTAATACATTAGGTAGTTTGCAATGTTGGGTTTGGTGGATATAGGGGTTAATAATTTAAATTATTACTTTCGGTGTGGGTTTGATGGCGGATATAGGGGTTAATATACTTTATTAGTTATTGCGGTGGGGGATTGCAGTTGACAGGTAACTAGATATTGCGCATGCGTTAGGTGTTAGTTTATATTTTCAGGCAGTTACGGGAGTTACGGTGCTCCCATACTCAGCGCAAGGCTTGCTGCGGCTGCCTTTTTGTGGCGAGGTGAAAATGGAGTAAAATTTCTCCTTGCGCTGAATATTGGATACCGATTTTTGTGACGCGGTCCCATGTTAGCTTATGGGAGTAAAAATTGCGGCCGACGCGTGAAATATACGTGCCGCATTTATATGCAGCGCTTTATATTGGATACCAAAACCGCATATGTAATGGAGCCCAGGATATTTAAGACTAGAGGGAGAGGAGAAGTTTAATGTCTATGAATACGGCTCATGGAGCTGAAACACGTTAGACAGTTAGTCTAAGTGCTATCCTGCTTTTTTTCTATGATCACACTGCAATGCTGTTTTTAAGGAATATGAAATAAAGTTGTTATTTTTTATGGAATTGCTACGTCTGGGACATCTTTTCTTATGAACTTATAGATTTCTTTAAAGGGACAGTCTACTCCAGAATTTGTATTGTTTAAAAAGATAGATAATCCCTTTATTACCCATTCCCCATCATCTACCAGTCTAGTTATACATGGGCTGAAATCGAATAAAATAAGTCTAGAAAAAGGCACATGGCAAGGATGCCCGCTTTCGCTGCTACTGTTTGACCTAGCAATTGAACCTTTAGCCTCTAAAATCAGACAACAAATTGAAGGTATCAAAATTCATAAAAAGGAGGTTAAAGGGACATGAAACCCACATTTTTTCTTTCATGATTTAGAAAGAGAATGCAATTTTAAACATATTTCTAATTTACTTCTATTATCTAATTTGTTTTATTCTCTTGATATTCTTTGCTGAAAAGCATATCTAGATATGCTCAGTAGCTGCTGATTGGTTGCTGCACATAGAAGCCTCATGTGATTGGCTCACCCATGTGCATTGCTTTTTCTTCAAATAAGGATATCTAAAAAATTAAGCAAAATAAATAATAGAAGTAAATGTGAATGTTGTTTAAATTTGAATGTTTTATCTGATTCATGAAAGAAAGATTTTGGGTTTAGTGGCCCTTTAAGGTGGCTTTATATGCCGACGATCTATTGGTATACATATCTAACACCTCCTATAATATTCCAAAGCTTCTAGATATAATCGATTTATTCGGTCAATTTTCAGGATACAGAATGAATAAATTGAAATCGGAACTATTATGGCTAAGAAAAACGGAAAACTCCTGTACAGACAACCCTTTTAAGGTAGTCTCTAACTCCTTCAGATACTTAGGGATTTTGGTATTTGCTGATCCTCAAGACTGGTACGCCTTAAATATCTCTCCAATTCTTCTGCAAGCTATCACACATATGAGAAATTTTGTTAGCAGGTCGAATCGCTCTTTTTTAAAATGGTGATCTTACCCAAGATTAGCTATATATTCCAAAACCTCCCTATTATATTGAAATCTTATGATATCAAAAAATTTAACACCGCACTCCATCACTTTATCTGGCAATCAAAAAAACCTAGAATATCCCTTCAGAGATTAAATCTCTCCAAGCAACTTGCTGGACTGGCTCTGCCTGACATATATCTTTATAACTTAGTCTTTCTAGGACGCATCGCAGCTGACTGGGTTGTGGAGTCAGATCATTTCACAGATAGTGGACTTGAGGCCAGCATGATATATCCATTCTCTCCTACCTCTCTGCTTCATGTTCCTCTCCAATCAATACCTAAGCAAGTGAAAGGTCTTATAACAATATATACGATAATCCAAGCTTGGGACAAGATTGGAGCACGAGTTGAAGTAAATGCTAACATACCGAGATTTCAAACCTTTCTAGGAAATCCGGAATACCAAGAGGGCACACAATCTTTCGAAGAGCTGAAATATGAGTTTAATCTCAATAATCATGATTTTTTTTGCATACCTCCAAGCCAGACACTATGCCACACAGCTAGCTAGCAAATTCGGTTGGAGATGGTCTTGGGGAAAACTGGACAACTGGCCAGTACTGACTAAGGCAGGTTATTTCTCTATCTCCCCTTGGTATACATACCTTGTTTCATATAAGAGAAGCTTTAATCTAGGGAATTTAGCTCAAAAATGGACAAACCTTACTTCTATTAATATAGATAAGGAATTACACGTGGCGCATTCAGTAGCACTACTTTTTGAGACTACAATAGCCGAGACCTGGAGAGAGTCCCACATAAAACTATTATATCAAATTTATTATACCCCAGATAGAGGCTATAGATAGTATAACATAAATGTCAACAAATGCCCAAAATGCAGCTTATTAGCTGCAGATTTAATACATATGATCTGGGCTTGTCCCAAACTTAAACAATTTTGGAACAAACTCGAATTCTGGCTACTTAAAGTGATGAAAGTAACCCCTCTCAAGCTCACGCTGCCAACACAGTTATATTAATATACTTTTTACCTCTGTGATTACCTTGTATCTATGCCTCTGCAAACTGCCCCTTATTTCAGTTCTTTTGACAGACTTGCATTTTAGCCAATCAATGCTGACTCCTAGTTAACTCCATGTGCGTGAGCACAATGCTATCTATATGGCACACATGAACTAATGTCTATTAGCTGTAAAAAACTGTCAAAATGCCCTGAGATAAGAGGCGGCCTTCAAAGAGTTTAGAAATTAGCATATGAGCCTACTACCTAAGTTTAGCTTTCAACAAAAAATAGCAAAGAAAATTTGATGATAAAAGTAAATTGGAAAGTTGTTTAAAATTGTATGCCCTATCTGAATAAAAAAATAGTAGCACCTTTATTTAATTAAAAAAATTAACTGCGTGCGCTGGTATTACTGAGTGGAGCGCAATTATTGCGCTCCACTCGTAATCTAGGCCAAAGTCTTTATGAATTTCACATTCTGGGTCTAAGTGTAGGTGAAAAACCACAACTATGTTTGACCCCTTAACGACCAGCGCCATACCCTGTACGTTTAGCCCTTAAAGGGACACTGAACCACATGAATAATTTCTTTCATGATTCAGATCATGAAATTGTAATCAGCTTTCTAATTTACTCCTATTATCAATTTTTCGTCGTTCTCTTGCTATCTTTATTTTTAAAGCAGGAATGTAAATCTTAGCAGACAGCCAATTTTAGGTTCAGCACTATGGATAGCGCTTGCTTATTGGAGGCTTACATTTAATAATACCCACCAGTAAGCAACCATAACCCAGGTTCTCAACCAAAATATAGCAAGAGAACGAAGAAAAATTGGGTTTAATGTCCCTTTAAGCATTCCTGAGCTTCTCTCTGCTGTGATCTCGCTAAAAATAGTGAGATTACCACTCTGTGGTCCTCTCTGCATTGGACAGTGGTGGTGCCAATTGTTGGTGGGTGGGAGGGTAAGGAGGGAGGTGGGTGGGCGGCCCATCGCTGGCTGGGGGGTGGAAGGTGGGCAGGAAAGGTGCAGCCACTACGCTACACTGAAAAAAATTCTTCACAGCGGCAGGGAGGGGGAAGGAGGGAGTTGGGAGGAGGGAGAGGAGGAACTATTCAGAGGATGTGGGTTTAGAGGGTGGGAAAGTGATCGGGAGGGGGGGTAAATGAGGTAGGGGACAGCTATACTTCAGAAAATATGTGTGTGTGTTTTTTTTTAATAAAAAAAATTGCCCAATTTTGTAAAACTGGGTACTAGCAAACAGCTGCCAGTAACTAAGATGGCGGATCTAGTTAGAGGGGGAGGGTTAGAGAGCTTTTTTGGAGGGATCAGGGAAGGTAAGGGGGTAAAATATTAATAATAATAATAATAATAATAATAATAAAAAAATTAAAAAAAGATTTAAAACTGCATACTGGCAGACTGTCTGCCAGCCATTGGGGGTGGGAGAGGAATAAGAGCTGTTTGAGAGGGGTTAGGTAGGGATCAGGGGGTTCGAAGTGTCAGGTGGGAGGCTAACCTCTACACTAAAGCTAAAATTAACCCTACAAGCTACCTAATTAACCCCTTCGCTGCTGGGTATAATATAAGTGTGGTGCGCAGCGACATTTAGTGGCAAAAGCCAATGCCAAAGCTATATATGTCTGCTATGTCTAAACAAAGGGGATCCCAGAGAAGTATTTACAACCATTTGTGCCATGATTGCACAAGCCGTTTGTAAATACTTTCAGTGAGAAACCTAAAATTGTGAAAATGTTAACGATTTTTTTTATTTGATCGCATTGGCGGTGAAATGGTGGCATGAAATATACCAAAATGAGCCTAGAGCAATACTTTGGGTTGTCTACTAAAAAAATAAAATATAGTTTTGATAGTTAAATATAAAAAAAGGCTTTATTTATGTTTAAATGTAGTGATGGCAAAAATGCTAAAAAATGGTCCTTAAGGGGTTAAGCATGTCCCTGTAACGTACCTAGAGACACTTAATTTTATTCAGGGCGGTTACTTTGCAATAACAAAACAGAATTGCAAACGTTTCACAATGGCAAACATTTACATTAACCCAGTGGCTTATTTAGGTTTTGTGCTGTTCTAGGCACTAAAAATTCTGCTGCCCCTACCTCCTGAATCCCCCAAGGTTTTAGGCCATTTTTGGACATAATATTTTTTGCTTTCTTTCTTTTGTTTTTATGGCATTTCCAACGTAAACGTTCACCAGGGTTTGCAAAACACTTGCGCGCACACACATACAGACACACGTATCACAGACACATAAACAAAAAGTTAGAGAGAAAACAAGGGGCGCCTCATAGTGAATTCCGTTAGGACAAAATATCACACATAAAGGTAGGAATGCAACTCACAATTTGTAGTGGCACCTGTATGTGAGTGCTAAAAAGCCGGCTGGCTCTCGTAGTGGTTTGCTCACTGGTCACCACTGTGACAATGGAAAAGCTTTGTAGATCCTTCCCAGGCAGTCCCGTGTCTGCGGGCTAAGTATACAAACTGGATCTGAGCCACAAACGGATTTTAAAAAAAGCTGTAGGAACTAGGAATTAGCTGGTGATTGGTTGTTACATACATAAGCTTCTTGTCATTGGCTCACCAGATGAGTTCAGCTCACTCACAGTAGTGAATTGCTGCTCTGGAGCTGACCTTGTTTTTTTAACTGCTTTGCAGGGGTTAAACACATAGGGGAGGATCACAATCCTTTAGAAAAGCTTAGCAAATTATTTATCCACGAAAATCCCCTTAGAAAATTCATCACATAAACTTTTCTGAAGCTCTGCTGTTATATGCAAACATCAGTGCAGTGATAACATAAACTAATACATTAGAGCAGATTCTTTTTGCACTTTAATGTTCCTTTTAATATTTCTTGCACTGACCATTTTGTGCTGGCTTCATAGTACTATTTCCGGCAATTTGCTGATTCATAGAATTTCTTCCTGTAAGTTTCTAAGTTTACAGTTTAGAAAAAACAAACAAACTTGTTCTTATACTTCCACCATAAATTACATCACTTATTACAGAATAAATAGTTTAAACATAAAATGGTCTTTTTTTACAGCATTCTATGTTTTGTTCTTAAAGGGACATTAAACACTTTAAGATGGTAATATACAATTAAAATCTTTCATAGAAAAAATGTTTGCATTATACTTTCATTATTTATTTTGTCCCCTTTTCCTGTAATTCCATTCTGAAATTGTGAGCTTTTCAGTTTGTTTTAGAGCTGGAAGCGCAGAATACTGTTATATTCCACACAGCCATTGGCTGCACACTCTAGTGACCTCTTTAAAACGGTTCCTAATTGGCCATCGCAGAGAAGGTAACCTAAGTTACAATATGGAAGCTCCCATAGTTTTATAGACACTAAAGCTTTACACTTATTTTGCCAATATTTAAAAAATACATGTAGATGTTATTCCCAGACTACTCTTTTCTTTGAATGCATCATTCTATCTAGCATTTATTCAATGTTTAATGTCCCTTTAAATCCCTTTCTTCACTACCTAGTCAGAGTCATTTCTGATAAGGACATGTCTGGTGAGATGATCATTAGTAGCATATGCACATACCTTCCAGTCCTACTCAGAAGTGGAACTAGAGTGTGTTTTTGATTACACAGGGTTAAACATATATTGAAGAGAATTTGTTTAAACATAAAGGGCTAGATTACAAGTGCAAGGGATCTGGGGAGGCCAAGATGCAGAAACTGTGTGGCACATGGAGTTGTGGTTGATGTTAGGCAGTAACAGGTTTCACTGAATGAAACCTGGTCATAAATATTTCAAGGCAGGGCACTGCAGCAGAGCTCCTAAACGTAAGCCGCTAAGTGTGGGAACAATTTTGCCCAGGATGGAATCCTGCATCAGTATGGGCCAATATTTCATAAAGCTACGGCTTTAGATAGAGAAAACCTGCTAATGGGTAAAAGACATGAAGGAAGGAGAAGAGCTCTACAGGGTGATAATAAAATGTTTTGTTTATTACCAAGTTTAGTACAGCATCTCCACAGATTGAGAAGGTGGTCAAGAAACAATGGCCCATTCTGATGCAGGATTCTATTATGGGCAAACTTGTTCTAAAGTCAATATTAAACTTTCATGATTCAGATAGAAAATGCAGTTTGAAGAGACTTTCCAACTTCTGCTATCAAATTGTGCTCAGTCTTTTATATGTACACTTTCTGAGGCACCAGCTACTACTGAGCATGTGCAAGGGTTCCCAGGGTATATGTATATGAGTTTGTGACTGGCTGATGGTTGTCACATGGTACAGGGGGGCTGTAAATTGAAGTACATTTTGAAATTTGAAAAACAAATCTGTCATTTAAAATTCAGAGTTGCATTGTTATGCATGATTGTGTAATTTTACTGTAAATTAATGGTCCTTTAACACATTTTTAGCACCAAGTACAATGAGGGGTGAACAGATTGAAAGAATGTGGTTGGAGAATGGAAGAATACAAGGTTTTAAATGTATAAGATGAAAAATTGTGCTGTGAACACATTGATCCCAATAATAACACTTATGTTTCTTTGATTAATGTGACTGAATTTAAAGGGACTGAACTTAAAGGGACATTCCAGCCAAAATTGGAATTAGCTTGGATAAATTTCAGTTTTGAATAGAAACATTTAGATAATATACATGTACTAGCAAAAATGATTCCCATAAAAGCTATAAAGCGTTTTTCAAAAGTGTATTTAAATATGCACCCTGCACCAGCATTTTAAACACAACACTTGCTCAGAGAACCTAAGGTGCTTGTACTATCTGGTAATGACTCAATGTGTTAAAGGGACAGTCAAATCCAAAAAAAACTTTCATGATTCAAATAGGGCATGTCATTTTAAACAACTTTCCAATTTACTTTTATCACTAATTTTGCTTTGTTTTCTTGGTATTCTTAGTTGAAAGCTAAACCTAGGAGGTTCATATGCTAATTTCTTAGACCTTGAAGGCCACCTCTAATCTAAATGCATTTTGATAGTTTTTCACCACTAGAGGGCATAAGTTCCTGTGTTTCATATAGATAACATTGAGCTTGTGCACGTGAATTTACCATGGCGACAGCTCTGGTTGGCTAAAATGCAAGTCTGTCAAAAGAACTGAAATAAGAAGGCAGTCTGCTGAGGTTTAGACACAAGGTAATTACAGAGGTAAAACGTGTATAATTATAACTGTGTTGGTTATGCAAAACTGGGGAATGGGTAATTAAGGGATTATCTATCTTTTAAAACAACAAACATTCTTGTGTTAACTGTCCTTTTAATTGGTGACATGATCCAAACCCCACTAGTGCTCTAAGCAGCTGCAGTATTTAAATGCTGGTGCACTGAGAATATCTAGCTATGCTTCACATGAACCTGCAGAGAAAAATGTTAACAGTAAAACAGTGATAACTTTTACTAGAAAGATACATGTATCTTACAAATATGTTTCTATTCAAAGATGTAATTTATCTATGTGCATTTAAATTTTGACCATTATGTCCCTTTAAGTTTGTTTGAATTGTAAATCTGGATATAAAGTATACTACCTTACCTAGTTACCACAGTTTTTGTGGACATCTGAAGAATATGATGGTATATTTAGCTTTAACCCATCAGAAGGAAAGTAACAGTTTATAGGTTAAAGCAATTTAGTATCTCACTACTGATGAGACGGGGGCTACAGGATACTTGCACTGAGGGACCCCCATCCATTGGTACTACAGAATCATAGGGTATGAATGGGGCCATATATCTATCTGCTTTCATAGATAAGGGATGAGTCTTGATGATATAGGTTCATCTGAGGGGTAGACCTTTGTGCATATGAGGTTATTATTGGTGCTTGTAAGATTATACAATAGGGGGTGAAGATATAGATGGCTTGAGGTTTTATCTGTTTTTAGTTTAAATGTTCATATCTCCACTGGTGATCATATGGGTATATGGTTGTTTTTTCATAAATAAAAAAAGTAAAGAATAAAAAGAAAAAGCATGCTTTTTAAAAAAGGAGTAATGGTAACAACACATCAGATTGTTGGTATCTTATAATTTAGAAATAAAATAAATTATTATTCTTTTGTGGGATAAGTTTTGTAGTTACAGTATAATGGTAGGAATTGTATCAAGTACTATTTGTAAGATGCACAAATAAACATTGTTTCATTTATTTAGGTGCCTCAATATACCGTTGTGTAAAAGGAATAGTGAACCCAAATTGTTTCTTTCATGATTCAGATAGAGCATGCCATTTTAAGCAACTTTCTAATTTACTCATATTATCAATTTTTCTTTGTTTTCTTGCTATCTTTATTTGAAAAAGAAGGTATCTGAGCTAAGGAGCCAGACAAATTTTGGTTAAAACCCTGGACAGCACTTGTTTATTGGTAGGTGAACAACCCAGGTCGTTCACCAAAAATGGGCCAGTTTCTAAACTTACATTCTTGCATTTCAAATAAAGATACCAAGAGAATGAAGAACATTTAATAAAAGGAGTAAATTTGAAAGTTTCTTAAAATGGCATGCGCTATCGGAATCACAAAAGAAAAAATATGGGTTCAGTGTCCCTTTAACATGATGAGGGAGGGCCACTTGGTTACCTAGTAACAAAAAGTTTTATATGTATGCTGTGAGAAACTAATGAATTAGGGATTTGCATCAGTGACGTGCGGTGACGTCAGAGGCTGGTGAGGCAGTGGCTAGGATACGCCTTCATTCTTTAGATATCCTTTGTTGAAGAAATAGCAATGCACATGGTTGAGCCAATCGCATGAGGTATCTATATGCAGCCACCAATCAGTAGCTACTGAGCATATTTAGATATGATTTCAACAAAGGATATCAAAAGAATGAAGAAAATCAGATATTAGATGTAAATTGGAAAGTTATTTAAAATTGCATGCTCTTTCTAAATCATGAAAGAAAACATATGGGTTTCATGTCCCTTTAAATGGTGTATTGGAAAACTGGTCAACTTAGTAAACATCTGATTTTAGTCTAAAGGATTTTAACAGAAACTCTTGCCAGATAACAAAATGCTTGCTCTGATTGAGATCTAGAAATCCATCTCCTGCCTAAAATGTTTTTTCCATCCCATACTGCTGTCTGACAGCACACACATTACCTTGCTGTCACACACAGACATACTGCTGCCTAACAGGACCTCACTTATCACATGCACTTTTTTGTGTCATACAGTTTGTGTTCTGTGTTCCTTTGTCACCTCTCAGCTCACAACTATAACATATTTGTAAGAAAAAACTGTTATTTTCATAACTTATTAAAAAAAATAAAAAAAAAATTGTAAAAAAAGTGCATGTGGTGTTTGCCCTCACTGTAAATTCCATCAATATTATTTGATCATTTTATCTGCTCATTTGGTTGATCTCTGCTCCCAGTGCACAGTCTGAACTGTTTGTATTGTTGCACACACATTATGAGCTTATCATAAGTTACAGGGCATGCTGTCTGTTACACAAAAATATCTGAAGCACTCACATAACACAGATCTGCCAAACCGACCCACACTCTAATTGGCCTTAGAGCAGAAAAAACAAAATTTATGCTTACCTGATAAATTCATTTCTCCTGTAGTGTGGTCAGTCCACGGGTCATCATTACTTCTGGGATATTATCTCCTCCCCTACAGGAAGTGCAAGAGGATTCACCCAGCAGAGCTGCTATATAGCTCCTCCCCTCTACGTCACCTCCAGTCATTCGACCAAAGGACCAACGAGAAAGGAGAAGCCCAAGGGTGTAGTGGTGACTGGAGTATAATCCAAAAAATTTTTTAGCCTGCCATAAAAAACAGGGCGGGCCGTGGACTGACCACACTACAGGAGAAATGAATTTATCAGGTAAGCATAAATTTTGTTTTCTCCTGTTAAGTGTGGTCAGTCCACGGGTCATCATTACTTCTGGGATACCAATACCAAAGCAAAAGTACACGGATGACGGGAGGGACAGGCAGGCTCTTTATACGGAGGGAACCACTGCCTGAAGAACCTTTCTCCCAAAAACAGCCTCCGAAGAAGCAAAAGTGTCAAATTTGTAAAATTTGGAAAAAGTATGAAGAGAAGACCAAGTTGCAGCCTTGCAAATCTGTTCAACAGAAGCCTCATTCTTAAAGGCCCAAGTGGAAGCCACAGCTCTAGTAGAATGAGCTGTAATTCTTTCAGGAGGCTGCTGTCCAGCAGTCTCATAGGCTAATCGTATTATGCTACGAAGCCAAAATGAGAGAGAGGTAGCCGAAGCTTTTTGACCTCTCCTCTGGCCAGAATAAACGACAAACAGGGAAGACGTTTGACGAAACTCCTTAGTTGCCTGTAGATAAAATTTCAGGGCACGGACTACATCTAGATTGTGTAGCAGACGTTCCTTCTTCGAGGAAGGATTAGGACACAAGGATGGAACAACAATCTCTTGATTGATATTCCTGTTAGTGACCACCTTAGGTAGGAACCCAGGTTTAGTACGCAGAACTACCTTGTCTGAATGAAAAATCAGATAAGGAGAATCACAATGTAAGGCAGATAACTCAGAGACTCTTCGAGCCGAGGAAATAGCCATTAAAAACAGAACTTTCCAAGATAACAACTTGATATCAATGGAATGAAGGGGTTCAAACGGAACACCCTGTAAAACATTAAGAACTAAGTTCAAACTCCATGGCGGAGCAACAGTTTTAAACACAGGCTTGATCCTAGCTAAAGCCTGACAAAAAGCTTGAACGTCCGGAACTTCTGACAGACGTTTGTGTAAAAGAATGGACAGAGCTGAAATCTGTCCCTTTAAAGAACTAGCGGATAACCCCTTTTCTAAACCTTCTTGTAGAAAAGACAATATCCTTGGAATCCTAACCTTACTCCATGAGTAACTCTTGGATTCGAAGAAAAAATGGGGTTTATTTAGCAGCGCTAAAAAAAGCTAGGAAATGATGATACCAATCTAATTTATGTTTAATACAATCTATTTTATTTAAAAATTCTTATAACACATAAAAACAACAGCAAATGCTTTTCCTAATTAATAAAGGGACGTCTCCCTTATACAACACTTATAAAAACAGACTAGAACCATATAATCCTAGAATTTCAGGTATAAAGGAATTAATTCTATAGATAACATATGGCAAGCAACAAATTTCTAAGATAAATGGTGAATTAAATATTTAAAAGGCACAAATGTATCAATCCTAATAGCTTTACAGTTCTTCAGTAACAAATTCAGTTATAAAGTTACACAGTTACTTTCCTTGGACATATAATTGGCTCAGGTGTGCTGGATAGTTAAAAAGGCAAAAAACAGCCAATATTCTGATTTAGGTGCCAAAGCAATCGTGGTTAATGGAAATGGTTAATTTAACAGATGAATACCTTGATGTCTTTAAAGTTCAGTTTGCGTGTTTTAAAAAACGTAGTGCAAATTAGTGTAGAGGTACCTTAATCTGTCCTGGTTGCAACCGCTGATTATCTTCACTGTGAGGGATTCACAGACTGTTTGTTCCTGGTGCTTCTGATAAGTCACCTGACCTTCTCTTTGATTCAGAGGTCAGGGGTGATGATCCGTTCTGGTGATGTAGTTATCCTTTTTTTTGTTTTCCTTTCTTCTTATAGCCCAAATATTGTTTTCATCTGGGTTCCCTCAGACTTCTTAAGGTTTGAAGAAATCTTTGGTCAGTGTTTAGCAGTAACACCGTATTCCCTGAAGTTACCAAAGGTAGATTTTAACTTGCAGGGTCAGGAGAAAAGTTTAAAGTTGCAGGGTCACACAGCTTTGTGACAGTAGTAAATGAAGTTTAGTAGAGTGTAGCAGGTCCCATTCAACGCGTTTCACCCTTCTGGGCTTTATCAAGAATCTCTTGGATTCGCACCAATATAAGTATTTACGCCATATTTTATGGTAAATCCTTCTGGTAACAGGCTTCCTAGCCTGTATTAAGGTATCAATAACTGGCTCAGAAAACCCACGTTTTGATAAAATCAAGCGTTCAATTTCCAAGCAGTCAGCTTCAGAGAAGTTAGATTTTGATGTTTGAATGGACCCTGGATCAGAAGGTCCTGTTTCAGAGGTAGAGACCAAGGCGGACAGGATGACATGTCCACTAGATCTGCATACCAAGTCCTGCGTGGCCATGCAGGTGCTATTAGAATCACTGATGCTCTCTCCTGTTTGATTCTGGCAATCAATCGAGGAAGCATCGGGAAGGGTGGAAACACATAAGCCATCCCGAAGGTCCAAGGTGCTGTCAAAGCATCTATCAGAACCGCTCCCGGATCCCTGGATCTGGACCCGTAGCGAGGAAGCTTGGCGTTCTGACGAGACGCCATGAGATCTATCTCTGGTTTGCCCCAACGTCGAAGTATCTGGGCAAAGACCTCCGGATGAAGTTCCCACTCCCCCGGATGAAAAGTCTGACGACTTAAGAAATCCGCCTCCCAGTTCTCCACTCCCGGGATGTGGATTGCAGACAGGTGGCAAGAGTGAGACTCTGCCCAGCGAATTATCTTTGATACTTCCATCATTGCTAGGGAGCTTCTTGTCCCTCCCTGATGGTTGATGTAAGCTACAGTCGTGATGTTGTCCGACTGAAACCTGATGAACCCCCGAGTTGTTAACTGGGGCCAAGCCAGAAGGGCATTGAGAACTGCTCTCAATTCCAGAATGTTTATTGGAAGGAGACTCTCCTCCTGATTCCATAGTCCCTGAGCCTTCAGAGAATTCCAGACAGCGCCCCAACCTAGTAGGCTGGCGTCTGTTGTTACAATTGTCCAGTCTGGCCTGCTGAATGGCATCCCCCTGGACAGGTGTGGCCGATAAAGCCACCATAGAAGAGAGTTTCTGGTCTCTTGATTCAGATTCAGAGTGGGGGACAAATCTGAGTAATCCCCATTCCACTGACTTAGCATGCACAATTGCAGCGGTCTGAGATGTAGGCGTGCAAAAGGTACTACGTCCATTGCCGCTACCATTAAGCCGATCACCTCCATGCATTGAGCTACTGACGGGTGTTGAATGGAATGAAGGACACGGCATGCATTTTGAAGCTTTGTTAACCTGTCTTCTGTCAGGTAAATCTTCATTTCTACAGAATCTATCAGAGTCCCCAAGAAGGGAACTCTTGTGAGTGGAAAGAGAGAACTCTTCTTTTCGTTCACCTTCCATCCATGCGACCTTAGAAATGCCAGTACTAACTCTGTATGAGACTTGGCAGTTTGAAAGCTTGAAGCTTGTATCAGAATGTCGTCTAGGTACGGAGCTACCGAAATTCCTCGCGGTCTTAGTACCGCCAGAAGAGTACCCAGAACCTTTGTGAAGATTCTTGGAGCCGTAGCCAGTCCGAATGGAAGAGCTACAAACTGGTAATGCCTGTCTAGAAAGGCAAACCTTAGATACCGGTAATGATTTCTGTGAATCGGTATGTGAAGGTAAGCATCCTTTAAATCCACTGTGGTCATGTACTGACCCTCTTGGATCATGGGCAAAATTGTTCGAATCGTTTCCATCTTGAACGATGGAACTCTTAGGAATTTGTTTAGGATCTTTAAATCCAAGATTGGCCTGAAAGTTCCCTCTTTTTTGGGAACTACAAACAGATTTGAGTAAAACCCTTGTCCTTGTTCCGACCGCGGAACTGGATGGATCACTCCCATTAATAAAAGATCTTGTACGCAGCGTAGGAACGCTTCTTTCTTTATTTGGTTTGTTGATAACCTTGACAGATGAAATCTCCCTCTTGGTATCCCTGAGATATGATCTCTAACGCCCAGGGATCCTGAACATCTCTTGCCCAAGCCTGGGCGAAGAGAGAAAGTCTGCCCCCTACTAGATCCGGTCCCGGATCGGGGGCCCTCGATTCATGCTGTCTTAGGGGCAGCAGCAGGTTTCCTGGCCTGCTTGCCCTTGTTCCAGGACTGGTTAGGTTTCCAGCCTTGTCTGTAGCGAGCAACAGCTCCTTCCTGTTTTGGTGCAGAGGAGGTTGATGCTGTTCCTGCTTTGAAATTACGAAAGGAACGAAAATTAGACTGTCTAGCCCTAGGTTTGGCTTTGTCCTGAGGCAGGGCATGGCCTTTACCTCCTGTAATGTCAGCGATAATCTCCTTCAACCCGGGCCCGAACAAGGTTTGCCCTTTGAAAGGTATATTAAGCAATTTAGATTTAGAAGTAACATCAGCTGACCAGGATTTTAGCCACAGTGCTCTGCGTGCCTGAATGGCAAATCCGGAATTCTTAGCCGTAAGTTTAGTTAAATGTACTACGGCATCTGAAATAAATGAGTTAGCTAACTTAAGGGCTTTAAGTTTGTCTGTAATCTCATCTAGTGTAGATAATTGAAGTGTCTCTTCCAGAGACTCAAACCAAAATGCTGCTGCAGCCGTGACAGGCGCAATACATGCAAGAGGTTGCAATATAAAACCTTGTTGAACAAACATTTTCTTAAGGTAACCCTCTAATTTTTTATCCATTGGATCTGAAAAGGCACAGCTATCCTCCACCGGGATAGTGGTACGCTTAGCTAAAGTAGAAACTGCTCCCTCCACCTTAGGGACCGTTTGCCATAAGTCCCGTGTGGTGGCGTCTATTGGAAACATTTTTCTAAATATCGGAGGGGGTGAGAACGGCACACCGGGCCTATCCCACTCCTTAGTAACAATTTCAGTAAGTCTCTTAGGTATAGGAAAAACATCAGTACTCGCCGGTACCGCAAAATATTTATCCAACCTACACATTTTCTCTGGTATTGCAACTGTGTTACAATCATTCAGAGCCGCTAACACCTCCCCTAGTAATACACAGAGGTTTTCCAGCTTAAATTTAAAATTTGAAATATCTGAATCCAATCTATTTGGATCAGAACCGTCACCCACAGAATGAAGTTCTCCGTCCTCATGTTCTGCCGCCTGTGACGCAGTGTCTGACATGGCCCTAATATTATCAGCGCACTCTGTTCTCACCCCAGAGTGATCACGCTTGCCTCTAAGTTCTGGTAATTTAGCCAAAACTTCAGTCATAACAGTAGCCATATCCTGTAATGTGATTTGAAATGGCCGCCCAGATGTACTCGGCGCTACAATATCACGCACCTCCCGAGCGGGAGATGTAGGTACTGACACGTGAGGCGAGTTAGTCGGCATAACTCTCCCCTCGTTGTCTGGTGAAATATGTTCAATTTGTACAGATTGACTTTTATTTAAAGTAGCATCAATACAGTTAGTACATAAATTTCTATTGGGCTCCACTTTGGCATTAGCACATATAGCACATGTATCTTCCTCTGAATCAGACATGTTTAACACACTAGCAATTAACTAGCAACTTGGAAATGCTTTTTCAAGTAATTTACAATAATATAAAAACGAACTGTGCCTATAAGAAGCACAGAAAAAATTATGACAGTTGAAAATAATTAAGTTATAGCATCAAATCTTTGTAAGAAATATACAATTTTAGCAAAGGATTGTTCCCATTAGCAAGGATAACTAACCCTGGCAGCAGAAAAAATACACAAACAAACGTTTTTTATCACAGTCAACTACACTCTTCACAGCTCTGCTGTGATGATTACCTCCCTCAAAAAAGGCTTTGGAGATCCCTGAGTTCTGTAGAGATGAACCGGATCATGCAGGAAGAAAATGAACCTCTGACTGAGTTTTTTGATGCGTAGTAAAAGCGCCAAAAAATGGCCCCTCCCCCTCACACATAACAGTGAGAGAGATCAGTGAACTGCTTTAAATTAAACAAAACTATTGCCAAGTGGAAAAAATAGTGCCCAAAACATTTTTTCACCCAGTACCTCAGAGAAATAAACATTTTTACATGCCAGCAAAAAAACGTTTAACCTCAATAAATTAATTGTTATTTAAAACCTATTGCAAGTCCCTGCAAATTAGGTTAAGTCTATGCATACAGTATAAATCCAGTGAAGTACCATTCCCCAGAATACTGAAGTGTAAAATATACATACATGACAGCCTGATACCAGCTACATCTACTGCATTTAAGGCTGAGTTTACATTATAACGGTATGGCAGGATTTTCTCATCAATTCCATGTCAGAAAATAACAAACTGCTACATACCTCTTTGCAGATTAATCTGCCCGCTGTCCCCTGATCTGAAGTTTACCTCTCCTCAGATGGCCGAGAAACAGCAATATGATCTTAACTACTCCGGCTAAAATCATAGAAAAAAACTCAGGTAGATTCTTCTTCAAATTCTACCAGAGAATGAATAACACACTCCGGTGCTATTATAAAATAACAAACTTTTGATTGAAGGTAATAAACTAATTAAATCACCACAGTCCTCTCACACATCCTATCTATTCGTTGGGTGCAAGAGAATGACTGGAGGTGACGTAGAGGGGAGGAGCTATATAGCAGCTCTGCTGGGTGAATCCTCTTGCACTTCCTGTAGGGGAGGAGATAATATCCCAGAAGTAATGATGACCCGTGGACTGACCACACTTAACAGGAGAAATAAAAGTTACAATATGTGGTGTCCACTGCTTGATGGACATTAGAGTAGAATGTTACCCTTATGTTTTCAATAATTAAGCAACTAATATAATTTAAAAGACATATGCATATATTATTCTCCAGCTATTATGTGCTCTGAATACATAATTCTATCAATTATTTATTTAGCATCAATGTCCCTTTAAGAAACTAATTCTGGACACCCCCATGGACAAAGCTAACTTTTTTGTGATGAACAATTTGCCCTAGACAAGTTTTTCTATGTGCTCATGGCTTCCATTCATATTACACATTTCACTACACTAATATTCAAAAAAAATTATGTCACAGACAGTCATTATGTTACTAATTACTTGTCACAGCTGATCCAGAGACATTTATTGTACCCCCTTATAAAGAGATGAGGACTGGAGCTGATGCCACATTACTAATAAAGACAAATACTTTGCTAATGCCTTTGGATAAAAGCTGAATATGACCTAATGTGCTCACCACTCAGTATGGATTAAAAGCTGCTTTTTTGAGGGCAAAGTGCAGGAATTCTTCCTGTTGGATTATAATTGACAATAGCCTTAATTTAGTTAGGAGAAAGCAGATATGTTGATGTGTCCAATAACTGATTTAGAAGAGGTTTTTTTTTTTAACACAAAGTAAATCCCAGTATGACAAAAAAATACAAGCAAACACAGAACATGTATAACACAAACATATTTATATATATATATATATATATATATATATATATATATATATATATATATATATATATATATATATATATATATATAGTACATATACACACACACATATGAGAACAAGTCAAAATGAATGGATAGGTCACCTTTATTGTGATGAACCACATTTAGTACATATACACACACACATATGAGAACAAGTCAAAATGAATGGATAGGTCACCTTTATTGTGATGAACCACATTTACCATTTTTTTTGCCCATTGAAAAGGTGTTGGGCTGTTGGCAGTTGGTGCAATCAGCACTGCAGACTGGAGCTCTGCATGTCTCCCTCCTGTACCCAGCTTTAGCTTTGAACAGGCTGTTTTCCCGCTAAGCAAGTAATGTGTCAGAGCATTGCCATGGTAACCCATGTCAACGCTCTGATTTCAAACTCTCAAAAGTAAGAGTAGAGTCACACGGCCGCACAGGCAGATGGGGGGGCCGTGGGGGGCAGGGGGATAAATTACGTAAAAAAAAAAAAAAAGTTTGAAAAAAAAGTTTGAAAAAAATGAAAAAATGTACAATACATTGATACACTACCAAAAAGACATTATAGAGAATCATGCCGGGCATGGCAGCTGCAGCTCTCACTGACCTGGGCTGGGTCCTGTTGTCTGTCACAAAACTGACACCTCGGACACCACAGTGACCTGACCGTTCGTTTGTCTATGCCTGGGATCATCATTACTCAATAATCAATACTCACTGTGACATGGTCGTGGCTCAGCACTGTGGAGGGAGACACAACAAGACGAAGACGTCCTCAGCTATCACTCTGTGCCACTTTCTGCAGTGCCTGGAATCATCTCTATTCTCTCCTGCCTGCCGCACCAGTCCCACCCCCACTGACACTAACTGTCAGTGAGACTGGGACCGCTGATTGGCTGATGGGGCTGGCAGGGCTCCCGAGGCTGGTATAAACCAGCCTCTATGGGAGCTGTATGGGCCACGAAGAGGACTCAGAGAAATATTTGCCATCAGCCACTGGGTGGCAGTCTCCCTCTCCGCCGGCCCATACAATCAAATACAAACACATTGCGCAACCGATGGGCTCACAGCCTCTACCTACTTGCGCAATGTGTTTGTATTTGATTTTGAGTATGTATGCAGTCACACACACAAGTAATCAAAATAGGAGCTGAGCGGGTGGCGGGGGGGGTATAAATACCCCAATTTTTTTTTATAAAAAATAAAATATATATATATTTTTTTATTAAAATTAATTAAATCAGGGGTGTAATTACTCAGATAGGACAGGTAAGGCGCTGCCTCACCTGCCTCCTATGACAGCACGTCAGTGATTTGCATTATGAAATTTGTTAGGCCATACCCTATGCACACAAGACGGACACTCAGTGTTCTCTCTGCCAGCAATAGGAGACGTGTGATAAAGGGTCTCTTGTCCTAGTGTGGGCTAAACAGTGTATGCACTTTTGAACAGAGATGGTCCTTATCAAATTGATGGATCCAATGAACCTTTCCTGTGATTAAGCAGATTCAGAACTGTGATATACACTTAGGTACTGTGTATCAGTGATTGTGCTTTTGCAATACCTCATATGTCTTGAAGTTTTATAGTGTGAGTGTGATGTCCAGTGTGAATTTTAATACTATACTTTGTGTGTTGTTTGTGTCTTTTCCAATTTTATTTGCCACCACTTTACAAGATTATTGGGTACAGCCACAGATAGTTCAAGAAGTTTTTGGGACACTCATTTATTTGTTTTTTTTCTGGATGTGAAGTTCTTGAAGATATATCTTTTGCTATGTTGGACTATATTGGATGACATTCATTTATTGGTGCTGCTTTGATTTGTTTGTTAATTTGTTGAAAAACATACCTTGGTATTCTCAGAGTAACAGTGCACTACTGGGAGCTAGATGCCGTGTGATGTGACAACATCAATTTACGTGTGTGAAATTAACCTTTTCACTTCTAAAAGAATAGCAAAACTTGTAAAGAAATTATTTATAGATGGGACATTTAAGGCAAACATTACATGTTTGTAGGATTTGTTACTTGTATGCATTATAATTAGGACAGTACAGTATTTCAGCAGTCTGTCCAGTAAAACTATCACAAAAATACTGTACACTTAAATGTCCATGGGTTTTAGTTAAAGTGAAAGTAAAGTTTCACATATTAGTATACACTATTGTATTAGTCATAGTTTAAATAAATAAATCGCTAACTTTTTCCCCCCAATACATTATCTATTTATATAACAAACTTGTTTTATTTATCTCTTCTGTTATGATCCTGACTCCTCCTAATAGACACTTCCTTATTTTAGAGTGAGTGACGTATAGAGCGGTCCCACCCGCTCTATACTTGTCTACAAACTGCGTTCACGAGGATCTAATTCACCTGCGCATGCGCATAGCGGCGACTACTTTCACTGATTTAAGTGTAATAACATGGTAATAACATCGTTACTTACTTTAAATGAATTTTAAATAAAATGTGGAGCCCGTCAGGATTAGTGCCGTATGAAGAAATACATGCATTATGCCAGCTATTCAATAATATAAATAGGCATGCGCGAAACGGGAGCGCGCTTGTCTTGCGAGCCAAGAAAATATTTCTGAACGCATGCGCAGATCATCCAGGAGTCGGATGACGTAGATTGACGGCCGCCTAACGGCCAGAATTTTAATAGGCTGCTAGAAAAACGTGACCGGACATAAAAAAGAAATAATAAAGGACGGGTTGAATTTACGAAGCGAAAACAAGTAAGTATAAACAGCGAAAACGCTGTTTATACTAACAATTGAAAAAAAGTGATGAATGAAACTACTATTCAATTAGGGCAACAATTATAATTAGATATTGAAATCAAGTCAACTTTACCTTCACTTTAAATGTAAAAGGCATTACAAATATGGATCATAAATTAAGAAATGAGTGACAGTCAAGGGGTGGGTTTGATGGTGGATATAGGGGTTTTGACGTGTCAAGTTTAGTTTTGGGAGGCGGGTTAGACTTTTATGGGAGATTTTACTTTTTTATTTTATTTTCTTAGGAGCCTACAGTAAGTCACTGGCGACTCCAGAAATTTGTATTTATGCTCATTTCTGGACATCGCTAGTTTATCTGACTTACGGCACTTTATGAACTGCCGGCGGGGTTTATGTAATACCCCGATGTGCGAGGTGAAATTGCGGGCAGCGCAGGTTTCAGCAGTTGCGCTGAAGCCTGCGCCGTATATGTAATCTCGCCCCAGATGTTTTGGATTTATCTCAGACATAGCTTAGACAATTTACCTATTTCAAACAGCCATGCTTCTAAAAGATTGGAATGCAATAGAAAAAAGAAGATAAAAACCAAGTTCAGTTCAAACGTTTTTGTAGACAAACTCTAACAGGGGAACACAAAAGCTTAAATGCCATTGCTATGAATTCCCATATTTCCCTAAAATCTGATTTGCCTTTTTATTTGTGTCTCTATAACAATTAAATATATGATATAATCGAGGCAGGCACATCGCATGGCTTCAAAGCACACATAACATTCACCAAAAATGCATTGCATTTTAAATGCATGTTCTAATATTCCCTGTCACAGAATCTGATATTTCTTTCTTACAGTCAGCAAACTCATTCCATGACTATGTGGGTGTGACTAAAGTAATAGCAATGCATCAGATTGCAATTAGAGGGGATTCATGCTATGCAATAAGAAGAAGACTTCAGCTATTGGCCTTATTCTTTGCCGGAAACAGCAGTTATGAAGCAGCGATGTTAAGACTGCTGCTCCATAACTGGTCCGCTGCCTCTGAGGCTGCGGTCTGCAATCCACCGGATCCAATATGATTGGGCTGATTGACACCCCCTGCTAGCGGACGAATCTGCAGGGAGCGGCAATGTTATATGCCGACAGCGATGTCTGTCAAACATGATGCGCTACAGCCTTTCATGTCGGACAGACATCGGTAAATTGGCCCCCCGTGTATCTCCAATAAAACACTATATTCCAAAAGGTCTACAAGCAAAATAAATTGACTGTGCAATTGTATCGCTGCAAACACTTGTATTGCAGGGTTATTGTTGCTAAATGGCCATTGATTTTCATTTGTATAATGTGAAGCTGGTAAGTTTCTGGTAACTTCACAATGGGAGTCACGTTTCACGTTCTACTCTGGTAACTTGCGCTCAAGCGAGAAAGCTTTACTTTCAAGGTGTAATTCGAGCACACAGATACTTGCAGTGTGACATTAATTTCACTGAAGCAAAATTTAAGCTACAAATCTTGCACAACATACTGTTCCACTATAATATAATATTGTTTACTATCTCTTTAATTCCCTTTCTTCCCTCTCTTGGAGGTCTATTCCATAAATGTTTGCTAAATCTATATTGTATTAGAATCTTTTTTGTTTTTTTGCGCATGTTGTAATATCGATTATAAAATGATCCAGCAGGTAAATTTGCACATTTAGGTAAGTTTGACATCAGAGTTGGAGCAATCAGTGCAAATGTCAACCAATCAACCTTTAGCTTCTAAACTAATCACCTGTTGGCACAGATTTATTATGGAACTGGAAATAGAAACCACACACCTAGAACAAATGAGAGATCTCTATTATAAGTCTGTAAGACATTGCATTATTCACAATTTAATGCCCTAATTAAATGAAAGCCCTACATTTTCTGAGGATTCAGATACTAATACAAATAACTTTACATGTGTTTATGACCAATGCAGAAAGATGAAAGAACACAAGCATAAAGATCAATTTGTGCGTTAATTTAAAATACACAATCTATGCCTAAGCATGGTAAACAAAAGCGAAGGAAGTGGGGGTGTTTCTTACCCACCTTATAGCGGATAACACATAAAGAGCAGTAATATACCACTGGGCTCCAGTACTTAAAGGGACACGAACCCCAAATTTTTCTTTCATGATTCATAGAACATACAGTTTTAAACAACTTTCCAATTTACTTCTATTAGCACATTTTCTCTGTTTTGTTTTTGTTGTTGTCCTTTGTTGAAAAGCATGTATGTTCAGGGGTGTGCACATGTCTGCAGTACTATACATTTGTTAATAGAAGTAAATTGGAAACTTTTTTTAAAATTGTATTCTCTATCTGAATCATGAATTAATTTTTTGGTGTTTCATGTCCTTTCATTTCCAGCTTCCTAGGTAGTGGGGCTATGTGATTCCTTTATCCACCGCCTAAGAAACAGCCCCTAGAATTGCCAACCCTCCCTTATTTCCAGAACTCTCCCTTATTTACACAAACCTTTTTACCGTATCCCAGGTTCCTTTATTTATTCTCTTATAACATTTTTCTCCCTTATTTTTTACATGCAATCTTCATTTAATATTGTACTCTTGTACTCTTATTTAGTTAATCATTTTTATGTATCTGACAGTTTAATGTCTCCCACTGTGTCTTAAATAAGAAATAGATTTCATGGATTTGCAGAGAGTTATTGAATATATTAGGCTAGACTGTGTGAATTAAGATGATTTGTATGAAGAATTTTGTTGTACTAAACTATATCAAACTATAAAATAAATTTGTTTGTCATTTTCTACTGTATAATGTGTCAATTTCCTATATGAAAATTTGTTGATTCCTTAGTTTCTTATTTTCTTAAAAAAGTAAATTAAAAAAAATGGGCTATTCTAGCCTGGCAAATGGTTATATCATGAGCAAACATACCTAGAATGCAGAGGGTGATGTTGTTGCACTATATTTACCTCTGCCCCGTGAAATGCAGAACCAGAAGTGTATTCTGCTTCACAGATGGGGCATGAAGGAACTATTCTCCCCTATTAGACACCAGGGAAGGTATTATGCACAGACTCATAAGACTTATTCTGGATGGGGAGCTCAAAATGCGTTGCCCCCTCTATCTGTAGGCCTTGTGGGCGTAACTATGGCGATTGTAGTGGGTGATATGGATTTCAGAGTGAAAACAAAAAATAGCAAAATAGTTTTTGTGCTCTGACTCAAGATATGTTACGACATAATATATGATTTAAAGTTGATTATGAGTGTAGATATATATACAGCAGGAAATAAGTATCAAAACTATAACAATCAGTTGACCTCCATTTAACAGAAAATGTGTTTATTTTACTAAGAAATAAATGTAAAATGTTTATGCAATATTTTATGTTTCCAGTTTTGCAGAAACAGGAAGTTCACCTGGTTACATGTCAAGGCTAGTCAGGAATATCTACATAATTCAGTGGCTTTTGTAATAAACTAGAGATATTAAACACAGATCTACAATACACTAGTTATGTCACAACTGTCTTACAATAAGCCAAAAATACCACAACTCTGCTGTAATATCTCAGGGAAACAGCACACATACTTTCACTTTGACTGTAATTGCCACCATTATACTGTTGTGGGAAAGACAGAGTGTAAGAGAATCATATACTAATACAATATATTAAGGGCCAGATAAAAAGTGGAGCGGTATTTAATGCTCCCGCTCGCATGCTAACTCCGCTAGAAGTAAGCTTTTCGCATGCGTCGGGTAGAACCGTATTACAGGTTGAAAGTAAAAAGTTTTCGCTCACACGCTAACCCAATGCACGCAAAAAGCCGAAGTTAGAATATTGCCACCACATTAACGTATTCCGTCATAGAAGTCAATGGAGCAAAAAAAGGGGAATACAACAACCTTCTCACACGCAAACCGGAAGACATTTTCTCAAGTGCGCTAATCTGACATGAAAATATGAATATTTCACATTCCAATGTTTTTCACATAGAAGAATATGTTCTATTTATTCAGAAATACATATTTCTACATATATCTGATGGTATTTGGTAAAATATATATCTGTACCTCTATATATATATATATATATATATATATATATATATATATAAATAGATGATTATATATAGGTATATATATATATATATATATACAGCTATATATATATATATATATATGTGTGTGTATATATATAGGAATATCTATTTATAAATATATAGAATATATTCTGCTATGTGCAGAACATTGGGATGTGAAATATTTACAGTAAATACACAGTATAACACTTTATTTAATCTGAATATTGCATAAATATGCTTTTACATGTTTTCATCTACTTAAAGGGATAGTAAACGCCAACATTCTCTTTTAGGATTCAGATAGAACATACAATTTTAAACAACTTTCCAATTTACGTCTATTATCAAATTTGCTTCTTTCTCTTGTTATCCATTGCTGAAGGGACAGCATTGCACTACTGACAGGAAGCTAAAAACATCTAGTTAGCCAATCACAAGAGACAAATGTGTGCAGGCACCAATTATCAGCAGCTCCCACTAGTGTATGATATGTGCGTATTCATTTTTTAACAAGGGATACTAAGAGAATGAAGCACATTTGAAAATAGAAGTGAATTTAAGTGTGTCTTAAAATGAAATGCTCTATCTGACTCATGCAAGTTTAATTTTGACTTTCCTATCCCTTTAACTGCAAAGGGCTCCAATGCACTTCAATATATGTCTATATGTGTACATATGTATTTATGTGTTTAAATGTGTATGTATGTCTGTAAATAAATATATACACATATAAACACATAAATACATATGTACACACATAAAAACACACAGAAATATATATACACACACTGTACATATACATCTTTAGACATTTATATGTATGTATCTCAGTGTTAAAGCCCTGTGCCTGCCTTTTTTAATCATTTTTATTAGATAGTGTTATTATGAGTGTAACTGTACTTTTAAATATACTTTTCATGTGTTTTGTGACACTTTTTGTTTGCCGAAACAGTTAACCAGAGCTCTGTGGTTGCGCTATCCTCACGCACATTAACTTAAATTGCGCTCAAGTGATCGCATTTACTTTCAACTTGTAATACGAGCGCTACACCCGAAGCACTCAAACAGCCGCAATAAACCCCTTTTTCGCTTGCGAGTAACTGTTAGCGCTCCACTCGTAATCTGGCCCTAAATAAGCAATGATTAAAAAAACAAGAAAACAAAATATCAACAACACACTATAAGATCACAGAAATTGTACTAGTAGTGAACCTGTTCACGTGCAATTGCCACTTGCAATGCTGCATTGCAAGTCAAAAATTTAACATTGCACAAGAGATTTCTTGAGCATTGCTGCCTCTGCTCTTGTGCAACCGATTGCACAAGAGCAGGCATTCCAATCACCCCGAACAAGCAAGTGTATGGGTGCTTGATCTTGCCACCTTGAGGTGACGGAGGGGCAAAAGAAGCAGTTTCTGCTTCATAAATATGTGACTGCAGGCTCACTCATGCAAGCCTGTATAGCCTAAAAATCTGTATGTCTGTGTACCTTTATGTGCTTCTCGGTAACATTTCAATAAATGTCTGTATGATAAAATTGAATTACTACTTGGAATAACCATGCCACACCCACACCGCAGACACAAACATGCCACCTGAACATGACCAGGGACCACCTGTAATTCCACCCCATGTACACAACTCCACCCCTCCCACTACCTACAAAATATAATTGGGCCATTGCATCATACAACAGATGTTGTGAGGTATGGTGCTGCATTCATTCTATAGCAATAGTTACTGAAATGTCTGTCTCCATGGGGGCTAGTTATCAAGCCGTCTACTTTTCTGGCTTCGCCGGCCCAATACGTCCGCCTAAGCTCGCCTACCTTCGCCGCCGCGGACCTGAAAAAATACGCCTAAGTTATCAAATAAAGCTGTCAAAAAGCCGCGGGGCGATGAGCAGCGGACTGTGACAGTTATCACTCATCCGATCTCGCTGCCCTTCGGCTTTTTCCCAGCTTTATTGCTAGCCTGTCACTAAGCACTCACACTAAACTGCACTGTTCTACCCCCTATACCGGCGCCCCCGGAGCCCCCCGCAACTCAATAAAGTTACTAACCCCTAAACCGCCGCTCCTAGACCCTGCCGCAACTCTGATAAATGTATTAACCCCTAAACCGCCGCTCCCGGACACCGCTGCCACCTACATTATACCTAGTAACCCCTATCCTGCCCCCCCTATACCGTCGCCCTCTATTATAAAATTATTAACCCCTATCCTGCTGATCCCGCACCTCTCCGCAACTAAATAAATAGTTTAACCCCTAAACCGCCGCTCCATGAACCCGCCGCAACCTATAATAAATTTATTAACCCCTATCCTGCCCCCCACTACGCCGCCGCCACTGTAATAAAATGATTAACCCCTAAACCTAACCCTAACCCTAACCATAACGCCCCCCTAACTTAAATATTAATTAAATAAATCTAAATAAATTAACTCTTATTAACTAAATGAATCCTATTTAAAACTAAATACTTACCTTTAAAATAAACCCTAATATAGCTACAATATAAATAATAATTATATTCTAGCTATCTTAGGATTTATTTTTATTTTACAGGTACCTTTCAATTTATTTTAACCATGTACAATAACTATTAAATAGTTATTAACTATTTAATAGCTTACCTAGCTAAAATAAAGAGAAATGTACCTGTGAAATAAATCCTAACCTAAGTTACAATTACACCTAACACTACACTATACTTTAATAAATTATTCCTATTTAAACTAAATACTTACCTGTAAAATAAACCCTAAGATAGCTACAATATAATTAATAATTATATTCTAGCTATCTTAGGATTTATATTTATTTTACAGGTAACTTTGTATTTATTTTAGCTAGTTAGAATAGTTATTAAATAGTTATTAACTATTTAATAACTACCTAGCTAAAAGAAATATAAAATTACCTGTAAAATAAATCCTAACTTAAGTTACAATTAAACCTAATACTACACTATCATTAAATTAACTAAATAAACTACCTACAAAGAACTACAATGAAATACAATTACATAAACTAACTAAAGTACAAAAAATAAAAAAAGCTAAGTTACAAAAAATAAAAAATTAAGTTACAAACATGTTAAAAATATTACAACAATTTTAAGCTACTTACACCTAATCTAAGCCCCCTAATAAAATAACAAACCCCCCCAAAATAAAAAAAATCCCTACCCTATTCTAAATTACATAAATTTCAAAGCTCTTTTACCTTACCAGCCCTTAAAAGGGCCATTTGTGGGGGCATGCCCCAAAAAGTTCAGCTCTTTTGCCTGTAAAATAAAAATACAACCCCCCCAACATTAAAACCCACCACCCACATACCCCTAATCTAACCCAAACCCCCCTTACAAAAACCTAACACTAATCCCCTGAAGATCATCCTACCTTGAGTCGTCTTCACTCAGCCGAGCCACCGATGGAACTGAAGAGGACATCCGGAGCGGAAGAAGTTAATCCTCCAAGCGGCGCTGAAGAAATCTTCCATCCGATGAAGTCATCATCCAGGCGGCGCTGAAGAAGTCTTCGATCCGGCCGATGTCATCTTCAAAGAGGCGCTGAAGAGGTCTTCTATCCGGGCGAAGTCATCTTCCAAGCCGGGTCTTGAATCTTCCTTCCGCCGACGCGGAACCACCTTCTTCACCGACGGACTACGACGAATGACGGCTCCTTTAAGGGACGTCATCCAAGATGGCGTCCCCTCAATTCCGATTGGCTGATAGGATTCTATCAGCCAATCGGAATTAAGGTAGGAAAATCTGATTGGCTGATGGAATCAGCCAATCAGATTGAGCTCGCATTCTATTGGCTGTTCCGATCAGCCAATAGAATGCGAGCTCAATCTGATTGGCTGATTGGATCAGCCAATCGGATTGAACTTGAATCTGATTGGCTGATTCCATCAGCCAATCAGATTTTCCTACCTTAATTCCGATTGGCTGATAGAATCCTATCAGCCAATCGGAATTGAGGGGACGCCATCTTGGATGACGTCCCTTAAAGGAGCCGTCATTCGTCGTAGTCCGTCGGTGAAGAAGGTGGTTCCGCGTCGGCGGAAGGAAGATTCAAGACCCGGCTTGGAAGATGACTTCGCCCGGATAGAAGACCTCTTCAGCGCCTCTTTGAAGATGACATCGGCCGGATCGAAGACTTCTTCAGCGCCGCCTGGATGATGACTTCATCGGATGGAAGATTTCTTCAGCGCCGCTTGGAGGATTAACTTCTTCCGCTCCGGATGTCCTCTTCAGTTCCATCGGTGGCTCGGCTGAGTGAAGACGACTCAAGGTAGGATGATCTTCAGGGGATTAGTGTTAGGTTTTTGTAAGGGGGGTTTGGGTTAGATTAGGGGTATGTGGGTGGTGGGTTTTAATGTTGGGGGGGGGGTTGTATTTTTATTTTACAGGCAAAAGAGCTGAACTTTTTGGGGCATGCCCCCACAAATGGCCCTTTTAAGGGCTGGTAAGGTAAAAGAGCTTTGAAATTTATGTAATTTAGAATAGGGTAGGGATTTTTTTTATTTTGGGGGGGTTTGTTATTTTATTAGGGGGCTTAGATTAGGTGTAAGTAGCTTAAAATTGTTGTAATATTTTTAACATGTTTGTAACTTAATTTTTTATTTTTTGTAACTTAGCTTTTTTTATTTTTTGTACTTTAGTTAGTTTATGTAATTGTATTTCATTGTAGTTATTTGTAGGTAGTTTATTTAGTTAATTTAATGATAGTGTAGTATTAGGTTTAATTGTAACTTAAGTTAGGATTTATTTTACAGGTAATTTTGTATTTCTTTTAGCTAGGTAGTTATTAAATAGTTAATAACTATTTAATAACTATTCTAACTAGCTAAAATAAATACAAAGTTACCTGTAAAATAAATATAAATCCTAAGATAGCTATAATATAATTATTAATTACATTGTAGCTATCTTAGGGTTTATTTTACAGGTAAGTATTTATTTTTAAATAGGAATAATTTATTAAAGTATAGTGTAGTGTTAGGTGTAATTGTAACTTAGGTTAGGATTTATTTCACAGGTACATTTCTCTTTATTTTAGCTAGGTAAGCTATTAAATAGTTAATAACTATTTAATAGCTATTGTACATGGTTAAAATAAATTGAAAGGTACCTGTAAAATAAAAATAAATCCTAAGATAGCTAGAATATAATTATTATTTATATTGTAGCTATATTAGGGTTTATTTTAAAGGTAAGTATTTAGTTTTAAATAGGATTCATTTAGTTAATAAGAGTTAATTTATTTAGATTTATTTAATTAATATTTAAGTTAGGGGGCGTTAGGGTTAGGGTTAGGTTTAGGGGTTAATAATTTTATTACAGTGGCGGCGGCGTAGTGGGGGGCAGGATAGGGGTTAATAAATTTATTATAGGTTGCGACGGTGTAGGGGGGGCAGATTAGGGGTTAATAAATGTATTATAGGTGGCGACGGTGTAGGGGGGGCAGGATAGGGGTTAATACATTTAATATAGGTTGCGGCGGGTTCAGGGAGCGGCGGTTTAGGGGTTAATACATTTATTATAGTTGCGGTGGGCTCCGGGAGCGGCGGTTTAGGGGTTAATATGTATAGAGTAGCTTGCGGTGGGCTCCGGGAGCGGCGGTTTAGGGGGTAATAACTTTATTTAGTTGCGGCGGTGTAGGGGGGGTCAGATTAGTGGTGTTTAGACTCGGGGTACATGTTAGGGTGTTAGGTGTAGACAGCTCCCATAGAAATCAATGGGATGTTTGTCAGCAGCGAACTTGTACTTTCGCTATGGTCAGACTCCCATTGATTCCTATGGGATCCGCCGCCTCCAGGCTGGCGCTTTGAAAACCAGGTACGCTGGGCCGTAAAAGTGCCGAGCGTACCTGCTAGTTTTTTGATAGCTAGCAAAAGTAGTGAGAATGTGCCGCACTTGTGTGCGGAACATCTGGAGTGACGTAAGAATCGATCTGTGTCGGACTGAGTCCGGCGGATCGAAGCTTACGTCACAAAATTCTACTTTTGCCGGTCTCGAGCCTTTGATAACTAAGGCGTATCAGCCTCGCCACAAATACGCTGCGGAATACGCAGCGTATTTGAGGTTGACGGCTTGATAACTAGGCCCCCATATGTCTGTTTGAATAATGATATAAAAAAAGAAGTATATCCCTAGCAACATATATTACTATTCATACCAGTGTAATGGCACTGAAGATTAGGTTTGTAGATACTGTAGGTAAACAAAGCTGACTTTCAAATCAGGCTTGGAGGTTACCATGATGGAATTTACTTAGCAAGAGGACAGAGCATGCAATTTTAAACATATTTCTAATTTACTTATATTATCATTTTGTCTTTGTTTTCTTGGTACTGTTTGTTGAAAAGCAGGGACATAAGGTAAGGAATATGCATGGGTCTGGAGCACTATATGGCATCAGTTTTGTAAGATTGATATCCATTTGCAAGAGCACTAGATGGCAGCCCTATTTCCTTCCATTTAGTGCTCCTGAAACCTACCTAGGTGCTCTTCATCTAAAAATACCATTGTAAATAAGTACATTTCACAATAGAAGTAAATTGGAAACTTTTTTAAAATTGTATTTTCTGTATGAATCTCAAAAGAACATTTTTAGGTTTGGCATCTCTTTAAAAAGACTCTTCACTAGAACTAAGAGCCTATACCAAACCCTAAAAATAACCCATAATTCATCCTTCACCAAACTCTACAGTAGGCACTATGCATTCTGGTAAGTAGTGTTCTCCTGGCATCCACCACACACAATACTTCCATCACAATGCCAGATAGTAAAGTGTGATTCATCATCACTCCAGAGAACACCTTTCCACTGCTCCAGAGTCCAGTGACAGCAGCCTGCTTTATACCACTACAGCCGATGTTTGGCATTGCGCATGTTGATGTGAGGCTTGGGTACACATTCTCGGCTATGGAAACCCATTTCATGACGTTCCTGAGCACAGTTCTTGTGCTGATGTTGCTTCCAGGGGAGGTTTGGTACTCAGATCCAACAGATGATTGAAGATGTTTACACTCTAAATGCTTCAGCACTTGGCGGCCCTACTCTATCAGTTTGCATGGTCTACCACCTCATAGCTGGGCTGTTGTTGCTCCTAGTAGGGCAGAAATGTAACAAACTGACATGTGACAAAGGTAGAATCCTATGACAGTGCCACGTATAAAATCACTGAGCTTTTCAGTATGTTTGTTGCTGAGGACCCTATGTGGAAATAAAGGTTCTTTTAAAGAATTTTGGAGGCTGGAATATACTTTGTTCTTGACCCGTTGTACTGCCATTGCTTGTCTATTGAGATTTCATGGATTTTATGTACCTGTTAGCACTGGATGTGGCTGAAACATCTGACCACATTAATTAGGTGTGTCCACATACTTTTGGCCACATAGTGTATATAAATGTCCAGTGACCGAGGGACAGTTTTATATAAGGTTGCAGGGAGCTCTTCTCCCCTTCAGATGGCTCTTTTGAAATGTAGTTACCTTGTTTACCCACCCACCTAAAATTTCCAAAACGCACATTTTTAGTTCTGTATGTTCAAGGGGCAACAAAAACGATGGCACATTCTTAGTTTTGCTGGGGATCCAGCATGTTTAGGAAAATGTATTACTGGATGAAGAATGTGTTCTCCTACTAGTAAAGTAAAGCTTGCTTGATACTTGTGTTAGTTTCCATTATACACATTTTTGTAATATGTTATTCTCTTACACTTTAGAAACCTCAGCATGTCTGATCCTTTAAAACATAATATTTTATCCACAGTTCCCTGATCAGAACTCTGTCATCTGTGACCCAGAGAAGCAGTATCAGCTTAGCAACCGTTGTTGCTCCAAATGCGAACCAGGTAATTATTATTAATCATTTTTTACTTAATCATAATGAGATAAAATGGAGTAAATTAATAGAAGAGATGTTATGCAAAAATGTATTTTATTATTATTGCTTCTACCAATTACACAAATATAATGACTGAAAAGGCAGATGTTATGTAAAATGAGAAGTATTTACGTAGCTGGAAACTTGACTTCCTAGCTGAACTCATTACAATATCTTATTGCAAATGGCTCCATGCAATAACATTTAAAGGGACAGTTTACTCCAGAATTGTTATTGTTTAAATATAGATAGATAAATATGGATAGATATTTAACCCCTTAACGACGCAAGTCGTACAGGGTACGTCGCACACAACCTGGTCTTAAAAGACCAGCGACGTACCCTGTTCGACTTTAGGGGTTTAAAGCAGCTGGAAGCGATCCTGCTCGCTTCCAGCCGCTTTCCGGTTATTGCAGTGATGCCTCGATATCGAGGCATCCTGCAATAACACCCCTTGGCCATCCGATGCAGAGAGAGCCACTCTGTGGCCCTCTCTGCACCGGACATCGATGGCCGGTATCGTTGGTGGGTGGGAGCCTGTGTGGGAGGCGGGTGGCGGCCATCGATGTAGATCGGTGATGTGGAGGGGGGCGGGATCGTGGGCGGGGATGTCCGGACGCGCGCACGGATGCGCGCGCGTGCACAGGAAGGTGGGGGTGGGCGCGTGCACGGGGAGGGAGCGGGTGGGAGCCGCTACACTACAGAAAATGTTGGAGAAGAAATGTTCAAATAAAAGATAAAAAAGTAAAAAAAAAAAAAAAAAAGATCAGGCAGGTGGTGGGGGTAGGTCTGTGGGGGGTGGGGGGGGGGAAGCTACACTACAGAAAAAAAAACAAGTACAAAAAAACTACTTTTTTTTTGCAAACTGGGTACTGGCAGACAGCTGCCAGTACCCAAGATGGCCCCCAATAAGGCAGATGGGGAGGGTTTAAGAGCTGTTTTGGGGGGGATCAGGGAGGTTGGGGGCTAAGGGGGGATGCTACAACACAGCATATGTAAATATGCTAAAAAAAATAAGTTTTAAAAAAACTTTTATTTTAGTACTGGCAGACTTTCTGCCAGTACTTAAGATGGCGGGGACAATTGTGGGGTGGGGGAGGGAAGGGAGCTGTTTGGGAGGGATCAGGGGTCTGATGTGTCAGGTGGGAGGCTGATCTCTACACTAAAGCTAAAATTAACCCTGCAAGCTCCCTACAAACTACCTAATTAACCCCTTCACTGCTAGCCATAATACACGTGTGATGCGCAGCAGCATTTAGCGGCCTTCTAATTACCAGAAAGCAACGCCAAAGTCATATATGTCTGCTATTTCTGAACAAAGGGGATCCCAGAGAAGCATTTACAACCATTTGTGCCATAATTGCACAAGCTGTTTGTAAATAATTTCAGTGAGAAACCTAAAATTGCGAAAAAATTTAAGTTTTTTTTTAAATTTGATCGCATTTGGCGGTGAAATGGTGGCATTAAATATACCAAAATAGGCCTAGATCAATACTTTGGGTTGTCTACTACACTACACTTAAGCTAAAATTACCTCTACAAGCTCCCTACATGCTCCCTAATTAACCCCTTCACTGCTGGGCATAAAACACGTGTGGTGCGCAGTGGCATTTAGCAGCCTTCAAATTACCAAAAAGCAACACCAAAGCCATATAAGTCTGCTATTTCTGAACAAAGGGGATCCTAGAGAAGCATTTACAACCATTTATGCCATAATTGCATAAGTAGTTTGTAAATAATTTCTGTGAGAAACCTAAACCTAAACCTGTGAAAAAGTGAACAATTTTTTTTATTTGATCGCATTTGGCGGTGAAATGGTGGCATGAAATATACCAAAATGGGCCTAGATCAATACTTTGGGATGTCTTCTAAAAAAAAAAATTATACATGTCAAGGGATATTCAGGTATTCCTGACAGATATCAGGGTTCCAATGTAACTAGTGCTCATTTTGAAAAAAAGTGGTTTTGAAATAGCAAAGTGCTTCTTGTATTTATTTCCCTATAACTTGCAAAAAAATCAAAGAACATGTAAACATTGGGTATTTCTAAACTCAGGACAAAATTTAGAAACTATTTAGCATGGTTGTTTTTTGGTGGTTGTAGATGTGTAACAGATTTTGGGAGTCAAAGTTAGAAAAAGTGTGTTTTTTTCCATTTTTTCCTCATATTTTATAATTTTTTTAATAATAAATGATAAGATATGATGAAAATAATGGTATCTTTAGAAAGTCCATTTAGTGGCGAGAAAAACGGTATATAATATGTGTGGGTACAGTAAATGAGTAAGAGGAAAATTACAGCTAAACACAAACACTGCAGAAATGTAAAAATAGCCCTGGTCCTTAAGGGAAAGAAATTGAAAATTGGCCTTGGTCCTTAAGGGGTTAACGATAGATAATCCCTTTATTACTCATTCTCCAGTTTTGCATAACCAGCACATTTATATTAATACACTTTTTACCTCTGTGATTACCTTGTATCTAAGCCTCTGCAGTCTGCCCACTTATTTCAGTTCTTTTACAGACTTGTATTTTAGGAAATCAGTGTTGACCCCTAGGTAAATCCACAGGAGTGAGCACAATGTTATCTTTATTAAACACATGAACTAGCGCTGTCTAGCTGTGAAAAAATGTCAAAATGCACTGATGTAAGAGGTGGCCTTCAAGGGCTTAGAAATTAGCATATGGGCCTACCTAGGTTTACTATTCAACAACAATGAATACCAAAAGAACAAAGCAAATCTGATGATAAAAGGAAATTGGAATTTGTTTGAAATTGCGTGCCCTATCTAAATCATGAAAGCTTAATTTTGACAAGACTGTCCCTTTAAGATGCCAGCACATAACTCTTTTTTAGACTTGTTTGAACCAGGATGTTAAATCTGAACTTTAAAATTAAAGTTTATCCTGTTTGTTTTTTGCAACAATTTTGAATAGGTTTCTTTTTAATAGGTAACTTTTTAAACTTTATTTTAACCTGTCTTGTTAAGTCTGGCATCGATTAATTTGTTTTAGAAATGTGCTTTTGTCAGGACATGTTGCGTTAGTCCATTCACACCTTCATGTAACATCTCATTAGCAAATTGTAATACATGTCAAATGCATATGTTGCTATACATTTCCTTTTGATAATTGGTATTTAAAATATTTGTTTATTAATTTTTCAAGATACATTAATGCCCATTTACTCTACATACATAGCTTCATATTATGAGACAAAGAATACTGAATATTATATTAATCAATTATTCACATATACACATGAGAAATTGGAAACCAACAGGCTAACAACATTTTTTGCAGGTAAAGTCAAAAGTAAACTTTCATGGCTCAGATAGCAAATGCAGTTTTAAACAACTTTTCTGGTTACTTCTATTATGTAATTTGTGTTGTTCTTTTTTTTATATCCTTTGTTGAACAGCACACCTAGGTATGCTCAGGAGCAACACTGCACTACTGGGAGCTAGCTGCTGATTGGTGGCTGCACATATATAGCAAATGTAATTTGCTCATCCTCTATGTTCAGCTAGCTTCGTGTAGTGCACTGCTGCTCCTTTAACAAAGAATACTAAGAGAATGATGCAAATTTCATAATAGAAGTAATTTGGAAAGTTTTTTTAAAATGATGTGCTCTATTTAAATCATGGAAGACAAATTTGGGGTTTTATGTCCCTCTAAGTAAAAGCTGTTCAAGCTAATTTGTAAACTAAATAAATTGCAACATGCTACAAATATCCGAAAACAGCTACAATATGTGTTTGCTTAATGTCCCTTTAAGTGATGTCAAATTTATACATATTTGAACACATATTTCATAACATCATGTTATTAAAAATCAAACCGCTATGTATGTTTTTTAAATCACTTCTATTTTTTAATTTTATTCATGTATCTGTGTTTAGTCATAGTATAACGTAGCGAGTGGTCCCACCCGCTCTACACGTATGGAGCAATGGAGTTATTACAAGGGGCGTGATGTAGGTAGCGATGGCTGCCAGCTGGCCTGGTTTCAAATTGAATATCGAAGAAAACGTCAGGGGAAAAAAATAAAATTGTGCTTTGGGCAGGGGATGGGGACAATGGATAGACCCTGCAAAGCAGTGTTTAATTTATTAATGGAGCAAGTAATAAAAAAATTTATGAATTTAAGTTAGGCTTCATTTTGATGAAGATTATGATGCTTGATTGCAAGTAACTATCCTTTACCATCACTTTAAGTTTGATAAAATTTACCTGAGCATTCAGCATTCTACACAGTGGTTGTTTAGACCAGAGGCCAGGCTTATTTATGTCTCTCACAATGGGAAGCAGCAAAGGTGACCAGGAGCATGGATTCTACTGAGCTTTTCAAGAGGTGTACCCCTGAACTGTTCTTGATTATCAAAACCTTGCAGATTGTGCTAACAAAATGACAGCATTAGGTGATTTTAAAACATTTATTTTCTTCTTAAAAGGGAAGAGTCTACAGCTGTATTCATTACTTTTGGGAATTCAGAACCTGGCCACCAGGAGGAGGCAAAGATACCCCAGCCAAAGGCTTAAATACCTTCCCCACTTCCCTCATCCCCCAGTCATTCTTTGCCTCTTGTTACAGGAGGTTGGCAGAGAAGTGTACAGAAGTTTGAGATAGTCTTTTATGGAGGGTAGTACTCTTCTCAATGGGACTGGAGTTTTAAGTAATCCTGTCAGCCTCTCAGTGAGAGAGTTAGAGTCCGGAGATGCAGGAAAAGTTTTATTAACAGCTACTTTGGTAATCAGCGTTGACGAGTTTAGCTGCCTACCTTTCTTCACTCAGTCCATGTCAGAAGCGAGGCTACTATCTGTCACAATTGTTCCTATTCCACGGCGTAGATTCCGGTAAGATCATTTAATTTAATTTCGATATGTGAATATGTTAACGAAACAGGGTAGGGTCCCAGTGGGACTCCTTTTATTTTAATAAGGAATTATGGGTTAATATCTCCTGATGGGGGTTATTTAATCATGTTTGTTATATGATTCTATCTGCAAATGTGTAGCTTTACTCACGGCCTTTACGGAGCATAACGGTCTTCTTTTAATGATGTGATCTTTCCAGATTACGCGCCCTTTTGTGACTGGCACGGTGCACCTCGTGACGGGTGCGGTTACATTGTTTTTCACTTCCGTATGCTGACTGTGTGCGACCGAGAGAGTCTAGCTTGTGGGTTGTCTGGTTCACAGGAGGTGGTAAGTGCCCCAGCCATTGGGGGTGTCAAAGGGTGCCAGTTAGTTTTATCTTTTTGTAATCCCAGGATTATGGAGGATTCTGATATGCGCAACACGGATGCCTCAGATACGGAGGATGTGTCTTGTGATGAATATGAAATGGCCCGGGTAATTAATGCCCATCAATTATGTTCCGGGTGCCTTTCTAGAGTACTCTCTTCTCCTGAGTCTGGGAGCTTAGAGTGCGTTGAGCCATCCTCCTCCGAGGTTTCTATGACCCATGAGGCACGTGCCCAAGACCCTTTCCCGGCTACGCACGCAGGTGTCTCTATGGCCTTCACTCCTCCAGAGAGTGGCCTGTTTCCGCCGGAGGTTACGACACGGTTCCACATGGCCATTTCTATGGCACTGTCTCATTTATATCTCCTAAAGTGAAGTAGTTCTCTGATATTGTCCGTGCTCCGTTAACCTAGGCCCATTGAGCGTGGGATCGCCGGATTCAGTTCGGCCTTCCGGGGAAACGTTGGCCCCTGAGGCTTCAGGGGCCCCAATCTCGGAACCGAGGTCTCCAGCAGATTCGGCGAGGGATGATTTTGCCTTCCATTATAGGCTGGCTCGCCTTAGAGTTCTTTTAAGACATGTTTTGGCAATGTTAGAGGATCCCAGTCCTAGTGGGCAGGGGGATCCGAGGCCTTAGAAGTTTGATGGCAAAATGGATATGACGTTAGAGGATGAAGCAATCTTCTTATGTTCTTCAATTTATTTTTTATAGTTTTTTCGGTTCCTTTTCTATCTTGTCTATTTCAGCTAATACCCTCGGTTGGACTATGGTCTTTGCCGTTCGGGTGTGTTGCATCCTCGATGTTACGCTAGCCTTGGGGCTTGTCAGTAGCGGTGTCGAGGTTGGGTCCGGCAGTTGTCCCTTTTTTCTAGATACTCCTTTTGGAGCTTCGTGGGCTGAGATGGCGAGCAGGGTCCTGGGATATCATTTACTTCAGGTATTGATGTTATCCTGCCTGGGTATCACGTGTTGCCGCTTGCCTATGAGATTTCTTGTGATCCATTTTAGTGGATGTTGATTCTCAGACTGTTCAGGAGTCCTTCATGACTCCTGAGTTTGAGGCTATCTAGATCACCAGATCTACGGACTTTAGAGGTGCGCTCCTCCTTGGAGGAGACAGTTAGGGTTCTCTCAGAGATTGGATTTTTTCATTGTCCATTATCGAGAACCCTGACCTGGTCCTCATCTCTCTGTGAATGGGTGTGGATGGTTTGGTTCTCACTTGAAGTTGTGGTCCCGTGAACCCTCTTCGTTGGGGCTGGGGCTCTGTGAGAGATGCCTTTGTGACTGTGGCTCAGGCTTTAGGCCTTGTCTTCTGGTGCATTCACAATGTTCATGTAGACTCCAGGTATTTTTCAACTGGGTTGGCGATGTGGCCGAGGGTCTCGCCTCTGTAGTAGTAGGTTTTTTCTGTTGTTCATCCCTTCTCTTTCAGAGTAGGGTTTGGGTTCTCCGGGTTTGGAATTACCTTAGTATTATGGAGTCCTTGGTCCTGCTTTGCAGGGGTTCTTTCCCTTCCTGTGTTTCAGGTTCCTGGTAGGGGAGCTGTGATGCAGTGTATGGTTCCCCCATTCCTGCAGCAGGAGACTGAGGGTTTTGCTCCCATTGGGGATTCTACTATGTTTATCCAATATATGGATGCTGAGGTTTTTGGGGGACTTCTTCCCTTGAGAAGTGTGCCCTTTTTTGTCTTCGACTGTGTGTAGGGGGTCTCGTACCCGAGCACAATGTTTCTTTGACTCACAGTAGCATGCCGTTTGTAGCAGCGGTCTAACAGGAGATTTTGTTCCTCGTTGAGCCTCTCTTTTCTCCTGTAGTCTTGTACTCTTGTCTTTGGTCTTTTTTACTAGCCTTTGGGCTGGGACCATTATCCCGGAGGGAATTAAGGTAGAAAAAATCCTATTGGCTGATCCAATCAGCCAATAGGATTGAGCTTGCATTCTATTGGCTGTTCCAATCAGCCAATAGAATGCGAGCTCAATCCTATTGGCTGATTGGATCAGCCAATAGGATTGAAATTCAACCCTATTGGCTGATTGCATCAGCCAATAGGATTTTTTCTACCTTAATTCCGATTGGCTGATAGAATTCTATCAGCTAATCGGAATTGAAGGGACGCCATCTTGGATGACGTCACTTAAAGGTACCGTCATTTAGTTTTAGTCGTCGGATGGAAGAGGATGCTCCGCGTCGGATGTCTTGAAGATGGACCCGCTCCGGATGGATGAAGATAGAAGATGCCACCTGGATGAAGACTTCTGCCCATCTGGAGGTCCTCTTCTGCCCGGATCGGATGAAGACTTCTGGCCGTCTGGAGGACCACTTCTGCCCGGTTGGGTGAAGACGTCTCAAGGTAGGGTGATCTTCAAGGGGTTAGTATTAGATTTTATTAAGGGGGATTGGGTGGGTTTTAGAGTAGGGTTGGGTGTGTGGGTGGTGGGTTTTAATGTTGGGGGGGTATTTTTTTTTCCAGGTAAAAGAGCTGATTACTTTGGGGCAATGCCCAGCAAAAGGCCCTTTTAAGGGCTATTTGTAATTTAGTATAGGGTAGGGATTTTTATTATTTTGGGGGGCTTTTTTATTTTATTAGGGGGATTAGATTAGGTGTAATTAGTTTAAAATTCTTGTAATTATTTTATTATTTTCTGAAATTGTTTTTTTTTCGTACTTTAGTTTATTTAATTTAATTGTAATTAATTGTAGTTAATTTAGGTAATTTATTTAATTATAGTGTAGTGTTAGGTGTAATTGTAACTTAGGTTAGGGTTTATTTTACAGGCAAATTTGTACTTATTTTAACTAGGAAGTTATTAAATAGTTAATAACTATTTAATAACTATTGTACCTAGTTAAAATAAATGCAAAGTTGCCTATAAAATAAAAATAAACCATAAGCTAGATACAAAATGTAACTATTAGTTATATTGTAGCTAGCTTAGGGTTTATTTTCTAGGTAAGTATTTAGTTTTAAATAGGAATAATTTAGGTAATGATAGTAATATTTATTTAGATTATTTTAAATTATATTTAAGTTAGGGGGGTGTTAGGGTTAGGGTTAGACTTAGGTTTAGGGGTTAATACATTTAATATAGTTGCGGCAACGTTGGGGTCGGCAGATTAGGGGTTAATAAATGTAGGTAGGTGTCGGCGATGTTAGCGATGGCAGATTAGGGGTTAATAAAATTTAACTAATGTTTGCGAGGCGGGAGTGCGGCGGTTTAGGGGTTAATATATCTATTGAAGTGGCGGCGATGTCCGGTTGGCAGATTAGGGGTTAAAATTTTTTATTTAAGTGTTTGCGATGTGGGGGGGGGGGGGCTCGGTTTAGGGGTTAATAGGTAGTTTATGGGTGTTAGTGTACTTTTTAGCACTTTAGTTAAGAGTTTTATGTTACGGCGTTAGCCCATAAAACTCTTAACTACTGACTTTTAAATGCGGTAGGAGTCTTGACAGGAGAGGGTCTACCGCTCACTTTTTCCAAGACTCGTAATACCGGCGTTAGGCAAATCCCATTAAAAAGATAGGATACGCAATTGACGTAAGTGGATTTGCGGTATGCTCGAGTCGCGGAAGAAAAGTGAGCGGTACACCTGTACCTGCCAGACTCGTAATACCAGCAGGCATTAAAAAGCAGCGTTGGGACCTCTCAACGCTGCTTTTTAAGGCTAACGCAAGACTCGTAATCTAGGCGTATAACTTTACTCTTATTTTGTCAATATTTAAACAACTTTAAAAATTACATCTAAGTTTTATTCTGACTAATCTTTACTTTGAATGCATCATTCTATTTATTCAGTGTTTAATGTTCCTTTAATGTAATAGTATTTCTTTTTTTTTTTTTTTAAAGCTTTTATTTGTAAACAGAAAAGATAATCATACATGTTTCCAATTGCAGCGAAAAAAAAATAAAGATACCAAGAGTACACAATACAGACAATTACTTGGCATTTTGTTACATTAATTTGTTGCATAGGGTCTTCTATATAAACTCAGATATATATATTTTATCATATACTGCTAACATAAAAAAAAAAAAAAAAAAAAGAAAAAAAGAAATACAGCCATAAAAGAGTAAATAATAGTGAAACAGATAAGGATCCTAATCTCAAATGGTACTCTAACAAATATAAATATTTTTTTTTATTCTACTTGTCTTAATATACACCCTTGTCTCTCTCTTCTCCGAGAATTATGTGATGGGTTCACCATCTTTAAAGAATAGAAATCTTAGAATAGAAATCCTATCTAATATCTGAGTGGAGACTTGTGGGAAGAGAGGGGGGCCGGGGAGGGCAAAACAAGAAAAAAAAAAAAAAAAAAAAAAGGGTGGGGGGGGGGGGACCTTTTATTCGTTCCTAAACCACAATCTAGGAAAAATACCACGGTCTATTTGCTGTTGTACCCAAGTAGATGATTTGTGTTGGAGGACCGCCTGTCTCTGCATCTCAACAGGGAGAGCAAGAATATAGTTCTTCCATTTGTTATAAAATCTAATAATCTGTTTCGGATTGGTAGTTCTTAAGTTACATTGTTCCATCACCATTTGATGTTGCGCTTCTTTCAGGAAGTCTGTGAGTTTAGGTGAATTGTGGTTTCTCCAATTTTTCAAGATTAAATTCCGACCTGTCAGTATAAGTAAGTTAATGAATCTGTTGTTGGGAACAGCCACACTATAGTTACCTAGAAAGAATATCTGGTTTAGAGTCAGTTTAAACTTTACCCCCATTGTCTTATTAGCCCAAAAATTAATCTTCTGCCAGAATTGGGTTATTTTAGGGCAATCCCAGAAACAATGTGTTAAGTCTGCCTTTTCCTTACAACACTTAGGGCAATTACTTTTAACCTGACTCCATTTTTCCAGCCTAGCTGGCGTGAGATAAACCCTATTTAATATTTTCAAATGCGATTCTTTCCATGCACTCATACATGTAGCACCAGTAACAAATATAATACTTTGCTTTAAGGTCTCACTCTCTACCCTCAGGTTTGCTTCGGCCCACTTAATTGTCAGAGCCTCGATATTCTTAATACCCAAAGATTTCATAATCGTATCATAGAATTGAGAGATAGTGTTCACCCCCTCACGATAATGTATTATAACTTGCTTGACCTTGCTGTTGTTTATCTCAGGACCTGATTCTTGTCTCAATTCCTCAAGCCAATGCCTGAGTTGCAGGTATGCAAAAAAACTTGACCTTGGGAGTCCAAACTGTTGAGAGATACTCTCAAACGAACGGAGCCTGAAATTGTCATTTTCACATAGCTGTGATACATAGATCACTCCTCTTTCCGCCCATGCCCCAAATGTCGAAGGAACCAAAGCCGCTGGAAAACTTGGATTGCCTAAAATTGGTAGAACTTCTGATTTCCGATAATCTATTGCCAGCTCCTTACAGATGCTCTGCCAAGCCTGTATAATGAATTTGAAGGTCGTTAACTGATTAATTTTATCAGGTAGTTTGCTAGCTGTATGGTGTATAATAGCCTTTAATGTGAAGGGTTTTATCAGGCTAGATTCCATCTCATAAAATGAGACGAGATTCTTTTCAGTGATCCAATCTAGAGCGAACTTGGCTACCGCTGCATAATTGTAAAATTTCAGATTGGGACAGGCCATCCCTCCAAAAGCTTTTGGTAGAGTTAACTTAAATATAGAAATCCGAGGTTTCTTACCTTGCCAAATAAATTGATTGAAAGACTGATTAAGGAAGATCAAATCTTTCTTATATAACAGGAGTGGGAGATTCTGCAAAAAATACAGGAGTTTGGGAAATAACACCACTTTAATCAGCATAATTTGCGCTGTAAGTGAGAGCGGGAGGTTGCTCCAACTCTGTAAATTGGTAGCTAGGGCCTTAATACATTGTTTGAAATTAAGCTCATACCAGAGATTAGGATCCCTAGTTAGCTTAATTCCTAAATAAGAAATCTGAGTGGATTCTATAAAAGGATGGTTATCTTGACCTATAGGTTTACGTATCCATAGAATCTCTGATTTTCCATAATTTATTTTATACCCTGAGAATGAGCTAAACAAATTACAAATATTTAATAATCGCGGGATAGACGTTGCCGTATTACTGAGAAATAATAAAAGGTCATCAGCAAAAAGAGATAGAACTAACTTATGCCTTCCTAGCTGAATGCCCTGCAATTCTTGCCTTAGGTAAATTGCCAGTGGTTCAAGGGATAAATTGAAGAGAAAAGGCGACAGGGGACACCCTTGCCGAGTGCCACGACCCAAAGTTATCTTCTCGGTAGCTTCTCCATTTACTATAATTGAAGAAGATGGCTTATTATATAACTGCCTAATAAATTGATGGAAAGCGCCTGATATACCAAATTTACCCAATACCGTAAGTAGATGATCCCAAATGATGGAATCGAACGCTTTCTCAGCGTCGATTGTGAGAATTGCAAGATCTGGCTTAGGAGAGTGTCTCTGTCTTTCAAAATTATTCCAGTAATAATCAAGGACCAGCTGGACTTTCCTTAAATTTTTAACGGGATTTCTACCCATCATGAAACCGGTCTGGTCAGGATGCACCATATATCCTAAAGGGACTTTCAGTCTACTAGCCAGGATATATGTAAGAATTTTATAGTCCTGATTCAAAAGTGAGATAGGCCTATATGATAAAGGAAGTTCCAAATCTTTACCTTTCTTGGGTATCAAAACTACGTTAGATGCTGCAAATAAGGGGGATTGGGACTTACTCCCTATAAAGTATTCATTGAATAATTTAACTAGAACTGTTGGAATCTGTTCGAGCAGAAGCTTATAAAACTCTGCGGGCAAGGAGTCTGGTCCAGGTGCTTTCCCCAATTTTAATCTTTTTATCGCGTTGACAACTTCTTCAACTGAAATCGGTTCGTTAAGTCTATGTAAATCTTCTGTCTCAATTTGGGGTAAAGTCACCCCTTGCCAAAACTGCTGCTTCGAAGAGAGATTGATCTGCTTAGCTGCATATAGTTCTTGATATGTCTGAAAAAAAGCCTCTCTTATTTCTAAGGGATCTGTTACTCTGATATCCCGAAATTTGACTACTGGAATATAATTTTTCTGTTTCCTAATCTTAACAATTCTAGCTAAATATTTAGCTGAGACCCCTTGTGCTCCTGAATAGAGGGCCTTCAGTTTTACTTCTTCTGAAACCGAATGTTGTTTCAAAAACAAATCATAAACTGACTTGCTGTCTTTATAGATTTGCCATCGTTCAACCGAAGGGTTGTTAAGATATCTCCTATAGTTATTAGCTAGAGTGTTTGAGAGCTGCTCCTCTCTTTTCCCCCAAATGACCCGCATTTTTGCCATATAGGCCTTAATTTCCCCTCTAAAAACTGCTTTGGCAGTTTCCCAGAAAATTTCTGGTCTGTCTGAATAATCCTTATTATAGGCTCTAAATTGAAACCATCTATTTTGGATCCATTTTTTAAAGTGGAGGTTATTAAAAAGATGTTGAGGGAAATATAATCTATGATTCCCTGAAGGGGTTCTATCACTCAAACCTATCTCCAATGTGATAACCGCGTGATCCGAGATCACAATGTCTCGAATATCTGCACGGACCTTCATCTTTAACATATGTTTAGCTATTAAAAAGTAATCAATTCTAGAAAAAAATTTTTTTTCCTGTTTGTTTTTCTCTGTGTGTTTCAATGTGAATCTAGGCTGAATAGATTACATACAGTGTTTTGTTTTTCACTATATATTTTGTCCTAGTCCTGTGTAGACTATTTGATACACCCAAAATTAGCTACATTTATTAAGCTCCAATCCAGCAGTACAGAAGGCTGGTCCTCTCACTTCTTTTTTTTTTTTTTTTTTTCATGTTTTTTGTCGTGTGCATTTACACAATTATATTTAGAGGTTTTATTTATGGCCACGTATTACTCACTGTTTGATTTGGCTGATTTAAGTACAGAATAGCAGCAGACAGACACTTTTTTTTTGTTTTTTCCTCCTTCTCTTTATAATATTCACCAAGGGGTCTGCATTTTTCACTTTCTCACTTTTTCACTAACTACATGGAAAGATATATCTCACATTCTAGACTTTCATCACCCAGCATGCCACCTAAAACAAAAGATAAAAAGCTCAAACCTAATGAGAGCAGCCCAGAATTACAGATTCAGAATGAATCTGGTGCGAGCATTCCAGATAACACTATCTTAATACAACAGATCTCAGAGCTTGTTATGCCACAATTTGAAGCTCTAAAACAAGAAATGGTATCAGTTACCAATGAAATAAAACAATTCTCGTCTCGTATGAATGAGATAGAGTCTCGAGTTTCAGAGGTTGAAGATAGAACAGTAATACAAGAGCAGACGAGTAACACACACAAAGTTAAACTCTCCCAGCTTCAAGCTAAAATAGAAGAGTTGGAGGATAGGTCCAGACGCAACAACCTAAGGGTTGTTGGGTTGCCAGAAACTCCTGAGTTTCAGGATCTGATAAGTTTTGCAGCTATCCAGCTTCCGAAATTAGTAGGAAGCAACATTGAGAATATAAGAATACCAATAGAGAGAGCACATAGACTAGGAACACTTAGAAGAAACTCAGACGGACACACAAGACCTAGAGTAGTTATTATTAAATTCCTAAACTTCCAAGACAAATTTCATATTCTTAGACTCTATCGGAAAAATAATAATATTACCATAGGAGCAAATAGAATTCTTCTATTCCAAGACTTTTCAATGGAGACCCAAAACAAGCGAAGGGAAATGGCCCCATTTTGCTCTCAACTAATAAAAGCTAATTTTAAGGCGAGACTTGTATACCCTGCAAAGGTAATTTTGGATAAAGATGGCGAATCTCATAGCTTTACTAAGCTTGAAGAGATCAAGACATATTGCCACAGTTTAGGCCTTTAATAACATACACAGTAGCTGGCAAAATAGCCTCAAAAAACAAACTCAAAAAAATTAAAACAACAGAAATAACCCTGCCTTTGGTACTGGGAACTGAGATAGACAATAAAGACCCAATTGACTTCCTGAAAAGGATTAAATAAATTTATGATCTGATGAGAGGGAAAGGTAGAGGAATGGGAACATGTGGGGAGGGGTCGGGAGGGGCGTTCTTTATCAGCAATTTTTTTTTTCCTCCTTCTCCCCCACCCCCCCATGAAGGTTGGTTTATCACGTGTTTTAATTCTTCCCTAGTTTGAATGGTTAAGTTAAAATTTCTATCCTGGAATACTGGTGGGATATCATGCCCAAGTAAAAGGAAGCTGATAATTAGACATCTTGGTCTTCAAAAACCAGATGTAGCATTTATACAGGAGACCCATCTTAAACCCAAAGAAGCCGTTAAACTTAAAAGTAAGTGGGTGGGGGAGGTAGTGTTTACCCCATACGATAAAGCTAAAAGAGGACTGGCTATTTTGATTCGTAAGCAGCTGAATTATAATATAATTGCAGTGGATAATGACCTCAATGGGAGATATCAAATTCTTGAGATTGAAATCAATGGTTTTAACTTTGTGTTTTGTAATATCTATGGACCAAACCGGATAGATAAAAAATTTTGGGAAGATATTAGTTTGAAACTATTTCTGTATGCAGGGAAAAACTTAGTGGTAGCTGGCGATTTCAATATGGCCTTTTCTCATGTCCTAGACAGGTCAAGATCCAGGTATGCACCCAGGAAAGCCAGGGAAACAGATATTCTCCAAAAATTTAGCAAGAAATTAGTATTACAAGATGTATGGCGGGCACATAATCCGGACCGCCGGGAATACACATGCGTTTCGCGCGTGCATTCTTCTTTTTCTAATGTAATAGTATTTCTAATGCTATCTTTAAATATAATAATTTTGCTTAAAAATGTTCTAATTCAAATACTGCATAATTAAAATCAACTTATTCAATATTCAAATAGAAAATTTGAATTAATATATTTGTAATAGTATTTCTAGTGCTCTCTTTAAAAGTATAGGAAAGTCAAAATTAAACTTGCATGATTCAGAGCATGTTTTTTTAAGACACTTTTTAATTCACTTCTATTTTTAAATGTATTTTGTTCTCTTGTTATCCCTTGTTTAAAAAGAATACGCACATATCCTACAGTAGTGGGAGCTAGTTGCTTATTGGTGCCTGCACACATTTGTCTAGAGGTGTTCAGCTAACTGACAGTAATGCAATGCTGCTCCTTTAGCAAAGGATAGCAAAATAATGAAGCAAATTTGATAATAGAAGTAAATTGGAAAGTTGCTTAAAATTGTATGTTCTTTTCAAATCATGAAAGAAAAATTTGGGTTTTCCTGTCCATTTAAATGTAATATTCCAAATAGAAAAAATTTAATTGATATATCTCTGTATCTATTATGTATCAAATTACTAAATTCCCTAAAAAGAGGTTTATTGAGCTTTTCCTTTGCCGTGTAGTTTTATTAGTAGTTCTCAGATTAAAGTGATGGTAAATCTTAGCGTTTGTGAAACGCTAAGATTTACCATTGGAACAAATAAAGGGGATTTTCAGTCATGAACTTTAAAATAATTCATGCTGCAAGTTCCTTTATTTGTTTGAAGCGTTCGCCGCACTGAGCTATTCAGGCAGCCCACGGCAGAACACTATTTGCTCTGAGGTGACGTTTCTACCTCTTAGCCAACAGCCATGCAGGGTATCCGGGCTTAGCGCCAGCTGGCACACACAGCTATTTGCTAAGAGGTGGAAACGTCACCTCTCAGCAAAATAACGTTTTCCTTGGGCTGTCTGAGCAGCTCAGTGCGGCGAACACTTCAAACAAATAAAGGAACTTTCTGCATGAAGTATTGTATACTTCATGACTGAAAGTCCCCTTTATTTGTTCCAATGGTAAATACTAGCGTTTCACAAACACTAGGTTGAGAAGTTCATGTGTCATGCCATTTTTTTAAACACTTGTTTCTTTTTTTTTAAATTTAATAATTAACATATGAATTACAGAAATAATGAACAGCATATCATCTATCAATATGTTAAAGCGGCACAATATAGAGAGATTACTTTTCTGCTCAGAGCTATGAGTTGTCTGCTAAACTAGCAATAATTGAGATAATAATGAATCTGCTAAATAAAATAAATTGGAACCTCTAGTTTGAGTTTTATTTTCTCTCATTTCACAAGTGGTCTCTTGGGCCCTATTATATTTAAAATACACTTAGAGGAACTCTGAAGTTATAAACAGTCACTTTTGACCTTGAAAATATATACACATAGAAGATTATTGAGGCAACATAGTAAGGGACATAGTAAAATTATTATTTTTATTATACTTTATGAAGCGCTAACATATTCCACAGCGCTGTCCATGGGTTTATTAGTTACAAGGTAATATGTTAACTGAAGATCAGAGCTGCAAATCAGTAAAGCTAGTCCTGAATATATATAAGGGAATGTTAGACATTGTATCTCAGCTAGTGTGTTACGCTGGTTTCTTTTATCTCACATAATATTGTTTTCAATTGGCTGAGGGAAATACAGCTTTAGTCATTGCCTGTATTTATCAAGTTTCTGTGTCTGGTTTTTTTATAACTTCACTTGTCACACATAGGGCCCGATTATGAGTCGCGCGTCAACAGTTATTAGGGATGGGCGAATGTGTTTATATTCAAATTCAAATGTTAGAACGAATCTTATTGTACAAATTTGATTTACATAATCGAATGTTTATAAGAACGAATATTCTTAGAAATTCTATAACCGAATGCTATTTACAGTTTTGAATGACACTTTCAATTTCAAATGTCCACATTCGAAATTTCGAATGTAACATTCGATTTAATAAATACTCTTTAGAAGTATTTCATGTGTTAGGGAATTTAATAAATTGATACATAATAGATATCAATATATCAATTTAAATGTTTCTATTTCGCTTATTGCATAATCAAATATTACATTGACGACTATGCCTATGCATCCAACCATCACTATGGGGTTAATGTGGTTCCCTTACCTTTATCTCTACAAAGGACCTAAAATCCTGCATACACCACCCAGATTACGACTGCTTGCCACCACCAAGAGTTTTGAATATGGGTGTATTGGAAACCCAATAACTCACACAAATAACAGTTAGGTAACATGCCTTTAACCTTGTCTCTTTAGAGTGTGAATTCAGATATTAGAGCCCAAAGACAGAATTAGATTATTTATATGTTTAATAACAAAAGACAAATCCAAGTTACACAGTGCCAAATTACAAAAACATACAAAATACCAAGATATCCAAAGATACAGTTCTTGTCCCAGGCAAATTCTGAATACTCCTTCTGTTACATTCAATTATATCTCAGTCTCCCTTTGTCTTGTCAAGACCATTGTCCTTGCGTAAATTTATGACTATCTAAATTCCAAGGCAAACCAGGTATTAACTACTCCTTATGAGTGTATCATGACAAATACATTTAAAGAAAGCATTAGAAATACTATTACTTTAAATGAATGTTAGAATGTTGTACAAACATTCAAAATTCAAAACGAATGAACATGTTAAAATTAGTTTCATTTGTCGAATGTTGCGAAACATTTGCCCATCCCTAACAGTTATGCATGAGCAATAAGGAGTTTATTGCAGGTGTTTGCGCGCATTGGGTTTTTTGCTCGGATTACAATTAGAAAGTAGACGCGATCGCTTGAGCGCAATTGAAGTTAATGAGTCTCGGGTTAATGTGTCCTCAGAGCTCTGATTAACTGTTTTGCGAAACAAAAGTCTCAAAAAACACATCAAAAATGCCTTACAAAGTGCAGTTACACTATCTGATAAAAATTATTTAAAAAAAATTGCACAACAAAGTTATAAGGGCTCAAAGATATTAGGGGGCATATGTATCAAGCTCCGAATGGAGCTTGATGCCCCGTGTTTCTGGCGAGCCTGCAGGCTCGCCAGAAACAGCAGTTATGAAGCAGCGGTCACAAAGACCTGTCCGCCTGCTCTGATTGACACCCCCTGCTAGTGGCCCATTGGCTGCGAGTCTGCAGGGGGCGGCATTGCACCAGCAGCTCTTGTGAGCTGCTGGTGCAATGCTGAATACGGCGAGCGTATTGCTCACCGTATTCAGCGAGGTCTGGCGGACCTGATCCACAGTGTCGGATCAGGTCCGCCAGACCTTGATAAATATGCCTCTAGGTCTCAGTTTGGGAAAAAAAGGCAGGCAAAGGATCTTAACACAGAGATACATACATATACATGTCTAAATATGTATATGTATATATATATATATATATATATATATATATATATATATGTGTGTGTGTGTGTGTGTGTGTACAGATTTATTTATGTATTTATATGTGCATATACACCCTGTTCCAAATTATTATGCCAATGATATCTTTCTCATTTACCTAAATAATTGATGTAAACAACAGTCAGCATAATTCTCATGTTATTAACTATTAAGAGTACAATTAAAATTTTATTGAACAAACCTCCTAATGATAACAGTATTTTTTTTCAAAATAAAAAACTTAGAATGCACTGTTCCGAATTATTATGCACAGTAAGTTTCAAAACACTTTATAGGTTATAAAGAACTGAAAATTGTCATTTGCTGTGTTTGCAGCATATTTACTGAAATCAAAAGCTATTTCAATCAAACTTTGAACAACATTTTAAACATTTTAACAGGTCACGTTACATTTTAACATAGGACCCCTTATTTGATAGCAGCTTCACAAGTCTTGCATCCATTGAACTTGTGATTTTGTGGACAGTTTCTGCTTGAATTTGTTTGCAAGATGTCAGAATAGCCTCCCAGAGCTGCTGTTTGGATGTAAACTGCCTCCCACCCTCACAGATCTTTTGCTTGAGGATGCTCCAAAGGTTCTCAATAGGATTGAGGTCAGGGGAGGATGGAGGCCACACCATGACTTTCTCTCCTTTTATCCCCATAGCAGCCATTGATGCAGAGGTATTCTTTGCAGCATGAGATGGGGCATTTTTCATGCATGACGATGATTTTATTACGGATAGCCTAGTTCTTCCTTCTGTACCAGGGAAGGAAGTGGTCAGTCAGGAACTCCACATACTTTGCAGAGGTCATCTTTACACCTTTGGGGACCCTAAAGGGGCCGACCAGCTCTCTTCCCATGATTCCGGCCCAAAACACCGCCTTGCTGATGTCGCAGCCTTATTGGAAAAGGGTGGCCGTCCAACAACCATCCACTACTCCATCCATCTGCACCATCCAGGGTTGCACGGCACTCATCAGTGAACAGTTCTGTTTGAAAATTAGTCTTCATGTATTTTTCTGCCAAATGCAGCCGTTTCTGCTTGTGAGCATTGGTCAGTGGTGGCCGAATGGAAGGTTTTTGCACATTTGCAAGACTCTGGAGGACTCTACACCTTGATGTCCGTGGGACTCCAGAGGCACCAACAGCTTCAAATATCTGTTTGCTGCTATGTAATGGTATTTTAGCAGCTGCTCTCTTGATCTGATGCATGGATCTGGCAGAAATCTTCTTCAATGTGCCTTTATCTGCACAAACCCGTCTGTGCTCTGAATCAGCCACAAATCTCTTAATAGTGCGATGATCACGCTTAAGTTTTCATGAAATATCTAATGTTTTCATACCTTCTCTAAGGCATTGAACTATTTCACTCTTTTTGGCAGCAGAGAGATCCTTTTTCTTCCCCATATTGCTTGAAAATGGTGCTCTGCTTAATAATGTGGAACACCCTCCTTTAGTAGTTTTTCCTTTAATTGGGTTCACCTGGCAATCTAATTATCACAGGTGTCCGAGATTGTTTTCAGTGATCAAAAGAGCCCTGAGACACAATGCCATCCATGAGTTAAACTGAAAAAATAAATATTTAATCTTTGTGACACTAAAATAGAATATGCATAATAATTTGGAACAGGGTGTATGTATTTACATATATATACATACACACACATATGTATACATATATAGACATATATGTATAAGTGCATTTGAATCCTTTGCTGTCAAGTAGATGAAAACATGTAAAATCATATTTATGCAATATTCATATTTAATAAAGTGTTATACTATGTATTTACTGTAAATATTTCAAATTCCAATGTTCTGCAAATAGCAGAATATGTTCTAAGTATTTATAAATAGATATTTATTTCCATAAGGCAGGGAGAGTCCACAACGATATTCCTTACTGTTGGGAAATACAACACCTGGCCACCAGGAAGAGGCAAAGACACCCCAGCCAAAGGCTTAAATGTCCCTCCCACTTCCCCCATCCCCAGTCATTCTTTGCCTTTCGTCACTAGAGGAGGATGGCAGAGAAGTGTCAGAAGATTCGGATAGTCCTTAAATGAGTATGTTCCCTTCAAGAAAGGACTGGAGTTTTAAGTAATCATATAAACCTCTCAGTGAGAGTATTGATGAATGTTAGAGTCTGGAGATGCATGTAAAGGTTTTCTGCAAAGTGATCCAGACTGTATATCTAACAGCTCCTGAGCAATCTGTGTTATCAAATTACACTGCTTGCCTTTCCACACTCAGCTCCCTCCTAGAACACCACGGCAAGGCTGTCACACTTGAGAGGCTGTATGTCAGGGGTTTTTCCCTGCTTTGTTTGCCATGTGCTGCTGGCAGCCATTTTGCTTACCTTTTCTTGCTGAATCTGGTGCAGAGTGTGTGATGCTGCTCATTTCCTGCATGCCTTCTTATGGCCAGACTGTTGTACATCATCCGTGTGAGACAGGTTTCAGTCTCAGAATTGTGATGTAATCACTTATTATTTAAAGGGCCTCAATTCAGTATGCTTTGCCCTTGCGCTGTCTCAGACCTGTTTGTGAGTTCCTGTGTATTACCTGGCTGTCTGACTTCACTCCTGGTTCCTGACTCGGCTTGTCTGACTACTCGCTTTGGCTCCTGACTCAGCTCGTCTGACTACCAGCTCTGGCTTTGACTCCTGGCTTGTTATTTAAATTGTGGACTTTTTATTATTTTTTGTTATTAATAAAGGTGTGATTATTTTTTGCACTTCTGGTCTCTGTCTCATTCCTGGCACCCTGACACTGTATCTGTTCCACAGCATGGATCCTGGAGGGTAAGTCTGCTTTATTTTACTATTTAGCAGGGACTCCTGTTATTAGGGTCACAGTGTGCCCCCTCTTAACCTCAATAGGATCAAGGGTTAATATCTCTTTGATTTCAGAGATTAATTTGGAACAGTTTGGGTATATATATTTATATATATATATTTATACAGTATATGTACTGCCTTGTTCTCTATGGAACACTTTGTGAAGGTTTGGGCTCAAATAGACTGCATACTTTTTCGGCAATGGAACAGACAGGTTTCACTTTCAATTTTGTGAGTTGCGCAGCTTCTAATATCTTTGCACACTTTTTCTTATAGCAGGAGAGGTCCCTTCTTGCGCACCACTTAACCGGGTGCGACACATTATGTTTTCCTTGCAATCCTACTGCTGAAACTCTGTCAATCCTATGGAGAGCATCCTATAACTGTCTGGGTCTAGGGGGTGGTGAGTGCCCCAGCCATTGGGGTTATAAAGGTGCCTCTTTTTTGAATAAAAATTAGTCCTAGAGGAATTGTTGTGTAAACTTTTCCCTTACTGTGGGATTACATCTTCAGCAATGGAGGACTCTGATAATATGTTAGAAGGTTCTGCACCTTCTATTATAAATAATAATATCTGTTTATACTGTGAGGAGGCAGTGGTTTGTCCACCTGCTCAATTTTGTTCCAATTGCCTGGGTACTGTTCTTAAGTCTAAGAAGGTAGCTAAATCTGCTAACCCCCCCCCCCCCCCTAGCATAATTAGTCCCTCTGAGCTGTCAACCTTTCAGGAATCTGTAGTCTGGGAGATGTCTACCCTATCCCCTCAAACCGCTTCACATGCAGTTCCCCGCGGCATGCCTAATACTCTGGCTGGAGGGGGCTTCTTCCCTGCAGACTTTACCACGCAGTTAAAATCTGCTTGGTCCTGAGTGCCTTACCTATCTCTGGGAAACATAAGAGAAAGGTTAAACATAGTTCTACTGAATTAAATACAACTAATTTCCAATCCGATATAGCCAATATGTCTCAGTTGTCCAAGGATGAGTTAACATCTGTAGCATCAGAGGGTGAGCTCTCGGAGTCGGAAAATTCAAGTACTAAACCCCCTCCTTCCGAGGAGCCCTCCTTTAGATTTAAGATTGAGCATCTGCATTTTTTGCTAAAGGAGGTTTTGTCTACATTAGAGATTCCAGAAGAAACACTTCCAGAGGAACCCACGATTCCTAATTTAGACAGAAAGGTTTCACAAACTTTTCCTTTTCCAGTTCGCATGGTGAATTTTATCAGTAGTGAATGGGAAAGAGTTGGAACTCCTTTTTCCCCTTCGTAAATTTTTAAAAAGTTATTTCTGGTCCCTGATTCTCAGCTGGAATTGTAGGGTTCCATCCCTAAGTTGGATGGTGCCATTTCAATGCTAGCCAAGCGTCCCACTATCCCTCTGGAAGATAGTTCTTCCTTCAGGGAGCCAATGGACAAAAAGCTGGAAAGTTTCTTGAGAAAAATGTTCCAGCACACTGGATTTTTGTTTAAACCGACGGCGGCAGTTGCCGCTGTGGCCAGGGCCGCCACCTACTGGTGTGACTCTTTGTCAGAGCTTATCAATGTGGAATCTCCCCTCAAGGATATTCAGGAGAGGATTAAGGTTCTAAGAATTGCCAATTCCTTTATCTGTTATGCGAATATGCAGATTATACGTCTGAACGCAAAGGCTTCAGGTTTTGCGGTTCTAGCTCGCAGAGCTCTCTGGTTGAAATCTTGGTCTGCGGATATGGTTTCTTAATCCAGACTCCTTTCCTTACCTTTCAAGGGGAAAGTTTTTTTTAGTCAAGGTCTGGACTCTATCATTTCTACAGTTACCGAAGTAAAGGGTGCTTTCCTTCCGCAAGATAATAAAAGCAGGGACGGCAGTCCACTAATTTACATTCCATTTCATTCGGCAAGTCCCAGAGAACTCAATCGTCCTCCAAGCCTGAGCAACCCAAGAGTATCTGTAAGCCTGCTCAGTCCTGGAATAAGTACAAGCAGACTAAGCCTGCAGATAACAAATATGCATGAAGGGGCAGCCCCCGATCTGGGATCGGATCGAGTAGGGGGCAGACTGACGTTTTTCTCAGACTCTTGGTTTCAGGATGTTCAGGAGGTTGTATCTCAAGGGTACAGGATAGGATTCAAATATCATCCGCCCAGGGGCAGATTCCTCCTCTCCAGACTGTCTACAAGACCAGAGAAGAGGACAACCTTTTTCTTTTTTTTTTTTTTATCATTTATTTATTTCCAGGCACAAAGTACAAATCAACAAGTACAAATTTATCACATGAGTAAATTTCTTTGTTTAACAGAAAGAAGAAAAGAATGGTTATCAATCAGAAAAATAGAAACAATCAATAATTAATTCACTCTGAAATTCAGAGGATCCACAAAGTCATATTTTAAGAAAGTTACTACCAAAAACTTTCCAATATCTTACTCTTTGTTATTGTACACTTGTGCTGTTTTCCTGGTTACCTAAGATAATATAACAGAACATAATAAAACAAAACAAAACAAAGCAAGATAAAACAAAACAGAACACTAAAAACAATATCAACAACAACAAAAAAAAAAAAAAAAGGGGGAAAAAGAAGAAAAGAGATCCCCCCTGCCTCCAGCTTCACACCTCCATCTTACCAACAAGAGGATGTGACATTAATACCAGGAGTAGGGGAATAGATTATTCAAGATCAGAGTTCCAAAAAAGTCTGATTTGTGAAAACATTTGGTTAATGCATATTGCAAATTATTAGATTGTTGTAGTATTAGGGTGAGCCATTTGTCAAAGAAGCTTTTTATCTGGTTCTCTGAAAGGGAATTGATATTTAGTTGTTCAAACATTATTTGCGAGAACACAGCTTGTTTAAATAGACCAAACGGAGGAGCAATCCTCTTCTTTCAATACCTGAGGATTAGGTTCCGTCCTAGCAGGATCAGGATATCAATAGATTTATGGAATGTAATATTGGTCTCACTAGTTAAAAAAAAAACCTGATACATATCTAATATCACATTTTCATGTAGGACTTTAGAGGCCCAGTAGGACACTTTAGACCAAAACTGCCTAATTTTAGGACAGAACCAGAAACAATGGAGGAGATCAGCCTCCTTTTTTTTACACTTAAAACAGTTAGTGGATTTATCACCAGCCCACTTGGCTAACAGTCTCGGTGTAATATATGAATTATTAATTAATTTAATATGAGATTCTTTCCAGGAGGTGGGAATTCTTGCCTCTCTTACTTGTTTAATACTAAAATTAATTTTTTCTACTGTTATTTCTTGAAAATAAGATCTCCAGTAGCCAGTTAAAGTTTCCAACCCCAATTGTCCTTGTTTCGACATTAAGATATTATAAATTAGCGAGATAGTATGAATGCCATTTTTATGTAAAATAATATAGTCTTCAAGCTTACCAAATTTTTTATAATCTTGTCTAATATTTTGTATTCCATTTAGAAAATGTCTAAGTTGCAAATATGCATAAAAGTTTTGATTTGATAGATTATATTCTTGGAGGATAGATTCGAATGTTCTAACTGTATGTTCATTGTCAAGAACTTGGGAGATGTAGATTAACCCTTTCTCCTCCCACCTTGTAAAAATTCCTGATGTTAAACCTGGGGGGAAAAGGCTGTTACCTCTGATAGGGAGGTATGATGATATGCGGTAGTCTATGTTTAACACGGTACATAATTTCTGCCAGGCTGAGACAACATTACCGATTACCGCTAACTTTTTAATGTGTTTTGGTAATTGTGCCATTGGGCAATGGATAATAGCTTTAAGAGAGAGAGGGGCAACCATCTGTCTTTCGATTAAAGGATTCGTGAAATAATTAGTATCTGTGATCCAGTCACAAGCAAAACGTGCCAAGATAGCTATATTATACCATTTTATATCAGGAAGCGCAAATCCTCCATATTCTGAGAGCTGGTATAATTTAGTTCTAGATAGATAGTGCCTTTTTCTGTTCCAAACAAAAGATGAACAATTCTTGTTAAAAAGCCTTAGATCTTTATTAGAAATAAAGACAGGGAGATTTTGAAGAAGATATACTAATTGTGGGAAGAGAGGACAACCTTTTTAGATTGTGTAAGGTATCTATCCTACTTAGGAGTAATAGTCCCGGTATCTGCATCAGAAAGAGTTCTGGGGTTCTATTCAAACCTCTCTGTGGTTCCCAAAAAAGAGGGAACTTATTGTCCAATTTTGGACTTAAAGTGCTTGAACAAATTTCTAAGCGTCCCTTCCTTCAAGATGAAGACAATCAGATCAATCCTTCCCCTGGTTCAGAAAGGACAATTTATGACCACCATCTATCTGAAGGATGCATACCTGCATGCTCCGATCCACAAGGATCATTTTCAGTTCCTAAGGTTTTCTTTTCTGGATCAGCACTTCCAGTTCATAGCACTTCCGTTTGGCTTAGCTACTGCACCCAGAATATTTACAAAGGTTCTGGGTGCTCTTATGGAGATGGCCAGAACTCAAGGAATTGCAGTAGCACCGAACATGGACGATATCTTGGTACAGGCACTATATTTTCGTCTGGCAAAGAATCACTCAGATGTTCTTCTGAGTCGTCTTCCGTCTCCTGGATGGAAGATAAACTTGGAAAAGAGTTCTCTTACTCCAAATACCAGGGTGAATTTCCTGGGTATGGTTATGAGGATCTTTCTAACAAATCAGAGATGTTAAAAGCTGACATCAGAGTGCCTTGCCCTCCAGGCCGCCTCAAGCTCTTCGGTGGCTCAATGCATGGAGGTGATTGGACTCATGGTGTCTTGTATGGACATTATTCCTTTTGCCAGATTCCGTCTCAGACCTTTACCACTAGCATGCTAAGACAGTGGAACGGTGATCATTCAGACCTGTCACAACAGATCGTATTGAACAGCCTGTTGAGAGATTCGCTCTCTTGGTGGCTTTGTCAAGATCACCTGTCTCGAGTCACGTGCTTCTTGTGGAGCAGACTGGGGAGCAGTCTGGGGAGTCCACTCTTCCTATCAATATTTTCGAACTGCAGGCAATCTTTAATGCGCTGAAGGCTTGGCCTCTTCTGGGTTTGGCCCAGTTTATCAGATTCCAATCAGACAATATAATGACGGTTGCTTACATCAACCAATAAGGTAGGAACGAGAAGTTCCTTAGCGATGAGGGATGAATGGTCTCTCCACCCCGAGGTGTTTGGAGAGATTTGCAGCAGATGGAGGATGCCGGGGATAGATCTTATGGCCTCTCGTCTCAATTCCAAACTACCCAGGTACGGTCGAGATCAAGGGACCCTCAAGTAGAGTTAATAGACGCTCTAGCGGTTCCATGGAGGTTCAGACGCATATATCTTTCCTCTTCTCCCTCGTGTGGTGGCCTGCATCAAGCAGGAGCTAGTATCAGTGATTCTAATTGCTCCTTCCTGGCCGCGATGGACCTGGTTCGCAGATCTGGTGAGAATGTCCTCTTCTCCTCCATGGAGGTTACCTTGTCGCATGGACCTGCTGATACATGGTCCCTTCCTACATCAAAATCTAGGCTACTAAGGAATTCAGACAATCTTCATCTTTGTTGTTTATGCGTGTCAACGCAGGGGGCAGAAGGCCACTACGTCTTCCTTGTCTTTCTAGTTGAGAAGTGTCATCTGCTTGACTTATGAGAAAGCGGAACAGCAGCCTCCCGAGAGGATTACGGCTCATTCCACTAGAGCAGTTGCTTCTTCCTGGGCTTTTAAGAATGAAGCCTCTATGGATTAGATTTGTAAGGCGGCTACCTGGTCCTCCTTACATACTTTTTCTAAATTTTACAAATTTGACACGTTTGCTGTGGCTGAAGCATCTCTCGGGAGAAAGGTTTTGCAGGCTGTGGTGCCCTCAAATTAGAATCCGCATTTTTCTTTATTCCTTCCCGTTATTCCTTCAGTGTCCTCTGGAGCTTGGGTATTGTTTCCCCAACAGTAAGGAATATCGCTGTGGACTCTCCCTGTCTTATGGAAAGAAAACAAAATGTATGCTTATCAGATAAATTCCTTTCTTTCCTGGCAGGGAGAGTCCACGCCTGTTAGAATTTTTTGGACGTTTCCCTTTTTGTTATTCTTCTGGCACCTTTATACCCTGATGTTTCTCCCACTTTTCCTCGTTCCCTCTGCCAAATGACTGGGGATGGGGGAAGTGGGAGGGACATTTACGCCTTTGGCTGAAGTGTCTTTGCCTCCTCCTGGTGGCCAGGTGTTGTATTTCCCAACAGTAAGGAATATCGTTGTGGACTCTAACTGCCAGGAAAGAAAATAATTTATCTGGTAAGCATAAAATATGTTTCCTATATACAATATATATATATATATATATCTATATATAATCATCTATATATATATATATATAGGTATAGATAGATATTGCACCAAAATACCATCAGATATATGAAGAAATATGTATTTCTCCAACATAGGTGTGTCCGGTCCACGGCGTCATCCTTACTTGTGGGGATATTCTCCTCCCCAACAGGAAATGGCAAAGAGCCCAGCAAAGCTGGTCACATGATCCCTCCTAGGCTCCGCCTACCCCAGTCATTCTCTTTGCCGTTGTACAGGCAACATCTCCACGGAGATGGCTTAGAGTTTTTTAGTGTTTAACTGTAGTTTTTTATTATTCAATCAAGAGTTTGTTATTTTGAAATAGTGCTGGTATGTACTATTTACTCAGAAACAGAAAAGAGATGAAGATTTCTGTTTGTATGAGGAAAATGATTTTAGCAACCGTAACTAAAATCCATGGCTGTTCCACACAGGACTGTTGAGAGCAATTAACTTCAGTTGGGGGAACAGTGTGCAGTCTCTTGCTGCTTGAGGTATGACACATTCTAACAAGACGATGTAATGCTGGAAGCTGTCATTTTCCCTATGGGATCCGGTAAGCCATATTTATTACGATCGTAAATAAGGGCTTTACAAGGGCTTATTTAGACTGTAGACTTTTCTGGGCTAAATCGATTCATTATTAGCACATATTTAGCCTTGAGGAATCATTTTTCTGGGTATTTTGATATAATAATATCGGCAGGCACTGTATTAGACACCTTATTTCTTAGGGGCTTTCCCAAAGCATAAGCAGAGTCTCATTTTCGCGCCGGTGTGGCGCACTTGTTTTTGAGAGGCATGGCATGCAGTCGCATGTGAGAGGAGCTCTGATACTTAGAAAAGACTTTCTGAAGGCGTCATTTGGTATCGTATTCCCCTTTGGGCTTGGTTGGGTCTCAGCAAAGCAGATACCAGGGACTGTAAAGGGGTTAAAGCTTATAACGGCTCCGGTTCCGTTATTTTAAGGGTTAAAGCTTCCAAATTTGGTGTGCAATATTTTTAAGGCTTTAAGACACTGTGGTGAAAATTTGGTGATTTTTGAACAATTCCTTCATGTTTTTTCGCAATTGCAGTAACAAAGTGTGTTCAGTTTAAAATTTAAAGTGACAGTAACGGTTTTATTTTAAAACGTTTTTTGTACTTTCTTATCAAGTTTATGCCTGTTTAACATGTCTGAACTACCAGATAGACTGTGTTCTGAATGTGGGGAAGCCAGAATTCCTATTCATTTAAATAAATGTGATTTATGTGATAATGACAATGATGCCCAAGATGATTCCTCAAGTGAGGGGAGTAAGCATGGTACTGCATCATTCCCTCCTTCGTCTACACGAGTCTTGCCCACTCAGGAGGCCCCTAGTACATCTAGCGCGCCAATACTCCTTACTATGCAACAATTAACGGCTGTAATGGATAATTCTGTCAAAAACATTTTAGCCAAAATGAACCCTTGTCAGCGTAAGCGTGGCTGCTCTGTTTTAGTTACTGAAGAGCATGACGACGCTGATATTAATATCTCTGAAGGGCCCCTAATCCAATTTGAGGGGGCCAGGGAGGTTTTGTCTGAGGGAGAAATTACTGATTCAGGGAACATTTCTCATCAGGCTGAATCTGATGTGATTACATTTAAATTTAAGTTGGAACATCTCCGCATTTTGCTTAAGGAGGTATTATCCACTCTGGATGATTGTGAAAAGTTGGTCATTCCAGAGAAACTATGTAAAATGGACAAGTTCCTAGAGGTGCCGGGGCTCCCAGAAGCTTTTCCTATACCCAAGCGGGTGGCGGACATTGTTAATAAAGAATGGGAAAGGCCCGGTATTCCTTTCGTCCCTCCCCCCATATTTAAAAAATTGTTTCCTATGGTCGACCCCAGAAAGGACTTATGGCAGTCAGTCCCCAAGGTCGAGGGAGCGGTTTCTACTTTAAACAAACGCACCACTATACCCATAGAGGATAGTTGTGCTTTCAAAGATCCTATGGATAAAAAATTAGAAGGTTTGCTTAAAAAGATGTTTGTTCAGCAGGGTTACCTTCTACAACCCATTTCATGCATTGTCCCTGTCACTACAGCTGCATATTTCTGGTTTGATGAACTGATTAAGGTGCTCGATAGTGATTCTCCTCCTTATGAGGAGATTATGGACAGAATCAATGCTCTCAAATTGGCTAATTCTTTCACTCTAGACGCCACTTTGCAAGTGGCTAGGTTAGCGGCTAAGAATTCTGGGTTTGCTATTGTGGCGCGCAGAGCGCTTTGGTTGAAATCTTGGTCGGCTGATGCGTCTTCCAAGAACAAGTTACTAAACATTCCTTTCAAGGGGAAAACGCTGTTTGGCCCTGACTTGAAAGAGATTATCTCTGATATCACTGGGGGTAAGGGCCACGCCCTTCCTCAGGATAGGCCTTTCAAGGCAAAAAATAGACCTAATTTTCGTCCCTTTCGTAAAAACGGACCAGCCCAAAGTGCTACGTCCTCTAAGCAAGAGGGTAATACTTCTCAAGCCAAGCCAGCTTGGAGACCAATGCAAGGCTGGAACAAGGGAAAGCAGGCCAAGAAACCTGTCACTGCTACCAAGACAGCATGAAATATTGGCCCCCGATCCGGGACCGGATCTGGTGGGGGGCAGACTCTCTCTCTTCGCTCAGGCTTGGGCAAGAGATGTTCTGGATCCTTGGGCGCTAGAAATAGTCTCCCAGGGTTATCTTCTGGAATTCAAGGGACTTCCCCCAAGGGGGAGGTTCCACAGGTCTCAGTTGTCTTCAGACCACATAAAAAGACAGGCGTTCTTACATTGTGTAGAAGACCTGTTAAAAATGGGAGTGATTCATCCTGTTCCATTAAGAGAACAAGGGATGGGGTTCTACTCCAATCTGTTCATAGTTCCCAAAAAAGAGGGAACGTTCAGACCAATCTTAGATCTCAAGATCTTAAACAAATTTCTCAAGGTCCCATCGTTCAAGATGGAAACCATTCGAACTATCCTTCCTTCCATCCAGGAAGGTCAATTCATGACCACGGTGGATTTAAAGGATGCGTATCTACATATTCCTATCCACAAGGAACATCATCGGTTCCTAAGGTTTGCATTCCTGGACAAACATTACCAGTTTGTGGCGCTTCCTTTCGGATTAGCCACTGCTCCAAGGATTTTCACAAAGGTACTAGGGTCCCTTCTAGCGGTACTAAGACCAAGGGGCATTGCAGTAGTACCTTACCTGGACGACATTCTGATTCAAGCGTCGTCCCTCCCTCGAGCAAAGGCTCACACGGACATCGTCCTGGCCTTTCTCAGATCTCACGGCTGGAAAGTGAACGTGGAAAAGAGTTCTCTATCCCCGTCAACAAGGGTTCCCTTCTTGGGAACAATTATAGACTCCTCAGAAATGAGGATTTCTCCAACATAGGTGTGTCCGGTCCACGGCGTCATCCTTACTTGTGGGATATTCTCTTCCCCAACAGGAAATGGCAAAGAGCCCAGCAAAGCTGGTCACATGATCCCTCCTAGGCTCCGCCTACCCCAGTCATTCTCTTTGCCGTTGTACAGGCAACATCTCCACGGAGATGGCTTAGAGTTTTTTAGTGTTTAACTGTAGTTTTTCATTATTCAATCAAGAGTTTGTTATTTTCAAATAGTGCTGGTATGTACTATTTACTCAGAAACAGAAAAGAGATGAAGAGTTCTGTTTGTATGAGGAAAATGATTTTAGCAACCGTAACTAAAATCCATGGCTGTTCCACACAGGACTGTTGAGAGCAATTAACTTCAGTTGGGGGAACAGTGTGCAGTCTCTTGCTGCTTGAGGTATGACACATTCTAACAAGACGATGTAATGCTGGAAGCTGTCATTTTCCCTATGGGATCCGGTAAGCCATGTTTATTACGATCGTAAATAAGGGCTTCACAAGGGCTTATTTAGACTGTAGACTTTTTTGGGCTAAATCGATTCATTATTAACACATATTTAGCCTTGAGGAATCATTTTATTTGGGTATTTTGATATAATAATATCGGCAGGCACTGTATTAGACACCTTATTTCTTAGGGGCTTTCCCAAAGCATAAGCAGAGTCTCATTTTCGCGCCGGTGTGGCGCACTTGTTTTTGAGAGGCATGGCATGCAGTCGCATGTGAGAGGAGCTCTGATACTTAGAAAAGACTTCTGAAGGCGTCATTTGGTATCGTATTCCCCTTTGGGTTTGGTTGGGTCTCAGCAAAGCAGATACCTGGGACTGTAAAGGGGTTAAAGCTTAAAACGGCTCCGGTTCCGTTATTTTAAGGGTTAAAGCTTCCAAATTTGGTGTGCAATATTTTTAAGGCTTTATGACACTGTGGTGAAAATTTGGTGAATTTTGAACAATTCCTTCATGTTTTTTCGCAATTGCAGTAATAAAGTGTGTTCAGTTTAAAATTTAAAGTGACAGTAACGGTTTTATTTTAAAACGTTTTTTGTACTTTCTTATCAAGTTTATGCCTGTTTAACATGTCTGAACTACCAGATAGACTGTGTTCTGAATGTGGGGAAGCCAGAATTCCTATTCATTTAAATAAATGTGATTTATGTGATAATGACAATGATGCCCAAGATGATTCCTCAAGTGAGGGGAGTAAGCATGGTACTGCATCATTCCCTCCTTCGTCTACACGAGTCTTGCCCACTCAGGAGGCCCCTAGTACATCTAGTGCGCCAATACTCCTTACTATGCAACAATTAACGGCTGTAATGGATAATTCTGTCAAAAACATTTTAGCCAAAATGAACCCTTGTCAGCGTAAGCGTGGCTGCTCTGTTTTAGTTACTGAAGAGCATGACGACGCTGATATTAATATCTCTGAAGGGCCCCTAACCCAATCTGAGGGAGCCAGGGAGGTTTTGTCTGAGGGAGAAATTACTGATTTAGGGAACATTTCTCAGCAGGCTGAATCTGATGTGATTACATTTAAATTTAAGTTGGAACATCTCCGCATTTTGCTTAAGGAGGTATTATCCACTCTGGATGATTGTGAAAATTTGGTCATCCCAGAGAAACTATGTAAAATGGACAAGTTCCTAGAGGTGCCGGGGCTCCCAGAAGCTTTTCCTATACCCAAGCGGGTGGCGGACATTGTTAATAAAGAATGGGAAAGGCCCGGTATTCCTTTCGTCCCTCCCCCCATATTTAAAAAATTGTTTCCTATGGTCGACCCCAGAAAGGACTTATGGCAGTCAGTCCCCAAGGTCGAGGGAGCGGTTTCTACTTTAAACAAACGCACCACTATACCCATAGAGGATAGTTGTGCTTTCAAAGATCCTATGGATAAAAAATTAGAAGGTTTGCTCAAAAAGATGTTTGTTCAGCAGGGTTACCTTCTACAACCCATTTCATGCATTGTCCCTGTCACTACAGCTGCATATTTCTGGTTTGATGAACTGATAAAGGTGCTCGATAGTGATTCTCCTCCTTATGAGGAGATTATGGACAGAATCAATGCTCTCAAATTGGCTAATGCTTTCACTCTAGACGCCACTTTGCAATTGGCTAGGTTAGCGGCTAAGAATTCTGGGTTTGCTATTGTGGCGCGCAGAGCGCTTTGGTTGAAATCTTGGTCGGCTGATGCGTCTTCCAAGAACAAGCTACTAAACATTCCTTTCAAGGGGAAAACGCTGTTTGGTCCCGACTTGAAAGAGATTATCTCTGATATCACTGGGGGTAAGGGCCACGCCCTTCCTCAGGATCGGCCTTTCAAGGCAAAAAATAGACCTAATTTTCGTCCCTTTCGTAAAAACGGACCAGCCCAAAGTGCTACGTCCTCTAAGCAAGAGGGTAATACTTCTCAGGCCAAGCCAGCTTGGAGACCAATGCAAGGCTGGAACAAGGGAAAGCAGGCCAAGAAACCTGCCACTGCTACCAAGACAGCATGAAATATTGGCCCCCGATCCGGGACCGGATCTGGTGGGGGGCAGACTCTCTCTCTTCGCTCAGGCTTGGGCAAGAGATGTTCTGGATCCTTGGGCGCTAGAAATAGTCTCCCAGGGTTATCTTCTGGAATTCAAGGGACTTCCCCCAAGGGGGAGGTTCCACAGGTCTCAGTTGTCTTCAGACCACATAAAAAGACAGGCGTTCTTACATTGTGTAGAAGACCTGTTAAAAATGGGAGTGATTCATCCTGTTCCATTAAGAGAACAAGGGATGGGGTTCTACTCCAACCTGTTCATAGTTCCCAAAAAAGAGGGAACGTTCAGACCAATCTTAGATCTCAAGATCTTAAACAAATTTCTCAAGGTCCCATCGTTCAAGATGGAAACCATTCGAACTATCCTTCCTTCCATCCAGGAAGGTCAATTCATGACCACGGTGGATTTAAAGGATGCGTATCTACATATTCCTATCCACAAGGAACATCATCGGTTCCTAAGGTTTGCATTCCTGGACAAACATTACCAGTTTGTGGCGCTTCCTTTCGGATTAGCCACTGCTCCAAGGATTTTCACAAAGGTACTAGGGTCCCTTCTAGCGGTGCTAAGACCAAGGGGCATTGCAGTAGTACCCTACCTGGACGACATTCTGATTCAAGCGTCGTCCCTTCCTCGAGCAAAGGCTCACACGGACATCGTCCTGGCCTTTCTCAGATCTCACGGCTGGAAAGTGAACGTGGAAAAGAGTTCTCTATCCCCGTCAACAAGGGTTCCCTCCTTGGGAACAATTATAGACTCCTCAGAAATGAGGATTTTTCTAACAGAGGCCAGAAAAACAAAACTTCTGGACTCTTGTCGGATAATTCATTCCGTTCCTCTTCCTTCCGTAGCTCAGTGCATGGAAGTGATCGGGTTGATGGTAGCGGCAATGGACATAGTTCCTTTTGCGCGCATTCATCTAAGACCATTACAACTGTGCATGCTCAGTCAGTGGAATGGGGACTATACAGACTTGTCTCCGAAGATACAAGTAAATCAGAGGACCAGAGACTCACTCCGTTGGTGGCTGTCCCCGGACAACCTGTCACAAGGGATGACATTCCGCAGACCAGAGTGGGTCATTGTCACGACCGACGCCAGTCTGATGGGCTGGGGCGCGGTCTGGGGATCCCTGAAAGCTCAGGGTCTTTGGTCTCGGGAAGAATCTCTTCTACCGATAAATATTCTGGAACTGAGAGCGATATTCAATGCTCTCAAGGCTTGGCCTCAGCTAGCGAGGACCAAGTTCATACGGTTTCAATCAGACAACATGACGACTGTTGCGTACATCAACCATCAGGGGGGAACAAGGAGTTCCCTAGCGATGGAAGAAGTGACCAAGATTATTCTATGGGCGGAGTCTCACTCCTGCCACCTGTCTGCTATCCACATCCCGGGAGTGGAAAATTGGGAAGCGGATTTTCTGAGTCGTCAGACATTGCATCCGGGGGAGTGGGAACTCCATCCGGAAATCTTTGCCCAAGTCACTCAGCTGTGGGGCATTCCAGACATGGATCTAATGGCCTCTCGTCAGAACTTCAAAGTTCCCTGTTACGGGTCCAGATCCAGGGATCCCAAGGCGGCTCTAGTGGATGCACTAGTAGCACCTTGGACCTTCAAACTAGCTTATGTGTTCCCGCCGTTTCCTCTCATCCCCAGGCTGGTAGCCAGGATCAATCAGGAGAGGGCGTCGGTGATATTGATAGCTCCTGCGTGGCCACGCAGGACTTGGTATGCAGATCTGGTGAATATGTCATCGGCTCCACCTTGGAAGCTACCTTTGAGACGAGACCTTCTTGTTCAGGGTCCGTTCGAACATCCGAATCTGGTTTCACTCCAGCTGACTGCCTGGAGATTGAACGCTTGATTTTATCGAAGCGAGGTTTCTCAGATTCTGTTATCGATACTCTTGTTCAGGCCAGAAAGCCTGTAACTAGAAAGATTTATCACAAAATTTGGAAAAAATATATCTGTTGGTGTGAATCTAAAGGATTCCCTTGGGACAAGGTTAAGATTCCTAGGATTCTATCCTTCCTTCAAGAAGGATTGGAAAAAGGATTATCGGCAAGTTCCCTGAAGGGACAGATTTCTGCCTTGTCGGTGTTACTTCACAAAAAGCTGGCAGCTGTGCCAGATGTTCAAGCCTTTGTTCAGGCTCTGGTTAGAATTAAGCCTGTTTACAAACCCTTGACTCCTCCTTGGAGTCTCAATTTAGTTCTTTCGGTTCTTCAGGGGGTTCCGTTTGAACCCTTACATTCCGTTGATATTAAGTTATTATCTTGGAAAGTTTTGTTTTTAGTTGCAATTTCTTCTGCTAGAAGAGTTTCAGAATTATCTGCTCTGCAGTGTTCCCCTCCTTATCTGGTGTTCCATGCAGATAAGGTGGTTTTACGTACTAAACCTGGTTTTCTTCCAAAAGTTGTTTCTAACAAAAACATTAACCAGGAGATTATCGTACCTTCTCTGTGTCCGAAACCAGTTTCAAAGAAGGAACGTTTGTTGCACAATTTGGATGTTGTTCGCGCTCTAAAATTCTATTTAGATGCTACGAAGGATTTTAGACAAACATCTTCCTTGTTTGTTGTTTACTCAGGTAAAAGGAGAGGTCAAAAAGCTACTTCTACCTCTCTCTCTTTTTGGATTAAAAGCATCATCAGATTGGCTTATGAGACTGCCGGACGGCAGCCTCCCGAAAGAATCACAGCTCATTCCACTAGGGCTGTGGCTTCCACATGGGCCTTCAAGAACGAGGCTTCTGTTGATCAGATATGTAGGGCAGCGACTTGGTCTTCACTGCACACTTTTACCAAATTTTACAAGTTTGATACTTTTGCTTCTTCTGAGGCTATTTTTGGGAGAAAGGTTTTGCAAGCCGTGGTGCCTTCCATTTAGGTGACCTGATTTGCTCCCTCCCTTCATCCGTGTCCTAAAGCTTTGGTATTGGTTCCCACAAGTAAGGATGACGCCGTGGACCGGACACACCTATGTTGGAGAAAACAGAATTTATGTTTACCTGATAAATTTCTTTCTCCAACGGTGTGTCCGGTCCACGGCCCGCCCTGGTTTTTTTAATCAGGTCTGATAATTTATTTTCTTTAACTACAGTCACCACGGTACCATATGGTTTCTCCTATGCAAATATTCCTCCTTAACGTCGGTCGAATGACTGGGGTAGGCGGAGCCTAGGAGGGATCATGTGACCAGCTTTGCTGGGCTCTTTGCCATTTCCTGTTGGGGAAGAGAATATCCCACAAGTAAGGATGACGCCGTGGACCGGACACACCGTTGGAGAAAGAAATTTATCAGGTAAACATAAATTCTGTTTTTTCTAACAGAGGCCAGAAAGACAAAACTTCTGGACTCTTGTCGGATACTTCATTCCGTTCCTCTTCCTTCCGTAGCTCAGTGCATGGAAGTGATCGGGTTGATGGTAGCGGCAATGGACATAGTTCCTTTTGCGCGCATTCATCTAAGACCATTACAACTGTGCATGCTCAGTCAGTGGAATGGGGACTATACAGACTTGTCTCCAAAGATACAAGTAAATCAGAGGACCAGAGACTCACTCCGTTGGTGGCTGTCCCTGGACAACCTGTCACGAGGGATGACATTCCGCAGACCAGAGTGGGTCATTGTCACGACCGACGCCAGTCTGATGGGCTGGGGCGCGGTCTGGGGATCCCTGAAAGCTCAGGGTCTTTGGTCTCGGGAAGAATCTCTTCTACCGATAAATATTCTGGAACTGAGAGCGATATTCAATGCTCTCAAGGCTTGGCCTCAGCTAGCGAGGACCAAGTTCATACGGTTTCAATCAGACAACATGACGACTGTTGCGTACATCAACCATCAGGGGGGAACAAGGAGTTCCCTAGCGATGGAAGAAGTGACCAAGATTATTCTATGGGCGGAGTCTCACTCCTGCCACCTGTCTGCTATCCACATCCCGGGAGTGGAAAATTGGGAAGCGGATTTTCTGAGTCGTCAGACATTGCATCCGGGGGAGTGGGAACTCCATCCGGAAATCTTTGCCCAAGTCACTCAACTATGGGGCATTCCAGACATGGATCTGATGGCCTCTCGTCAGAACTTCAAAGTTCCTTGCTACGGGTCCAGATCCAGGGATCCCAAGGCGGCTCTAGTGGATGCACTAGTAGCACCTTGGACCTTCAAACTAGCTTATGTGTTCCCGCCGTTTCCTCTCATCCCCAGGCTGGTAGCCAGGATCAATCAGGAGAGGGCGTCGGTGATCTTGATAGCTCCTGCGTGGCCACGCAGGACTTGGTATGCAGATCTGGTGAATATGTCATCGGCTCCACCTTGGAAGCTACCTTTGAGACGAGACCTTCTTGTTCAGGGTCCGTTCGAACATCCGAATCTGGTTTCACTCCAGCTGACTGCTTGGAGATTGAACGCTTGATTTTATCGAAGCGAGGTTTCTCAGATTCTGTTATCGATACTCTTGTTCAGGCCAGAAAGCCTGTAACTAGAAAGATTTACCACAAAATTTGGAAAAAATATATCTGTTGGTGTGAATCTAAAGGATTCCCTTGGGACAAGGTTAAGATTCCTAGGATTCTATCCTTCCTTCAAGAAGGATTGGAAAAAGGATTATCGGCAAGTTCCCTGAAGGGACAGATTTCTGCCTTGTCGGTGTTACTTCACAAAAAACTGGCAGCTGTGCCAGATGTTCAAGCCTTTGTTCAGGCTCTGGTTAGAATCAAGCCTGTTTACAAACCTTTGACTCCTCCTTGGAGTCTCAATTTAGTTCTTTCAGTTCTTCAGGGGGTTCCGTTTGAACCCTTACATTCCGTTGATATTAAGTTATTATCTTGGAAAGTTTTGTTTTTAGTTGCAATTTCTTCTGCTAGAAGAGTTTCAGAATTATCTGCTCTGCAGTGTTCTCCTCCTTATCTGGTGTTCCATGCAGATAAGGTGGTTTTACGTACTAAACCTGGTTTTCTTCCAAAAGTTGTTTCTAACAAAAACATTAACCAGGAGATTATCGTACCTTCTCTGTGTCCGAAACCAGTTTCAAAGAAGGAACGCTTGTTGCACAATTTGGATGTTGTTCGCGCTCTAAAATTCTATTTAGATGCTACAAAGGATTTTAGACAAACATCTTCCTTGTTTGTTGTTTATTCAGGTAAAAGGAGAGGTCAAAAAGCAACTTCTACCTCTCTCTCTTTTTGGATTAAAAGCATCATCAGATTGGCTTACGAGACTGCCGGACGGCAGCCTCCCGAAAGAATCACAGCTCATTCCACTAGGGCTGTGGCTTCCACATGGGCCTTCAAGAACGAGGCTTCTGTTGATCAGATATGTAGGGCAGCGACTTGGTCTTCACTGCACACTTTTACCAAATTTTACAAGTTTGATACTTTTGCTTCTTCTGAGGCTATTTTTGGGAGAAAGGTTTTGCAAGCCGTGGTGCCTTCCATTTAGGTGACCTGATTTGCTCCCTCCCTTCATCCGTGTCCTAAAGCTTTGGTATTGGTTCCCACAAGTAAGGATGACGCCGTGGACCGGACACACCTATGTTGGAGAAAACAGAATTTATGTTTACCTGATAAATTTCTTTCTCCAACGGTGTGTCCGGTCCACGGCCCGCCCTGGTTTTTTAATCAGGTCTGATAATTTATTTTCTTTAACTACAGTCACCACGGTACCATATGGTTTCTCCTATGCTATTATTCCTCCTTAACGTCGGTCGAATGACTGGGGTAGGCGGAGCCTAGGAGGGATCATGTGACCAGCTTTGCTGGGCTCTTTGCCATTTCCTGTTGGGGAGGAGAATATCCCCACAAGTAAGGATGACGCCGTGGACCGGACACACCGTTGGAGAAAGAAATTTATCAGGTAAACATAAATTCTGTTTTATGAATAAATAGAACATATTCTACTCTGTGAAGAACATTGGAATGTAAAATATTTTTATGTCAGGTTATTGCACTTTATCGAGTTTGCGCACACGAGAAGAGTGTTTTTTTTCCACTTTTTTTGCTCCATTGACTGCTATGGGGGAATACGTTAACGTGATTGCAATATCCTAACTTCTGATTTTTGCATACATCGGGTTTGTGTGAAGAGCTAAAACTTTTAACTTTCAACTTGTAATATGAGCACTACCCAACGTGTTCAAAAACTTTATTTCTAGTATTAGAGTTAGCGCGCAAGCGGGAGCGTTAAATACCGCTTAACTTGTAATCTGGCCCATAGTGTTTTTCAAACATATTTTAGCTGGGGAGTTGAAATGTGCATACTGCTGCTATGACCATTTTGAGTCAATAATTCAGTTCAAGTTTAACTCAAATCAGCTTTTTATGTAGCTTCTAGCTACTCCATAAAACAGCAAGACTGATTATAACTGCTATAAGAATACATCTCCCAGAATGCACTTGTTCATTTCAGTTAAATCCAAAATATAACATTTCCCCCTCTGTTAAAACTTCACACTCATAAAACATAGTGGTAAAATAATACACAATAATGCCACTGTAAAATTTACATAATATAATCTCTAGTCTGGGCAGATATTTGTCTTTCTGTTAGCTTTTCTGATACAGCTGCCATGACTGTGAATGGTAAGTGCTGTAACGTTCTTTCATCATGTGAAAAACCCTCTTGCACAACTAAGTGTCTCTTCAGAATTATCCTCTGTCATAGCTGAGACTGGTGTTGGTAATTTATTAGTATATGACTGAGAAGTAACTTGTCCAAGTTTTAATGCAGGAAATAAATCCATGCCAAGGGGCGCTGTAAGGGACAATGTAAAACTCTGCAGGTACACAGGATGCAACAAAACTCACCTGTGTAGGCAGGCAGCCACGTACAGAGATATGTTTTTGTAAATAACACAACAAATGTAAGGAGAAAAGTCTGAAAATGTGTTGTCCTTCTGTTCCAAGGGAATTAATAAGCAGTGCACGTTATCTTTCTTCAGAAACATCTGAATCACTAATTACAAGCAAATCATTATTAAACATACGGATCCACAAAGTGAAAATATAGGGTTTCTCACCTGGACTTTGAAGAAAGGGTGTGGGTGGATTTAGAGGCAGAAGAGACGTCCTTGTCACCAAAATGTTGTGTCAATAATTCCGTACACGTTTAACTCCATATCTGCTCTTTATTATGCTTTTATCTACTTCATAAAGCTGATGCATAAGAACTGCAATTGTTAGCTTAGCAAACAGACAAGACCAGCTGTAGGTACCATGAAACTGCATCTCCCAGCAAGCACTTGTTCATTTCAGTTAAACCCAAAACATAAGTCAAGTCAAAAACATTTTTTACTTAAAGGCACAGTCTAGTCAAAATTAAACTTTCATAATTCAGATAGGGCATGCCATTTCAAACAACTTTCCAATTTACTTTTATCATCAAATTTGCTTTTCTCTTTTGGTATTCTTTGTGACTAGCTAAACCTAGGTAGGCTCATATGCTAATTTCTAAGCCGTTGAACTGCATCTTAGCATTAGTTAGACACTGCTAGTTCATGTGTGTTATATAGACAACATTTTGGTCACTCCTGTGGAGTTATTTTAGAGTCACCACTTATTGGCTAAAATGCATGTCTGTCAAAAGAACTGAAATAAGGGGGCAGTCTGCAGAGGCTTAGATACAAGGTAATCACAGAGGTAAAAAGTATATTAAAGGGACATGCCACCCCCATTTTTTCTTTTATGATTTAGAAAGAGAATGCAATTTTAAACATGTTTCTAATTTACTTATATTATCTAATTTGTTTTATTCTCTTGATATTCTTTGATGAAAAGCATATCTAGATATGCTCACTAGCTGCTGATTGGTTGCTGCACATAGAAGCCTCGTGTGATTGGCTCACCATGTGCATTGCTTTTTCTTCAAATAAGGATATTTAAAAAATGAAGCAAAATAAATAATGGAAGTAAATTGTAATGTTGTTTAAATTTCTATTCTCTATCTGAATCATGAAAGAAAGATTTTGGGTTTAGTGGCCGTTTAATATAACTGTGTTGGTTATGCAAAACTGGGGAATTGGTAATAAAGGGATTATCTATTTTTTTTAAACAATAACAATTCTGGAGTAGACTGTCCTTTTGTAATTTCAGTTATATACATTGCTTGAAAAGTTTATTTGTCATTTAAATTTAATTTCCATGAAGATAATATGAGTAATTATATGTAAAAGTGCTGTCTTGGGGGCATCCATCTTATACAAACTGTAGCAAGATTTGTAAAATTCAAACTGTAGGCAGTACACATTACCTTAGTACATGTAGTAAAAGGGCAGCTGATGTTAAAACCTTCATCATCCCGTTAAGAATACATAAACATGTTAGGTTTCTAATTGGTGTTTTTATTTCTTTTAGAGGACTAAATTGTTATATGGCCAGGGTATCTGATCTGATGCATAATGTATGTATGTGACAGTGGGTCTGCAGGGCTATAGAATCTGATCTGAGGTCTATTGTGTATACAGTATATGATTAACAGTAGCTACAGGGTCAGGAGTCTAAGCGCTAGTCTCATGTGGTTTGTGGATGTCAGTTGGGTCATAGGGACAGGGGGTCTTTATGTGGAAATATGACTCTCAGAAAGACTCCAGAGCAAGGAAAACAGAATTTATGTTTACCTGATAAATTACTTTCTCCAACGGTGTGTCCGGTCCACGGCGTCATCCTTACTTGTGGGATATTCTCTTCCCCAACAGGAAATGGCAAAGAGCCCAGCAAAGCTGGTCACATGATCCCTCCTAGGCTCCGCCTACCCCAGTCATTCGACCGACGTTAAGGAGGAATATTTGCATAGGAGAAACCATATGATACCGTGGTGACTGTAGTTAAAGAAAATAAATTATCAGACCTGATTAAAAAACCAGGGCGGGCCGTGGACCGGACACACCGTTGGAGAAAGTAATTTATCAGGTAAACATAAATTCTGTTTTCTCCAACATAGGTGTGTCCGGTCCACGGCGTCATCCTTACTTGTGGGAACCAATACCAAAGCTTTAGGACACGGATGATGGGAGGGAGCAAATCAGGTCACCTAGATGGAAGGCACCACGGCTTGCAAAACCTTTCTCCCAAAAATAGCCTCAGAAGAAGCAAAAATATCAAACTTGTAAAATTTGGTAAAAGTGTGCAGTGAAGACCAAGTCGCTGCCCTACATATCTGATCAACAGAAGCCTCGTTCTTGAAGGCCCATGTGGAAGCCACAGCCCTAGTGGAATGAGCTGTGATTCTTTCGGGAGGCTGCCGTCCGGCAGTCTCGTAAGCCAATCTGATGATGCTTTTAATCCAAAAAGAGAGAGAGGTAGAAGTTGCTTTTTGACCTCTCCTTTTACCGGAATAAACAACAAACAAGGTCTAAAATCCTTTGTAGCGTCTAAATAGAATTTTAGAGCGCGAACAACATCCAAATTGTGCAACAAACGTTCCTTCTTTGAAACTGGTTTCGGACACAGAGAAGGTACGATAATCTCCTGGTTAATGTTTTTGTTAGAAACAACTTTTGGAAGAAAACCAGGTTTAGTACGTAAAACCACCTTATCTGCATGGAACACCAGATAAGGAGGAGAACACTGCAGAGCAGATAATTCTGAAACTCTTCTAGCAGAAGAAATTGCAACCAAAAACAAAACTTTCCAAGATAATAACTTAATATCAACGGAATGTAAGGGTTCAAACGGAACCCCCTGAAGAACTGAAAGAACTAAGTTGAGACTCCAAGGAGGAGTCAAAGGTTTGTAAACAGGCTTGATTCTAACCAGAGCCTGAACAAAGGCTTGAACATCTGGCACAGCTGCCAGCTTTTTGTGAAGTAACACAGACAAGGCAGAAATCTGTCCCTTCAGGGAACTTGCAGATAATCCTTTTTCCAATCCTTCTTGAAGGAAGGATAGAATCTTAGGAATCTTAACCTTGTCCCAAGGGAATCCTTTAGATTCACACCAACAGATATATTTTTTCCAAATTTTGTGGTAAATCTTTCTAGTTACAGGCTTTCTGGCCTGAACAAGAGTATCGATAACAGAATCTGAGAACCCTCGCTTCGATAAGATCAAGCGTTCAATCTCCAAGCAGTCAGCTGGAGTGAGACCAGATTCGGATGTTCGAACGGACCTTGAACAAGAAGGTCCCGTCTCAAAGGTAGCTTCCATGGTGGAGCCGATGACATATTCACCAGATCTGCATACCAAGTCCTGCGTGGCCACGCAGGAGCTATCAAGATCACCAACGCCCTCTCCTGATTGATCCTGGCTACCAGCCTGGGGATGAGAGGAAACAGCGGGAATACATAAGCTAGTTTGAAGGTCCAAGGTGCTACTAGTGCATCCAATAGAGCCGCCTTGGGATCCCTGGATCTGGACCCGTAGCAAGGAACTTTGAAGTTCTGACGAGAGGCCATCAGATCCATGTCTGGAATGCCCCACAGTTGAGTGATTTGGGCAAAGATTTCCGGATGGAGTTCCCACTCCCCCGGATGTAATGTCTGACGACTCAGAAAATCCGCTTCCCAATTTTCCACTCCTGGGATGTGGATTGCAGACAGGTGGCAGGAGTGAGACTCCGCCCATTGAATGATTTTGGTCACTTCTTCCATCGCCAGGGAACTCCTTGTTCCCCCCTGATGGTTGATGTACGCAACAGTTGTCATGTTGTCTGATTGAAACCGTATGAACTTGGCCCTCGCTAGCTGAGGCCAAGCCTTGAGAGCATTGAATATCGCTCTCAGTTCCAGAATATTTATCGGTAGAAGAGATTCTTCCCGAGACCAAAGACCCTGAGCTTTCAGGGATCCCCAGACCGCGCCCCAGCCCATCAGACTGGCGTCGGTCGTGACAATGACCCACTCTGGTCTGCGGAAGGTCATCCCTTGTGACAGGTTGTCCAGGGACAGCCACCAACGGAGTGAGTCTCTGGTCCTCTGATTTACTTGTATCCTCGGAGACAAGTCTGTATAGTCCCCATTCCACTGACTGAGCATGCACAGTTGTAATGGTCTTAGATGAATGCGCGCAAAAGGAACTATGTCCATTGCCGCTACCATCAAACCTATCACTTCCATGCACTGCGCTATGGAAGGAAGAGGAACGGAATGAAGTATCCGACAAGAGTCTAGAAGTTTTGTTTTTCTGGCCTCTGTCAGAAAAATCCTCATTTCTAAGGAGTCTATTATTGTTCCCAAGAAGGGAACCCTTGTTGACGGAGATAGAGAACTCTTTTCCACGTTCACTTTCCATCCGTGAGATCTGAGAAAGGCCAGGACGATGTCCGTGTGAGCCTTTGCTTGAGGAAGGGACGACGCTTGAATCAGAATGTCGTCCAAGTAAGGTACTACAGCAATGCCCCTTGGTCTTAGCACAGCTAGAAGGGACCCTAGTACCTTTGTGAAAATCCTTGGAGCAGTGGCTAATCCGAAAGGAAGCGCCACGAACTGGTAATGCTTGTCCAGGAATGCGAACCTTAGGAACCGATGATGTTCCTTGTGGATAGGAATATGTAGATACGCATCCTTTAAATCCACCGTGGTCATGAATTGACCTTCCTGGATGGAAGGAAGAATTGTTCGAATGGTTTCCATTTTGAACGATGGAACCTTGAGAAACTTGTTTAAGATCTTGAGATCTAAGATTGGTCTGAACGTTCCCTCTTTTTTGGGAACTATGAACAGATTGGAGTAGAACCCCATCCCCTGTTCTCCTAATGGAACAGGATGAATCACTCCCATTTTTAACAGGTCTTCTACACAATGTAAGAATGCCTGTCTTTTTATGTGGTCTGAAGACAACTGAGACCTGTGGAACCTCCCCCTTGGGGGAAGCCCCTTGAATTCCAGAAGATAACCTTGGGAGACTATTTCTAGTGTCCAAGGATCCAGAACATCTCTTGCCCAAGCCTGAGCGAAGAGAGAGAGTCTGCCCCCCACCAGATCCGGTCCCGGATCGGGGGCCAACATTTCATGCTGTCTTGGCCTGCTTTCCCTTGTTCCAGCCTTGCATTGGTCTCCAAGCTTGCTTGGCTTGAGAAGTATTACCCTCTTGCTTAGAGGACGTAGCACTTTGGGCTGGTCCGTTTCTACGAAAGGGACGAAAATTAGGTTTATTTTTGGCCTTGAAAGGCCGATCCTGAGGAAGGGCGTGGCCCTTACCCCCAGTGATATCAGAGATAATCTCTTTCAAGTCAGGGCCAAACAGCGTTTTCCCCTTGAAAGGAATGTTAAGTAGCTTGTTCTTGGAAGACGCATCAGCTGACCAAGATTTCAACCAAAGCGCTCTGCGCGCCACAATAGCAAACCCAGAATTCTTAGCCGCTAACCTAGCCAATTGCAAAGTGGCGTCTAGGGTGAAAGAATTAGCCAATTTGAGAGCATTGATTCTGTCCATAATCTCCTCATAAGGAGGAGAATCACTATTGACCGCCTTTACCAGCTCATCGAACCAGAAACATGCGGCTGTAGCGACAGGGACAATGCATGAAATTGGTTGTAGAAGGTAACCCTGCTGAACAAACATCTTTTTAAGTAAACCTTCTAATTTTTTATCCATAGGATCTTTGAAAGCACAACTATCTTCTATGGGTATAGTGGTGCGTTTGTTTAAAGTGGAAACCGCTCCCTCGACCTTGGGGACTGTCTGCCATAAGTCCTTTCTGGGGTCGACCATAGGAAACAATTTTTTAAATATGGGGGGAGGGACGAAAGGAATACCGGGCCTTTCCCATTCTTTATTTACAATGTCCGCCACCCGCTTGGGTATAGGAAAAGCTTCTGGGAGCCCCGGGACCTCTAGGAACTTGTCCATTTTACATAGCTTCTCTGGGATGACCAAATTGTCACAATCATCCAGAGTGGATAACACCTCCTTAAGCAGAGCGCGGAGATGTTCCAACTTAAATTTAAACGTAATCACATCAGGTTCAGCTTGTTGAGAAATGTTCCCTGAATCTGTAATTTCTCCCTCAGACAAAACCTCCCTGGCCCCATCAGACTGGTTTAGGGGCCCTTCAGAACCATTATTATCAGCGTCGTCATGCTCTTCAGTATCTAAAACAGAGCAGTCGCGCTTACGCTGATAAGTGTGCATTTTGGCTAAAATGTTTTTGACAGAATTATCCATTACAGCCGTTAATTGTTGCATAGTAAGGAGTATTGGCGCGCTAGATGTACTAGGGGCCTCCTGAGTGGGCAAGACTCGTGTAGACGAAGGAGGGAATGATGCAGTACCATGCTTACTCCCCTCACTTGAGGAATCATCTTGGGCATCATTGTCATTGTCACATAAATCACATTTATTTAAATGAGAAGGAACTCTGGCTTCCCCACATTCAGAACACAGTCTATCTGGTAGTTCAGACATGTTAAACAGGCATAAACTTGATAACAAGTACAAAAAACGTTTTAAAATAAAACCGTTACTGTCACTTTAAATTTTAAACTGAACACACTTTATTACTGCAATTGCGAAAAAATATGAAGGAATTGTTCAAAATTCACCAAAATTTCACCACAGTGTCTGAAAGCCTTAAAAGTATTGCACACCAAATTTGGAAGCTTTAACCCTTAAAATAACGGAACCGGAGCCGTTTTTAACTTTAACCCCTTTACAGTCCCTGGTATCTGCTTTGCTGAGACCCAACCAAGCCCAAAGGGGAATACGATACCAAATGACGCCTTCAGAAAGTCTTTTCTATGTATCAGAGCTCCTCACACATGCGACTGCATGTCATGCCTCTCAAAAACAAGTGCGCAACACCGGCGCGAAAATGAGGCTCTGCCTATGATTTGGGAAAGCCCCTAAAGAATAAGGTGTCTAAAACAGTGCCTGCCGATATAATCTTATCAAAATACCCAGATTAAATGATTCCTCAAGGCTAAATATGTGTTAATAATGAATCGATTTAGCCCAGAAAAAGTCTACAGTCTTAATAAGCCCTTGTGAAGCCCTTATTTACTATCTTAATAAACATGGCTTACCGGATCCCATAGGGAAAATGACAGCTTCCAGCATTACATCGTCTTGTTAGAATGTGTCATACCTCAAGCAGCAAGAGACTGCTCACTGTTCCCCCAACTGAAGTTAATTCCTCTCAACAGTCCTGTGTGGAACAGCCATGGATTTTAGTAACGGTTGCTAAAATCATTTTCCTCATACAAACAGAAATCTTCATCTCTTTTCTGTTTCTGAGTAAATAGTACATACCAGCACTATTTTAAAATAACAAACTCTTGATTGAATAATAAAAACTACAGTTAAACACTAAAAAACTCTAAGCCATCTCCGTGGAGATGTTGCCTGTACAACGGCAAAGAGAATGACTGGGGTAGGCGGAGCCTAGGAGGGATCATCTGACCAGCTTTGCTGGGCTCTTTGCCATTTCCTGTTGGGGAAGAGAATATCCCACAAGTAAGGATGACGCCGTGGACCGGACACACCTATGTTGGAGAAATATCATGCTTTTTGTGGCCATAGGGCTGACACATAAAATGCATGGTAATTTGAGTGTGATATGAGGTTTATTATAAAGTACAGAAATCATACAGGTTCAGTGAGAGAATATAATCACTGAAAAGTATAAAAATGTGATGAATAATTTGAGCTGTTTGGCAGTTATTGGGTTACTTAAATGGACAGGAAACGCCAAAATGTTCTTTTGTGATTCAGATAGAGCATACAATTTAAATCAAATTTCCAATTTACTTCTATTATCAAATTTGCTTCACTCTCTTGATATCATTTGCTGAAGGAGCAGCAATGCACTACTGAGAGCTAGCTGAACACATCTAGTCAGCCAAAAAAAAGAGACAAATGTGTGCAGGCATCAATCATCAGCTAGCTCCCACTAGTGTACGATACGTGCACATTATTTTGTGTTTTGGGTTGTGCAAAGTGTACTTAGATGACTTACTGATTGCCAGGAGGCAGTGGTACACAGAGGAATAAAGAGAATGTTTTAGGATTAGTATGAGCAGATCCACAGAATGAAGCAGTACTGCTAAGTAACTGAAGTCCATTGTTTTAGATGTGCTGAGGGAGGGGTGGAGTCTGGTGCACAGCATAACAGGAAGCAGCTAAGTGAGATACTGCAGAGTTATGTGCCGGAGGAGTGAGGTCAGTGTAGAGGGTAATGTGGATTGCAGAAGACAGGAGATGTCACTGGAGATGTGATGCAGGAGTTAATAAATGCTGCTGTGGTAAAAGGCACTTGTTTTTGATGATGTTATGGAATGTGAAAAATAAAAATTGTGCTGAAATGATTTTGTAACAATACTGAATGTGCAATAATTGGAACAACATCACCTACTGGTCAACCTGAATAACCCATGTGTCTCAATACTAAGGGCCTGATATTCAAAAGCTCACTGCTCAGTTGAGATGTTCCAAGACATCTCGTCAGTATGGAGAGGCCCCTAAAAAAATATTAGAAACGCAAATTTTAGTTTGAAAGATGTTTATCTCACTATGCAGGGTTCTTGATTTGAAGAAGAGACTCCTACATTACAATATAAGATCTAAAACAAAATCCAAGATTTTGCATGATTTCTCTCCATGCTGGCGAGCCTTTGAATGTCAGTCCCTAAGAATTAAAGGGACATTAAACTGCTGTGCACAGCTACAATACAACTATGTTATTGCATTTCATCCTGTTCCCGCAGCTCTTTACAAATCAGTTCTGTTTTAATAGCTTAAAGATGCCAGATACTGAAGCTCCGCCTCTTTGTACTGGGGGCTGCCATCTTGTAGCTCAGGTATTCTCACAGCCTATGGCATAAGCTGTGCACACTCACAGATCAATAATATTGCTTATTTATTTACTGCTGTATAATGTGCTTCAGGTTAGTGTGCATGATATATCATGTGAGGCTTTATATTTGTTTGCATTTTTATAGTTTTACAGTTACACAAAATATATTTAAAAAAGCACCAATCAATAATATAGAACAATGCAGCCATAGCAAAAATGTACAGTTCCTGTTCTGTATCATGCACCCTAACCTGAAACACATTATACAGCTGTAAATAAAATAGGCAATATTACTGATCTGTAAATGTGCACAGCTTATGTCTTTTTTTTTTTTTTTACTAAAGGGATAGTAAACACGAAAAATCTTATTGTTTAAAAAGATAGATAATCCCTTTATTTACCATACCCCAGTTTTGCATAACCAACACTGTTATAGAAATATACTTTTTACCTCTGTAATTACCTTGTATCTAAGCTTCTGCTGACTGCCTCCTTATCTCAGTTCTTTTGACTGACTTACATTTCAGGCAATTAGTACTGACTCTTAAATAACTTTAAAGGGACACTGAACCCAAATTTTTTCTTTCATTATTCAGATAGAGCATGATATTTTAAGCAACTTTCTAATTTACTCCTATTAGCAATTTTTATTCGTTCTCTTGATATCTTTATTTTAAAAGCAGAAATGTAAATCTTAGCAGCCAGCCCATTTTAGGTTCAGCACCATGGATAGCGCTTGTTTATTGGAGGCTTACATTTATCTAACAATAAGCAAGCATGACCCAGGTTCTCAACCAAAAATGGGACGGATAGCAAGAGAACGAATAAAAATTGATAATATAAGTAAATGAGAAAGTTGCATAAAATTGCATGCTCTATCTTAATCACGAAAGAAAAAATTTGGGTTTAGTGTCCCTTTAAGTGCATGAGCACAGTGTTATCTATATGAAACACATGAACTAACGCCCTCTAGCTGTGAAAAACTGTGAAATGCAGAGGCGACCTTCAATTGCTTAGAAATTAGCATATGAGCCTACCTAGGCTTAGCTTTCAATAAGAATAACAAAAGAACAAAGCAAATTTAATGCTAAAAGTAAATTTAAAAGTTGTTTAAAATGACATGCCCTATCTGTATCATGAAAGTTTAATTTGGACTTTACTGTCCCTTAAGCAGAGTTTAGATGTAAGCTGAACCCAATCTTCGTGATAGGCTATTTTGATTTTCTGTTAGCTTTTATAGGTAGATACTATTAAACTAACTCAATAGTTAGTTGTGCTGGAAATTGCTTATACATTAAAAAACAGTCAATTATTAGGAGGCAATACATTGTTGCAACACTATAACCATTTTTAAATTTTTTTTTATTTGTCTATTATTTTACTTCCCTATTGAGGAATATAAATAGCACATCGGTAGACAATACATATTTCTCCTATTTAGGGCTAGATTACGAGTGGAGCGCTATTTTAACATGCACATATAAACATATATATTTTTCTGCCCAACACTGCGCTAATTGCCTGCTGCGCTAGGTGCTTTGTCGTGTCTGATGGCATGAGAACGAGGCTCCCATTGGAGCCTATGGAAGCACGCTTTCATGAGCGCCAGGCTTCCAGGCAATGCAAACATGAGGCCACGTTCGCATTGCGCCTAACTTGTAATACAAGCGCACATTTACGTGCTCTGGTATTACTGAGTGGAGCACAAATATTGCGTTTGTGAAACCCATTAGTAATCTAGGCCTTAGTTAGGCATTGTGGTAAAGTTTGTTTGGTGTATGAGTTGTGCTTTGTCAGTAAACATAAAAACTCAGTCCAAAATTTAAATCACGCAATTGCATGACTTTTTACCTATTTGTTTACATCAGAACTTTGTGCTGATGTAAACAAATAAGACCCGGCAGGAAGGGGTTAAAAGAACATTTGTGGGGGGGGGGTTTATGTGGCATCATGAAAATGTATTTCTTTTTATGAAAAATTTATGTTTTTTTTTTTTTTTTTTAAATAAACTTACCGGTAATTTTTAATACTTGTAAATGGGGTGCATGATGTTGCTACTGATTTTACTGTTTGCTTTGAGTTTTGATGTCTGCTTTTTATATCTTGACACAGCCACTTGTGAAAGGAAAAGACTGGTCCAAGAGAAAGGGCTGAGGATGACTAATTAAAGGGACACAAAACCCTAACATTTTCTTTCATGATTCAGATAGAGCATGTAATTTTAAAGGGACAATAAGTAAATATGAACCTTTATAATTCAGATAGAGCACATAATTTTAATCAACTTTCCAATTCACATCCATTATCTAAATATGCACAGTCTTTCATATAGACACTTTCTGAGGCACCAGCTTCTACTGAGCATGTGCAAGATTCACATAATATATGTACAGTAAATGCATTTTGTGATTCGCTTTTGGCTGTCACATGATGCAGCGGGAAAGAAAATAAAACTAATTTTGAAATATATATAAAAAAAATCTACTTTTCATTGTCTATTTAATATTCAACAAAGAGTACCATGTGAAAGAAACAAATTTAATAAAAAATGTAAATTGAAAACTTTTTTTCAAAACTATATTTCCGTGAAAAATTTAGGTTTCATGTCCCTTTATAATAGCGTAGATTCCACCCACTCTCTGCCATGAGCAGATGTTAGAGTGCACCAGACTATCACTTAAACACTAAATCATAGCTTGTCATGTAATATGAGCACAAAAATAGTGCTATTATTTGTACTAGAGTGATGTAAACACACAATATTGCTAATATTTTTTTGCACTCCACTTGTAATCTTGGCCATAGTCAATTAAGCTTTCGTGACCAAGAGGCACAGGGCGAAGTCTGGGGGTGGAAGTTAAGGGAGTGTCATGGTTTATCAAGGGTCTAGATCAGTGTTTCCCAACTCCAGTCCTCAGGACCCTTAACAGACTACATATTTATTATATCTTAACTAGAGCACAGGTGAACTGATCAGCTGATGGGTGAACTGATTATGTCACCTGTGCTCTTGTTAAGATATAATGAATATGTAGCCTGGTAAGGGTCCTGAGGACTGGGTTTGCGAAACACTGGTCTAGATCAAGGGGTGTGTCTTGTGAATATCTTGTGATGGGAAAATGCAACAACATTGCAACTCGAAAAAAGCAGAAATAAAAAAGATTTGCACCTTCCCCTCATCACATCTGTGAGTTGTAATGCCATTATAATCAAAAATCGTCATTTGTCTCATTTGGTTCACTTCTCAGTCCATACATGTAGTTCGAATGTGAAGGATTCTGACATAAAAGAAACACCTTTAAAACATTAGAGATCAAACTACTTAAAACATTTTTAAAAATTCCCTTTATTAAACAATCAACAGCCAGCACATTCAGGTCTGTGAGATTTCCGATACACCTCTTTCTCGTTCTTTTCAGTGAGACCACTTTACCATACCAAAAAAGACAAACAATATATTTTACAATTACAATGTTCCACATAAACCATTTTGCAAGCATGATTCCAAAGTGTTGCATTTGTAATGATTGTTTTTACCACATTGCCAGTGGTTCACATTTTATTTGTAAGATATTATTGGGTACCTCACTCTACTTTAAATACTAATAGCAGAAACAGGCACCAGCAAAAATAGATGAAGCAACACTCAACATTTTTGGAATATGATCTTGCCAACAAGACCCACGAGCGTTTATGAATCTAGACTATTATCTGATAAGAATGTCACATACTTCCTTTAGAATAGAAGAACTGCTGTTTTTATATGATTTGTGACTGTTTGACAACTGCCAAGATATTGTCAACTATTTCAATATAATCTGTGATAAAAGAAAAACTTGGAATAATGGATAAAAGCAGCAACAAGCTTCCTATCCTTTTATATCTTTGTTTATACGTAGTCTTATATACATAATGCAGATGCTGTTTAAAAAGAAGAACAAGCTTAGTAAAATTGCAGCTTTAGGGCTAAATTTCCCAACTTCCTCATGATGACTCTCAGTATGTCTGCACTTATTAATCTATGCTGTAGCAGGCTCACACATAATGATTCATTGATTCCCAATATAGTAGTTTTTTGAAGAATGATTTTTTTTTTGTTTTTTTTGTTTTGTAAAGGCCACATTATTTTAGGAATACAGGTACAAAATTCTTTATCCAAACTGTTCAAGACTGGAAAAGGTTTGGAAATCAGAATAGTAAACACTAATTCCTTATGTAATTTAGGTAATATTTACATAGTACAGCTTATACATGCAACCGAAAGGTAGTTTTATACAATGTTTTTTTAATACTTTTGCATTTAAGGGATGGAAAGGTCAGAAAAGAAATGTGTATAAGAGCATTTCAATTTAAAATGGAAGCATTATTGCAACATACTTTCATTAGCAAAAATGCTTCTAGTAAAGGTTATTACTGTTGTTCTGCAGCATACGCACATATCCTGAGAGGGCCTTTCCACCAATATTCAAACACCACACCTTCTCAGAGGCAGCAGTGGCTTATATGACACAAATGATGTCTTCAGAAACAGTGCACACCAGTCCCAGTTCTCTAAACAGGGATGGTGTTTTAATACTGGTGCACGGGCCTTCACAGGATATGTGCATATGCCACAGAAAAACAGTAATATCGTTTAATAGAAACATTTTTGCTGACAAAAATATATTGCAACCATACTTAAATTTCAAATTGAAATGAACCCATGCACATTTCTTTTTTGACCTTTAAGGTGACTAGATTTCCCAGACCCCAATTCAGGATACCTCAGATCAAATTTGGGACTCCTCATAAATGTTGAGGAGGTGTTAAAAAAATGGTAATCTATTTAATTTATACCGGCATGTAGAAATAGTTTACCTAGAATGAAAACAAATAGTAAAATCTGTGTAGTTTTATTACATTGTAACGAATGGGGCTTGTGGTATTCAATTGGACCAGGGATTTGACTCAATAATAAATAAACAATAGCTTAAAGCGAATGTAAATTTTGATGCTAAAGTGCCCGGTTTTTAAAAATTTGATTAAAAACAGGGGCACTTTAATTCATCAAAATTTACATTTCACTTGTGTTGTGAAAAAATACTTACCTTTTAATCTTCACAGCAGCTCCAGCTTCCTCCACCTTTGCAAAGCCTCTTCCTGGGTCTAAAATGAGTTATCCGACTTCCTCCAATCACGGCGTTGAATCAGACACTGATTCCCCCGAGGGGGAAGCCGTGATTGGAGGATGACCTATCCATCATTTCTGACATCAGAAATGGCTTGCGACGGGCGGAGGAAGCTGGAGCAGCTGTCAAGATTAAAAGGTAAGTTTTTTTCACAACAGGAGTGAAATGTAAATTTTTATGAATTAAAGTGTCCCTGTTTTTAATAAAAAATTTAAAAACCGGGCACTTTAGCATCAAAATTTACATTCACTTTAACTTAGAGGAAGACATTACTTTCATCTCACATCTTAGTGACCAGTGATGGTGATCACCTAAATGTATATACCCACAAGTACTTGCAAACACACTTACTAAATCTACTCTTACTAAGGGCCAGATTACGAGTGGAGCGCAAACATTTGGCCTTGAGAGATACAGGACTTATCGCAAGTGTTTACGCTTTTCGTGCTTACAGCTGGTGTTACAAGTTGAAAGTAAACGTGATCGCTTGAGTGCAATCTCTATTTGCGCTAGAATGATTACCCTGTCCTCAGAAATCTTGTGCACAAAACACATCATAAATACATTACAATGTACACTTACATTCATAAAAACACCATCTAATAAAAATATTTAAAACAAATATTGCACACAAAAGTTATAAGGGCTCAAAGATATGAGGTGTTACAAAAGAAAAAAGTCAGGCAAAGGGCTTTAATATAGAGATACATACACATACACTACTGTTATGCCTTTCAGCAAGTATATATGTTATGCTGTTATAAGTTAGTTCATGTGTTCATCACCTATAGAGGTGCATTGAAATATCACCATTTAGTGTATGGCTCAGTTTTGCAGTTTCAGAATTGTTAAATAAATTGCTCCTCATGAGCCACCTTAGATTCCCATCATCCTAGTAGACTAAGGGGCATATGTATCAAGCTCCGAATGGAGCTTGATGCCCCGTGTTTCTGGCGAGCCTGCAGGCTCGCAGAAACAGCAGTTATGGAGCAGCGGTCACAAAGACCGCTGCCCCATAACCTGTCCTCCTGCTCTGAACAAGCAGACAGACATCGCCAGAAATTAACCCGATCGAGTACAATCGGGTTGATTGACACCCCCCTGCTGGCGGCCTATTGGCCGCGAGTCTGCAGGGGGCGGCGTTGCACCAGCATCCGTATTCAGCGAGGTCTGTCGGACCTGATCCGCACTGTCGGTTCAGGTCCGACAGACCTTGATAACTAGAGGCCTAAGTCTCAGAAACAGTCTCAGCAGCCATCTTGCTTGCATCAGTACATCAGGAGGATACCAGAACTATCCAGCTGCCATTCTGTCATCAGCCTAAGAGTAGCATCTCTGGTACGCCCATATTTATTTCCCCTAGTTAGACTAGTGTGCTAGGACTGTACATTTTGTGTATTGTATATACTGATGGAATGTTATTTTCTTATTTCTAGTTTTACTATAACTTCATCACAATAAAAGTTGAATGGAAAGGACCTTGTGTCTGCCTCAATGAGTTGTTAAGGGAGGAGAGTTTAGCTGTCTGTCTAACTATATCTCAGCTACGTGTAAGTAGGGCAAAACAGTAAAACAGAGTTTCTTACAGGCTTCTGCACAGAGCATCAACACTGCAAGACATCGTGTCAGAGAGAAAGTCAGAGCAATTTGAGACAAGGGCCTCTATTTATCAAGCTGTCAACCGCAAATACGCTGGAATTCCGCAGCGTATTTGTGGCAAGCCTGATTCGCTGTAGTTATCAAACCCTACAGACCGGCAAAAGTAGAATATAGTGACGTTAACATACGATCCGCCGGACTCAGTCCGACACAGATCGATGGTTACGTCACTCCAGATGTTCCGTTCAGCACAATCTGACTACTTTTGGTAGTTATCAAAGAACTAGCAGGTACGCTCACCACTATTCCGGCCCAGGGTACCTGGTTTTTAATCCGCCCCCCTGGAGGCGGCGGATGTCATAGGAATCAATGGGAGTCTAACAGCAGCGAAAGCTTATGTTCGCTGCTGCCCGATATCTCATTGATTCCTATGGGAAATGTCTACACCTAACACCCTAACATGTACCCCGAGTCTAAACACCCCTAATCTGCCCCCCTTCACCGCCGCCAAATACATTATACTTATTAACCCCTAATCTGCCCCCCTACACCGCCGCCACCTACATTATACTTATTAACCCCTAAACCGCCGCTCCCGGACCCCGCCGCAACTCTAATACACTTATTAACCCCTAAACTGCCGCTCCCGGACCCCGCCACCTACATTATACCTATTAACCCCTAATCTGCCGCCCCCTATACCACCGCCACCTACATAAAGTTATTAACCCCTATCCTGCCGATCCCGGACCCCGACGCAACTAAATAAACTAATTAACCCCTAAACTGCTGCTCCTGGAGCCCACCACCACCTACATTATATTTATTAACCCCTAATCTGCCCCCCTACACCGCCACCACTATAATAAACATATTAACCCCTAAACCTAAGTCTAACCCTAACCCCCCCTAACTTAAATATAATTTAAATAACTCTAAATAAATATTACTGTAATTAACTAAATAATTCCTATTTAAAACTAAATACTTACCTATAAAATAATCCCTAAGATAGCTACAATATAACTAATAGTTACATTGTAGCTTTTTTTTTTTTTATACTTTTATTTATATGAAATCAACAGCGTATATCAAACAAATAGCAAATCAGAATACAATTCTTTGCGCCACGCAGGGCCAAAATCCACATAAAATAACATAGCGTAGCAAAATATAAAAATAAATGATTGCATAGCTCTATATATTAGCCATCCTTACATATTGCCCAAAGCGGGTTTTCTAAATAATAACATACATTGCTGTCTTTTTTAAGGAATTTTTACACATCATAATTAACAAAACCAACAAATAATCAAGTCATAATAATTTGTACAAATTATAACAAAAGAGAAAAAAAAAAAAAAAAAGAAGCTTAGACCTCTGCACCCCTCCCCCCCTCCGACCACTCCCTCCTCTCGGCCCCTGCAGACTATTTGATCCAGTTATGTGGAAAAACATTTAATAACGTCAGCTCTGCAAAACTTACTGATGATAGAAAGGGGGAGAGAATCCTTTTTTGAATAACACTTGAATAGGTTAAAATAACCGGTGCCCATCTCCATAAGAACTTCTTGATTCTTTTCTCAGAGGCGTCATGTAGATGGAATGATTCAAAAACAATCTGCTCTTGAACTATTTTAAACACCTCAGTTAATCCTGATAAACGCTTACTCTTCCAATTTTTAAGAATACAGTGTCTAACTGCTAATATAACTGTATTTAGACTTTCTATTGTATTCCTATCAATCGCATCATTAAAAGGATGTAGAAAAATAATATCCTTCACAGCTAACAATATCGTCACTTTGTATAACTTATTAAACCAGTAAATTATCTTCAACCATAATTGTCTAACTATGGGGCATGACCAGAACATATGGAGTGTATCAGCCTTATGATGTGCACAACGTGGACAACTATTCAACGACAACGGGTAGAACTTATTTATCTTCCATGGTGAAATATAGAAGTCATTAATCAACTTCATATGTGATTCATTCCAAGCCATTGGTACTTTACATTTATGCAGCGAGTCAAAGCTCTGGGATATATTTTCGAAATCTATCAGGGAAATTCTTGAAGACCAAAATTGAGATAAATTGTCCCTAATAAGCAAGCTCTGCTTATTCAGCATGATATCATACATCAAAGAAATCGACGCGTTACCTGAGATAAATTTCTGAATACAAAGTTTAATATCCGCCCAAGCTGTTGTAGCTATGGACCGCCACTTCTGATCTGAAATAAAATGGCGGATTTGGAAGTAAGCAAATAAATTGGATCTAGGTATATCGTACTTATTAAAAATATCTTCTACAGATACTATTTGAAAATTTTCGTCGATAAGTTGTTTTACATAATATAGCCCTTTTTCTGTCCAGTCTTTAAACACTTTTTGATATATCCCCGGGAGAAAGCTTGGGTTACCTAAGATTGGTAAGGAATCTGAAAACGAATAATCCAGCTCTAGAATTGAGCAAACCTTATGCCAAGCATATACTACATTCTTAATAGAAATAAGACAGCTAACATTCTGCGGTAGTTTCTGTACTTTGCAATGTAAAATCGCTTTTAATGAGAACGGAGCAATTACAAATGATTCTATCTCTTCAGAAGAGATGATGTTAGAGCCGGCAAGCCAATCTAATGCAATTTTGGTCAACGCCGCCAAATTATACAAATTAAGATTAGGCAATGCTAAACCGGCAGCTCCCAAAGTTTGCATAAGTCTCTTCAAAGCTATTCGTGGTTTTTTATTATTCCATATGAATTTAGAGAATAAAGAGTTAATTAACTTTAGGTCCTTATTTAATATCAACAAGGGTAGGTTCTGAAGCGGGTATAACAACCGAGGGAAGATAATAGATTTGATTAACCTAACGCGCGCAGTCAGAGACAGTGGAAATGTTACCCAGAGTTGTAGATCAGTAGCAATCTTTTGAAACAATGGCTCAAAATTAGCTTTATACCAGAAACTGGGATTCCTATGTAAAACCAGCCCTAGATATTTAATGGCATCGACCTGTTTAAAGGGGATACTAGGTGTTACTATCAACCTGTTATTAAAGCACAATAATTCACTCTTTTCTAAGTTTATCTTATACCCGGAAAACAAGCTGAAAAGATTCAAAATTTTTAACACTACTGAGATAGATCGCTGTACATTAGCTAAAAATAATAATACGTCATCCGCGTATAACAAGATCTTAAGAGAATGTGTACCAAGCTGACATCCTATTAACACCTCCCTGAATCGGATAGCTAGGGGTTCCAGCGCGATATTAAAAAGTAAAGGGGACAACGGGCACCCCTGCCTAGTGCCCCTTTGTAAGATTATTTTGGATGAAAGGATCCCATTAATAAGTAAATAAGATATTGGATTATGATATAATCTAAAGATGAAATGAAAAAATTCTCCTTTAAAGCCAAATTGTTCTAGAGATCTAAATAGATATTCCCAGATAATTGAATCAAATGCTTTGATAGCATCAAGAGAGAGAATAGCCGCATCTTGCCATACTGATTTCTTTCTATCCTGGTCTACATTCCACGCGTAATCCAAAAGATTAATTAGTTTACGTATATATTTTTTGTGGGGTTTCTTGCTATCATGAATCCAGTTTGATCTGGATGGATAATATTGTGTAAACACTTGGAGACTCTTGCCGCAATAATTGCCATTAATATTTTATAATCTATATTTAAGACAGAAATTGGCCTGTAAGAAGCCGGCTCCTCCGGATTCTTACCTTTCTTCAAAATGAGAGAAATATTCGCCGTAGAGAAATATTTTGAAATAGGGTTCATCGTGCAGAAATAAAAATTAAAGAGTTTTTCTAAAAGCCATGATACCTCATCACTCATACATTTATAGAATTCTGCAGGGAATCCGTCGGGGCCGGCTGCTTTATTCATTTTTAGATTGTCTATAGCCTTTCTGATTTCTTGTGTTGAGATTGGAGCATTAATTACTAACAAATCCTCATTAGATATTTTAGGGACCTTTACCATCTCCCAGAAGTTATTATGGTTAACATTATCTATTGCAACTTCGGAGTAAAGCTGTTGATAATAAGTATGGAAAATTTCTACTATCTCCTTAGTTTCTGTGGTTCTACCTTTATCTGTTTGAATTGCCAAAATAAGATTTTTCTTTTTTCTACTTTTAGTAAGTTTGGCCAAATATTTGGCCGAACACCCATGTACACCTTTAAAGCAAAGATTTAATTTAGCTTCTTCCTCTACTGATTTTTGCTTTAAGAAAAGGTCCCTTTCTTTTCTCTTGTCTCTATATTTCCCCCAATTCCCCACTGTGGGATTCGCACAATATGCTGTATAAGCATTCCTGACTTGGTTTAAAATTTGAGTTTCTCTTGCTCTACTCTTCTTCTTACCTATACTTACATATGCCTGAATTTCACCCCTTAATACAGCTTTAAAAGCTTCCCAACAAATATCGATCTTGTTAATATAATTTGCATTTTCAGCATAATAACGCTGCCATGAGGCTTTCATAAAATTGACAAATTTAGAATTATTATACAGATAACGAGGAAAAATAAATCTAGGTATTTTACTCTTTTCTTTATTACCTGCTATGAGAAACAAAGAAATAATAGCATGATCTGATATACTAATTTCCCCTATTTCAGCTTCTAATTCCTGGAGTGATAATGTTTCTGAAATTAAAAAAAGATCTATTCTTGAAAATGTTCCATGCGCTTTAGACTCACATGAATATTGCAACTTGTCAGGATTTTTTAACCGCCAAACGTCTACTAGTTTTAATCTCAGGCACAATTGTTTTAAAAATGTTGCGTTTCTATTATGTAGTGCAATATTTTTTTTTTAAAATCTATCCAGAATAGGACAAAGGGTTGCATTAAAATCTCCTCCTAGAATTAAGTTCTCGGAGGCATAAGGAAATAATTTCAACTTTAAGTTCTCCCAGAATTCTCTGGAGAACTTATTTGGGGCATATATATTACAAATCACCAGTTTGACATTTTTTAGTTGGATCTGAAGCAGAATATACCTAGCCGCGTCATCTATTTCTACTTTAATTATCTTATAATCAAGATCCTTATGTAGCAGGATGGCTAACCCACATTTTCTGGCACAACTATCTGTAGAGATGACTGCCCCTACCCACTTTATCTTTAATTTTGCTGCTTCTTGCTGGTTAAGATGGGTCTCCTGTAAAATAACTAAATCCGGATTGTGACTAGCTAATTTTTTAATAACTAGTTTACCCTTAATGGGGGAAGTTATTCCCCCAATATTCCAAGATAATACTTTAATTCCCTCGCCCATCCATCACCAGTCTTTCAAGAATCCCCCTGATTGAAACGTGTATAGAAGCACTGCCCGGAGCGACCAGAGTTAACACACCTTGCTAATAATACACGTATAATTGAGGGGCAAGGGGAGAAGGGGAGAGAGGAGGAGGAGAGGGGGAGAGAGAGAAAAAAAAAAAAAAAAAAAACCACACACCAAATATATCCCTACAACATAGGACAACACACAACATATACATAAAGCAATTACGCTAGCTTTGTCTAGGAAGAGGATCAAATTTTGCGTATATCTTATAACTCTTCCATACATATTTTCACCCATCTCTTATTTACATAGCAGGGTAAATCTACCCTCTAGTTACAGAGTTTCTATATATTTTTTAACATCTGAGACCTCCTCGAATGAGCGTCTAATACCCCGGTCTTCCACTATAATTCGAGCTGGATAAATCATCCGCGCTTTTATTCCTTTATTTATAAGTTGTGTACAATGCGGTGCCATAGCTCTTCTCCTCGAGGAAGTCTCAGAGGAAAAGTCCTGAAACATTAAAATTCTACTATTTCCAAATAGAAGCGGTTCTGATCTTTTGAAAAGTCTCATAAGTTCAATCTTGTCTTGGTATTTTAGGAGTTTAAATATACATACTCTATTTTTCGGAGCTCCATCTAGGGAGTCTTTCTTGGGGCCCAGTCTATGAGCTCGTTCAATTGAAAGTGGTACTGCTTGAGGGGGCATCCCTAGAGCCAAGGGGAGTGTAGTGGAAGTAAATTTTAACAGGTCTTCAAACTCTAGTGATTCCGGTAGACCAACTAGTCTAATGTTGTTACGCCGGGAGCGATCTTCTAGATCCTCCAGGCGAAGCTGCATATTCCTAATTTTAGTATCTTGTTTATGTATAATCTCTGCCGATGTGTGGGTCTGATCTTCCAAGTCAGAGATTCTGGACTCGGCCTCTGTTAATCTAGTTGAAAAAAGTCTCACTTCAGCTGATAGAGTAACTATTTCAGTAGAAATAGACCCTAATTCTTTTTTAATTGCTTCAAATTGGGGAGAAAATACTTCCAGAAGTTTGGCTGTAAGGTCTTGCATATCAAATACACTCTTACTAGGTTCCATAGTGCAATCTAAACTGGTATCAACTGTTCTATTACTTTTTTTATCTTTTACTTTCGCAGGCATTATGGGTGAAATAGATTTCACCTGGGTGATATATCTTTCCATTCAAAGTGGTGCAAACAAACTATACAAAATCTAAGTACCGCCTAGCAAACCGGTACGTGGTTATATAGATCCTAATGAATCTAATTACACAAATGTGAAGACCCCCCCCTTCCCTCCCCTTTCTACCTTCCCAATAGCTACACCTATATATCTACAACAAATACACACAAGGACACACCAAAATAAAAAAAAATAAAAAGAGAGAAAAACAAAAAATGTGAAAGAAAAAAAAAGAGCCTGCTGTATATCATACACCTTATACCAGTCTCAACAATGTTCTACTGTCCCTAGTATTCAGAATTAAAAATAAAATGCTGGCACATAATTACCTTACACCAATTATTCTATACACTCGTACAGATAAGACAATTTAAACTGTATATGATTTGTCAGAATGGAGCTAATGGTTTGGGATTTATCCTAGTAATATCTAACAATAGGCCAATTACTAATTGTTCAAGGTTAATCCAGGACCAAATAAGTAAAACCCCCCTCAATTAAACAAAAAGATAGATTCCCCTGTATTTGAATCCTGGGGAGAAAAGAAAGGTCAGTATAATGCTGTACGGGACTCCTACCACTGTTTCTAATATGTAGGTTAAGGAGATAATTTAAATTAGGTGGTATAGACCACGAGAATAACACACATTGAATTATACAGAATAGCTACTGAACACAGAGAAAAAAAAAATCAACATATTTCAGTGCTATACAATAAAGCAATATCAAACAACAATCAAATACTAATTTTCTTTTTTCTCCTCTTATCTCCTTTTTCTGCCCCCTATAAGTGTTTTCTTTTCAGAGCATACTTTACCCTAGCCGGTTAAATCAAACACAGGGCCAGGCGCCCACAATCCTCTTTAGAGAGTTACTGAGTTCAAATATTCTGTCCATATATTATAGTTGTAGAAAAAAACCTCAGTCCAATAGCCCCCTTTTATTATTATTATTACTTGCCCTTCCTCCAGCGTGAATACTCCGGTTACATTGATACCCCAGTTCCCTGATATATCATCCATACCAGCCGTCTGAGCACTTAACCTCCGTATTACACAGCTGCAAGGAACTCCTGAGCACTCGCTTTCCCTCCGTCTCCTCACTCCGACCCCACCAGGGGGGTCTGAATCGGGAATTGCACTCCAGGTAGGGAAGGGATAGGTTTTTTAGTGCTTTAAAAGTTTGCCACCTATTCGTTGATATAGGTAAAATGGGTTGCTGCTTTCTTTTATTGAAATTGCTCCTAGTGCAATTGTGGCTCAAACCAGGGAGCCTTAGTATGTTTTTTTCTGGTTATCCTGCCGGGGCTTAGATGCTGTAGCCCAGCTCCCTAGGGTGCAACACACACCAACAACGGGAGCAACTGCACGGGGAGATGGCAAAAAATAGAGACTCTGAGCACTACTCTCCTTGCTGCACGCCAACCTCAGCGTGTGCTCTGCTCAGAATTACTCCTCCCAACGGAAACCAGCCAGATCACCACATTGTAGCTATTTTAGGATTTATTTTTATTTTACAGGCAAATTTGTATTTATTTTAACTAGGTAGAATAGTTATTAAATAGATATTAACTATTTAATAACTACCTAGCTAAAATAAATACAAAAGTACCTGTAAAATAAATCCTAACCTAAGTTACAATTACACCTAAAATAATTAAATAAATTAACTACAATTAAATAAAACTAATTACAATTAAATACAATTAACTTAAGTACAAAAAAACAACAACACTAAATTACAGAAAATAAAAAATAATTACAATTTTTTAAAACTAATTACACGTACTCTAATCCCCCTAATAAAATAAAAAATACCCCCAAAATAATAAAATTCCCTACCCTAAACTAAATTACAAATAGCCCTTAAAAGGGCCTTTTGCGGGGCATTGCCCCAAAGTAATCAGCTCTTTTACCTGTAAAATTACAATACCCCCCAACATTAAAACCCACCACCCACACACCCAACCCTACTCTAAAACCCACCCAATCCCCCTTAATAAAACCTAACACTAACCCCTTGAAGATCACCCTACATTGAGCTGTCTTCACACCCAACCCTACTCTAAAACCCACCCAATCCCCCCTTAATAAAACCTAACACTAACCCCTTGAAGATCACCCTACCTTGAGCCGTCTTCACCCAGCCGGGCACAAGTGGACCTCCAGAGGGGCAGAAGTCTTCATCTGATCCGGGCAGAAGAAGACCTCCAGACGGGCAGAAGACTTCATCCAGGCAGCATCTTCGATCTTCATTCATCCGGAGCGGATCCATCCATCCGACGTGGAGCATCCATCTCGGCCGATGACTAACGACGAATGAAGGTTCCTTTAAATGATGTCATCCAAGATGGCGTCCCTTGAATTCTGATTGGCTGATAGAATTCTATCAGCCAATCGGAATTAAGGTAAGAAAAGTCCTATTGGCTGATGCAATCAGCCAATAGAATTGAGCTCGCATTCTATTGGCTGTTCCAATCAGCAATCCCAATCAGATTTTTCCTACCTTAATTCCGATTGGCTGATAGAATCCTATCAGCCAATCGTAATTCAAGGGACGCCATCTTGGATGACGTCATTTAAAGGAACCTTCATTCGTCATTAGTTGTCGGCCGAGATGGATGCTCCACGTCGGATGTCTTGAAGATGGAACCGCTTCGCTCCGGATGGATGAAGATAGAAGATGCCGCATGGATGAAGTCTTCTACCTGTCTGGAGGTCCTCTTCTGCCCCTCTGGAGGTCCACTTGTGCCTGGCTGGGTGAAGACGGCTCAAGGTAGGGTGATCTTCAAGGGGTTAGTGTTAGGTTTTATTAAGGGGGGATTGGGTGGGTTTTAGAGTAGGGTTGGGTGTGTGGGTAGTGGGTTTTAATGTTGGGGGGTATTGTAATTTTTTTACAGGTAAAAGAGCTGATTACTTTGGGGCAATGCCCCGCAAAGGCCCTTTTAAGAGCTATTTGTAATTTAGTTTAGGGTAGGGAATTTTATTATTTTGGGGGTATTTTTAATTTTATTAGGGGGATTAGCGTAGGTGTAATTAGTTTAAACATTTTTTTATAATTTTTTATTTTCTGTAATTTAGTGTTGGTTTTTTTTGTACTTTAGTTAATTTTATTTAATTGTAATTAGTTTTATTTAATTGTAGTTAATTTATTTAATTATTTTAATGATAGTGTAGTGTTAGGTGTAATTGTAACTTAGGTTAGGATTTATTTTACAGGTACTTTTGTATTTATTTTAGCTAGGTAGTTATTAAATAGTTAATAACTATTTAATAACTATTCTACCTAGTTGAAATAAATACAAAGTTGCCTGTAAAATAAAAATAAATCCTAAAATAGCTACAATGTAACTATTAGTTATATTGTAGCTATCTTAGGGTTTATTTTATAGGTAAGTATTTAGTTTTAATTAGGAATTATTTAATTAATGATAGTAATATTTATTTAGAGTTATTTAAATTATATTTAAGTTAGTGGGTGTTAGGTTTAGGGTTAGACTTAGGTTTAGGGGTTAATATGTTTATTATACAGGCGGTGTGGGGGGGGCAGATTAGGGGTTCATAAATATAATGTAGGTGGCGGTGGGCTCCGGGAGCGGCGGTTTAGGGGTTAAACAATTTATTTAGTTGCGGCGGGGTCCGGGATTGGCAGGATAGGGGTTAATAACTTTATGTAGGTGGTGGCGGTATAGGGGGCGGCAGATTAGGGGTTAATAGGTATAATGTAGGTGGAGGCGGGGTCCGGGAGCGGCGGTTTAGGGGTTAATACATTTATTAGAGTTGCAACAGGGTCCGGGAGCGGCGGTTTAGGGGTTAATAACTATATTTAGTTGCGGGGGGCTCCGGGAACGGCAGTTTAGGGGGTAAACAGTATAGTATAGTGTGGGTGCTTAGTGACAGTATAGCAAGAAAGCTGTGAATAAGCCGAAGAGCAGCGAGATCGATGACTGTTAGTTAACAACAGTCCGCTGCTCATCGCCCCGTACTTGGTGCGCAGCTTTTTGACAGCTTTCTTGATAAATTTGGCGAACGTATTCAGGTCCACGATGTTAGGCGAGCGTATTGGTGCCGTTGAATGCAAGAAAGTTGATGGCTTGTTAAATAGAGGCCAAGGTCCCATGCCTCAGTTAGCTCCAGAGGCTTAAAGAAGTCAGTGAGCAGCAGTGCAGTTGCTATTGCCCACACAAAAGCAGAAGCTGAAAAAGTAAAGGCCGCCTTTGCTGAAAAAGATATGCAAATTAAATTAGAAAAGTCAAGCATAGAAGTTATATCAGAGACACTGGGTGATGAAAAAGAAGCAGCAGTTACTGAAGCAGAAATTTTAGAGGAACTTGCAAACTCGAATGGTGAGAGACTCAGCAACATACTTGGGATTAAACCTGATCATCATGACAATTCGCAGCGTACTTCAGACTCTGTGCTGCAACATGCTAAGTCAGATGAACGCCTGCACTCAGCTCCAAGAGCAGAGTTTACCCCTGCTGTCCACACACCCTACATTAAACAAGAAAGTAATCCCATATTCAACCAGCCTTCAGTGCAACCCGCATACAAGCTATCAAACTCCTATGATATAGTCACCCACTTCAAAAGGGAAGGTTACAATTACCCACTGAGTCCCCCGCACAACAGAGCTTCTCCAGATCACTCACACAAAGACCAAGGGATGTCAGATTTTCTCAAGTTCTTTGCACGGCGTGAGTTGTTGATCAAAGGACTCTCAAGGTTTAACGATCGACCTGAAAGCTATAGAGCATGGCGATCATCTTTCAGAAATACAGTAAGAGATCTAGATCTGTCTGCAAGTGAAGAAGCAGATCTCTTGGTCAAATGGCTTGGGAATGAATTAGCAGAGCATGCAAGACAAATCAAAGACATCAACATTAACTACCCGAGCAGAGGACTGTGCATGATATGGGAGAGACTTGGTGAGTGTTACGGTCCCCCGGAAGAAATAGAAAATTCACTCTACAAAAAAATAGAGGACTTCACTAAGATTTCTAACAAAGGTCTCCAGAAGCTTAGAGAGTTAAAGGGACACTGAATCCAATTTTTTTCTTTCGTGATTCAGATAGAGCATGACATTTTAAGCAACTTTCTAATTTACTCCTATTATCAAATTTTCTTTATTCTCTTGGTATCTTTATTTGAAATGCAAGAATGTAAGTTTAGATGCCAGCCCATTTTTGGTGAACAACCTGGGTTGTCCTTGCTGATTGGTGGATAAATTAATCAACCAATAAAAAGTGCTGTCCAGAGTCTAAACCAAGAAAAAGGCTTAGATGCCTTCTTTTTCAAATAAAGATAGCAAGAGAACGAAGAAAAATTGATAATAGGAGCAAATTAGAAAGTTACTTAAAATTGCATGCTCTATCTGAATCACAAAAGAAAAATTTTTGGTTCAGTGTCCCTTTAAGTGACCTGGTGACAGAACTCCATGTAACCAAAGCTAAAGAAGAATTCCTAGACACAGCATGTGGCATTAACCCCATAGTGCAAAAACTACCTTACAGACTTCAAGAAAAGTGGGTTACACAAGAATCCAACTACAAGCAAAAGCATAACGTCTCATTCCCACCATTCTCCTTCTTTGTGGACTTTGTGCGCCAACAAACAAAGACTTGAAATGATCCCAGTTTCGACTTCTCATCATTTGACACTGCTTGCCCTAGGGTAGGCAAGCCTGCTTTAACCCGCAACTTCAAAGGCACATCTGTCGCAGTACACAAAACAAGCGTATTTCCAACACAGGACCCAAGCAGAGAGTGCCCTCTTCACAAAAACTCCCACCCATTACTGAAGTGCAGAGGTTTCAGAGAAAAAACTCTTCAGGACCGCAAAACCTTCCTTGAAGAAAACAGTATTTGCTACAGTTGCTGCACATCAACTTCTCACCTTGCAAAGAACTGCAAAGCAAGTATCAACTGCTCAGAGTGTGACAGCAAGGAGCATAGTACGGCTCTACATCCAGGGCCAGCGCCATGGATTCTTACACCCTCAGACCAGGCCTAAGAGCATGGCGGGGAGCGGCGAGACACAGTACCTCCTGTAGTAACACCCCAGTGCACCCATGTCTGCGGATATAGTCTCCTGGGCAAATCCTGCTCCAAGATTTGTCTCGTCACAGTTTACCCCATAGGTCACAAGAAAAAAGCAGTAAAACTGTACACAATCCTGGGCGATCAAAGCTACAGATCACTTCCTAGCTCAGCCTTCTTTGACACCTTCAAAATCGAAGGAACCAGCTCTGCATACTCACTCAAGACTTGTACGGGCGTGAGTGAAGAAATCAGGAGAAGGGCTGACGGTTACCAAATTGAATCCATAGATGGCCAGATATCCCTGCCTCTGCCAACCTTAATCTAAAGCAACCAGTTCCCAACCGATAGAGAGGAACAGAAGCTGGACCTAGGATGGATCATTATAGGCGATGTTTCTCTAGGAAATGCTCACAAACCAACTGCTGTGAACTCCCTTTTTACAAAGAATCTAGAGAGCGGGCATCCATCCCTTTTTCAGTCTTGTCCCAACAGATTCCTCATAAAAGAGAAACCTACAATGTTGTACATTCCAACCTTACAAGAAGTATTTACACTACTAATTGTCTCTGTGATGAAGGCAGAAATCATTAGGGATGTTCAGTTTTCCAAAGAACAAAAGAAGACAACAAAATTGCCCTATCTATTGAAGATGACATCTTCTTGAAGATAATGGAACAGGGATTCTACAAACATTGGGTTTGTAATGGGTAAAGCCAAATTAGCACCATGTCCTGAGCCCACCATACCAAGACTGGAACTTTGTGCTGCTGTTCTAGCTGCAGAGCTAGCAGAACTGATTATGTCCGAAATAGATATAGAACTTAGCAACACAGAATTCTATACTGACAGCAGAGTAGTGTAGGCAGCATTTACAATTAGGTCAGGAGATTCTATGTCTAAGTGAATAACAGAGTCTTGAGGATTAGAAAGTCTACACAGCCTACCCAGTAACATTATGTATCAACTGATCACAACCCAGCAGATCATGCTACAAGGGTTGTACAAGAATCCCACCTTAGAGATACTACATGGCTTATGGGGGCCACCATTCCTGTACAAACCAGTACCCAACACTTGTGAAAGAGACACATATGAACTGTTAGAGCCTGAATCTGATACAGAGATTTGGCCCCAGGTTTCCTCACTTCACACAACATTTTCTAACAGACAGCTGGGATCCAAGTGCTTTCATAGATTCTCCACTTGGAAGTCTTTATACAGAGCTATAGCCTGCTTAACCCCTTAATGACCAGTGCTGTACCTTGTACGATGCTGGCAATTATGCCCTTAAGGACCAGCGACGTACAGGGTACGTCACTGCAGTCCTGGGCTTCTCTCTGCCGCGATCTCACTCAAAATAGCGAGATTGCGCAATTTTTGCATTCCCCACTCTGTGGCCCTCTCTGCATCGGACAGCAGTGATGCCGATCGTTGGTGGGTGGGAGTTTAAGAAGGGAGGCGGGTGGGCGGCCCATCGTTGGAGGGGGCGGTAGGGCGGAGTGGGTGGGACCGCTCAGCCATGCTACAGGGAGTAAAAAAAAAAAAATAATATCTGCATTATTATTTTATAAAATTACAATACCCCCCAACATTAAAACCCACCACCCACACACCCAACCCTACTCTAAAACCCACCCAATCCCCCTTAATAAAACCTAACACTAACCCCTTGAAGATCACCCTACCTTGAGCTGTCTTCACACCCAACCCTACTCTAAAACCCACCCAATCCCCCCTTAATAAAACCTAACACTAACCCCTTGAAGATCACCCTACCTTGAGCCGTCTTCACCCAGCCGGGCACAAGTGGACCTCCAGAGGGGCAGAAGTCTTCATCTGATCCGGGCAGAAGAAGACCTCCAGACGGGCAGAAGACTTCATCCAGGCAGCATCTTCGATCTTCATTCATCCGGAGCGGATCCATCCGACGTGGAGCATCCATCTCGGCCGATGACTAACGACGAATGAAGGTTCCTTTAAATGATGTCATCCAAGATGGCGTCCCTTGAATTCTGATTGGCTGATAGAATTCTATCAGCCAATCGGAATTAAGGTAAGAAAAGTCCTATTGGCTGATGCAATCAGCCAATAGAATTGAGCTCGCATTCTATTGGCTGTTCCAATCAGCAATCCCAATCAGATTTTTCCTACCTTAATTCCGATTGGCTGATAGAATCCTATCAGCCAATCGTAATTGAAGGGACGCCATCTTGGATGACGTCATTTAAAGGAACCTTCATTCGTCATTAGTTGTCGGCCGAGATGGATGCTCCACGTCGGATGTCTTGAAGATGGACCCGCTTCGCTCCGGATGGATGAAGATAGAAGATGCCGCATGGATGAAGTCTTCTACCTGTCTGGAGGTCCTCTTCTGCCCCTCTGGAGGTCCACTTGTGCCTGGCTGGGTGAAGACGGCTCAAGGTAGGGTGATCTTCAAGGGGTTAGTGTTAGGTTTTATTAAGGGGGGATTGGGTGGGTTTTAGAGTAGGGTTGGGTGTGTGGGTAGTGGGTTTTAATGTTGGGGGGGTATTGTAATTTTTTTACAGGTAAAAGAGCTGATTACTTTGGGGCAATGCCCCGCAAAGGCCCTTTTAAGAGCTATTTGTAATTTAGTTTAGGGTAGGGAATTTTATTATTTTGGGGGTATTTTTAATTTTATTAGGGGGATTAGCGTAGGTGTAATTAGTTTAAAAAAATTTTAATAATTTTTTATTTTCTGTAATTTAGTGTTGGTTTTTTTTGTACTTTAGTTAATTTTATTTAATTGTAATTAGTTTTATTTAATTGTAGTTAATTTATTTAATTATTTTAATGATAGTGTAGTGTTAGGTGTAATTGTAACTTAGGTTAGGATTTATTTTACAGGTACTTTTGTATTTATTTTAGCTAGGTAGTTATTAAATAGTTAATAACTATTTAATAACTATTCTACCTAGTTGAAATAAATACAAAGTTGCCTGTAAAATAAAAATAAATCCTAAAATAGCTACAATGTAACTATTAGTTATATTGTAGCTATCTTAGGGTTTATTTTATAGGTAAGTATTTAGTTTTAATTAGGAATTATTTAATTAATGATAGTAATATTTATTTAGAGTTATTTAAATTATATTTAAGTTAGTGGGTGTTAGGTTTAGGGTTAGACTTAGGTTTAGGGGTTAATATGTTTATTATACAGGCGGTGTGGGGGGGGGCAGATTAGGGGTTCATAAATATAATGTAGGTGGCGGTGGGCTCCGGGATTGGCAGGATAGGGGTTAATAACTTTATGTAGGTGGTGGCGGTATAGGGGGCGGCAGATTAGGGGTTAATAGGTATAATGTAGGTGGCGGCAGGGTCCGGGAGCGGCGGTTTAGGGGTTAATACATTTATTAGAGTTGCAACAGGGTCCGGGAGCGGCGGTTTAGGGGTTAATAACTATATTTAGTTGCGGGGGGCTCCGGGAGCAGCGGTTTAGGGGGTAAACAGTATAGTATAGTGTGGGTGCTTAGTGACAGTATAGCAAGAAAGCTGTGAATAAGCCGAAGAGCAGCGAGATCGATGACTGTTAGTTAACAACAGTCCGCTGCTCATCGCCCCGTACTTGGTGCGCAGCTTTTTGACAGCTTTCTTGATAAATTTGGCGAACGTATTCAGGTCCACGGCGGCGATGTTAGGCGAGCGTATTGGTGCCGTTGAATGCAAGAAAGTTGATGGCTTGTTAAATAGAGGCCAAGGTCCCATGCCTCAGTTAGCTCCAGAGGCTTAAAGAAGTCAGTGAGCAGCAGTGCAGTTGCTATTGCCCACACAAAAGCAGAAGCTGAAAAAGTAAAGGCCGCCTTTGCTGAAAAAGATATGCAAATTAAATTAGAAAAGTCAAGCATAGAAGTTATATCAGAGACACTGGGTGATGAAAAAGAAGCAGCAGTTACTGAAGCAGAAATTTTAGAGGAACTTGCAAACTCGAATGGTGAGAGACTCAGCAACATACTTGGGATTAAACCTGATCATCATGACAATTTGCAGCGTACTTCAGACTCTGTGCTGCAACATGCTAAGTCAGATGAACGCCTGTACTCAGCTCCAAGAGCAGAGTTTACCCCTGCTGTCCACACACCCTACATTAAACAAGAAAGTAATCCCATATTCAACCAGCCTTCAGTGCAACCCGCATACAAGCTATCAAACTCCTATGATATAGTCACCCACTTCAAAAGGGAAGGTTACAATTACCCACTGAGTCCCCCGCACAACAGAGCTTCTCCAGATCACTCACACAAAGACCAAGGGATGTCAGATTTTCTCAAGTTCTTTGCACGGCGTGAGTTGTTGATCAAAGGACTCTCAAGGTTTAACGATCGACCTGAAAGCTATAGAGCATGGCGATCATCTTTCATAAATACAGTAAGAGATCTAGATCTGTCTGCAAGTGAGGAAGCAGATCTCTTGGTCAAATGGCTTGGGAATGAATTAGCAGAGCATGCAAGACAAATCAAAGACATCAACATTAACTACCCGAGCAGAGGACTGTGCATGATATGGGAGAGACTTGGTGAGTGTTACGGTCCCCCGGAAGAAATAGAAAATTCACTCTACAAAAAAATAGAGGACTTCACTAAGATTTCTAACAAAGGTCTCCAGAAGCTTAGAGAGTTAAAGGGACACTGAATCCAATTTTTTTCTTTCGTGATTCAGATAGAGCATGATATTTTAAGGAACTTTCTAATTTACTCCTATTATCAAATTTTCTTTATTCTCTTGGTATCTTTATTTGAAATGCAAGAATGTAAGTTTAGATGCCAGCCCATTTTTGGTGAACAACCTGGGTTGTCCTTGCTGATTGGTGGATAAATTAATCCACCAATAAAAAGTGCTGTCCAGAGTCTAAACCAAGAAAAAGGCTTAGATGCCTTCTTTTTCAAATAAAGATAGCAAGAGAACGAAGAAAAATTGATAATAGGAGCAAATTAGAAAGTTACTTAAAATTGCATGCTCTATCTGAATCACAAAAGAAAATTTTTTGGTTCAGTGTCCCTTTAAGTGACCTGGTGACAGAACTCCATGTAACCAAAGCTAAAGAAGAATTCCTAGACACAGCATGTGGCATTAACCCCATAGTGCAAAAACTACCTTACAGTCTTCAAGAAAAGTGGGTTACACAAGAATCCAACTACAAGCAAAAGCATAACGTCTCATTCCCACCATTCTCCTTCTTTGTGGACTTTGTTCGCCAACAAACAAACAGACTTGAAATGATCCCAGTTTCGACTTCTCATCATTTGACACTGCTTGCCCTAGGGTAGGCAAGCCTGCTTTAACCCGCAACTTCAAAGGCACATCTGTCGCAGTACACAAAACAAGCGTATTTCCAACACAGGACCCAAGCAGAGAGTGCCCTCTTCACAAAAACTCCCACCCATTACTGAAGTGCAGAGGTTTCAGAGAAAAAACTCTTCAGGACCGCAAAACCTTCCTTGAAGAAAACAGTATTTGCTACAGTTGCTGCACATCAACTTCTCACCTTGCAAAGAACTGCAAAGCAAGTATCAACTGCTCAGAGTGTGACAGCAAGGAGCATAGTACGGCTCTACATCCAGGGCCAGCGCCATGGATTCTTACACCCTCAGACCAGGCCTAAGAGCATGGCGGGGAGCGGCGAGACACAGTACCTCCTGTAGTAACACCCCAGTGCACCCATGTCTGCGGATATAGTCTCCTGGGCAAATCCTGCTCCAAGATTTGTCTCGTCACAGTTTACCCCATAGGTCACAAGAAAAAAGCAGTAAAACTGTACACAATCCTGGGCGATCAAAGCTACAGATCACTTCCTAGCTCAGCCTTCTTTGACACCTTCAAAATCGAAGGAACCAGCTCTGCATACTCACTCAAGACTTGTACGGGCGTGAGTGAAGAAATCAGGAGAAGGGCTGCCGGTTACCAAATTGAATCCATAGATGGCCAGATATCCCTGCCTCTGCCAACCTTAATCTAAAGCAACCAGTTCCCAACCGATAGAGAGGAACAGAAGCTGGACCTAGGATGGATCATTATAGGCAATGTTTCTCTAGGAAATTCTCACAAACCAACTGCTGTGAACTCCCTTTTTACAAAGAATCTAGAGAGCGGGCATCCATCCCTTTTTCAGTCTTGTCCCAACAGATTCCTCATAAAAGAGAAACCTACAATGTTGTACATTCCAACCTTACAAGAAGTATTTACACTACTAATTGTCTCTGTGATGAAGGCAGAAATCATTAGGGATGTTCAGTTTTCCAAAGAACAAAAGAAGACAACAAAATTGCCCTATCTATTGAAGATGACATCTTCTTGAAGATAATGGAACAGGGATTCTACAAACATTGGGTTTGTAATGGGTAAAGCCAAATTAGCACCATGTCCTGAGCCCACCATACCAAGACTGGAACTTTGTGCTGCTGTTCTAGCTGCAGAGCTAGCAGAACTGATTATGTCCGAAATAGATATAGAACTTAGCAACACAGAATTCTATACTGACAGCAGAGTAGTGTAGGCAACATTTACAATTAGGTCAGGAGATTCTATGTCTAAGTGAATAACAGAGTCTTGAGGATTAGAAAGTCTACACAGCCTACCCAGTAACATTATGTATCAACTGATCACAACCCAGCAGATCATGCTACAAGGGTTGTACAAGAATCCTACCTTAGAGATACTACATGGCTTATGGGGGCCACCATTCCTGTACAAACCAGTACCCAACACTTGTGAAAGAGACACATATGAACTGTTAGAGCCTGAATCTGATACAGAGATTTGGCCCCAGGTTTCCTCACTTCACACAACATTTTCTAACAGACAGCTGGGATCCAAGCGCTTTCATAGATTCTCCACTTGGAAGTCTTTATACAGAGCTATAGCCTGCTTAACCCCTTAATGACCAGTGCTGTACCTTGTACGATGCTGGCCATTATGCCCTTAAGGACCAGCGACGTACAGGGTACGTCACTGCAGTCCTGGGCTTCTCTCTGCCGCGATCTCGCTCAAAATAGCGAGATTGCGCAATTTTTGCATTCCCCACTCTGTGGCCCTCTCTGCATCGGACAGCAGTGATGCCGATCGTTGGTGGGTGGGAGGGTAAGAAGGGAGGCGGGTGGGTGGCCCATCGTTGGAGGGGGCGGTAGGGCGGAGTGGGTGGGACCGCTCAGCCATGCTACAGGGAGTAAAAAAAATAAAATAATATCTGCATTATTGAGGGGGAAGGAGGGAGTAGGGGCAATGAGGGGGATCCCATGTAGGATCCGTTAACGGAAAGGGACCTGGGAGGGTATTGAGGGGGGGGGGCAGCTACACTACAGAAAAAAAATGGGTCTTTTTTTAAAAATAGCCAGATTTGCAGCAAACTGGTACTGGCAGACAGCTGCCAGTACCTAAGATGGCAGCAAATATGCAGAGGGGGGAGGGTTAGAGAGCTTTTTTGGGGGGAATCAGGGAGGTTGAGGGAAAACTCAACTGCAGCAAATATAAAAACAAAAAACTTTTATTTTCATACTGGCAAACTTTCTGCCAGTACTTAAGATGGCGGTGACAATTGTGATGTGGGGGAGAGAAGAGAGCTGTTTGAGGGGGGTCAGGGAGGGATTAAGTGGTGGGATGTGTCAGGTGGGAGGCTGATCTCTACACTAAAGCTAAAATTAACTATACAAGCTACCTAATTAACTCCTTCACTGCTGGGCATAATACAAGTGCGGTGCGCAGCAGCATTTAGTGGCCTTCTAAATACCAAAAAGCAACGACAAAGCCATATATGTCTGCTATGTTTGAACAAAGGGAATGCCAGAGAAACATTTACAACTATTTGTGCCATGATTGCACAAGCTGTTTGTAAATAATTTCAGAGAGAAACCTAAAATTGTGAAAAAGTTAATGTTTTTTTTTATTTGGTCACATTTGGCGGTGAAATGGTGGCATGAAATATACCAAAATGGGCCTAGATCAATACTTTGGGTTGTCTACTAAAAAAAAATATATATAGTTTTGATAGGTAAATATAAAAAAGGTTCTATTTATGTTTAAATATAGTGATGGCAAAAATGCTAAAAATGCTCTGGTCTTTTGGGGAAGTTTTTGTCTGAAATGCCCGGTTCTTAAAGGCACACTATACCCAATTTTTTTCTTTCATGATTCAGATAGAGCATGCAAGTTTCAGCAACTTTCTAATTTACTTCTATTATGAATTTTTCTTCATTCTCTTGATATCTTTATTTGAAAAAGAAGGCATCTAAGCTAAGGAGCCAGCCAATTTTTGGTTCAGCACCATTACAGTACTTTTTTTTGGTTCTATTCAATCAGCAAGGACAACCCAGGTTGTTCATCAAAAATGGGCCGGCATCTAAACTTACATTCTTGCTTTCCAAATAAAGATACCAAGTGGATGAAGAAAATTTGATAATAGGAGTAAATTAGGAAGTTGTTTAAAATTGCATGCTCTATCTGAATCATGAAAGAAAATTTTTTGGTTCAGTGTCCCTTTAAGGGGTTAATTCGCATAGCCAGAGCCACACTTACAGGATCAGAACATTGCAGAGGTTGGCACTATTGTCACAAGGCATACACAGTGGATGAGCTCACACAGGCTAAAAATGTCATCATCCATTGTGTCCAATAAGAGACGTATGCATTAACACTAGAATGTCTTCAAAATCAAAAGAGTGTTCCAAAAGACAGCCCTCTAAAGAAGCTTGACCCCTTTATAGACACTAAAGGACTGTTGAGAGTCGGAGGGCGCATATCCAATGCAAGACTTGAAATTGACAAAAGCAATCCGGTAATAATCCCAAGTAACCATATTGCTACTTAACTTGTGGAACATCACCACATATAGACTAAGCACCAAGGGCATTTCACGGAGGGAGCCTTACGTACAGCTGGACTCTGGGAGCCAAGAGACTCGTGAGTAGGGTCATTTTCAAATGCATCACTTGTCGCAAGATTCGTGGCATGTTTCAGACTCAGAAAATGGCTAACCTTCCTGCAGACCGACTTGTCACAGAACCTCCCTTCACGAATGTCGGTCTCAATGTGTTTGGATCCTTTGTAAACATTGGCCATCATATTCACTTGTTTGTGCATCAGAGCTGTACACATAATAGTTATTGTGTCCTTAGACACGTTCAGCTTTATAAATGTCCTCAGACGTTTCATTTCTATCAGAGGCCCTGTCAAACATATCCGCTCTGATAAGGGTACCAACTTTTGTTGGTGCTTGTAAAGAATTGAATATCATTTCAACCCTTGACAGAGAACATGTAGAGAGGCACCTTTCAGAACAAGGTTGTATATGGATATTTAACCCACCACACTCTTCTCATATGGGAGGTGTTTGGGAGCGTATGATCGGCATAGCTCGTAGAATCCTTGACTCTAAAGGGAGTGCAGAATTATTAGGCAAGTTGTATTTTTGAGGATTAATTTTATTATTGAACAACAACCATGTTCTCAATGAACCCAAAAAACTCATTAATATCAAAGCTGAATAGTTTTGGAAGTAGTTTTTAGTTTGTTTTTAGTTATAGCTATTTTAGGGGGATATCTGTGTGTGCAGGTGACTATTACTGTGCATAATTATTAGGCAACTTAACAAAAAACAAATATATACCCATTTCAATTATTTATTTTTACCAGTGAAACCAATATAACATCTCAACATTCACAAATATACATTTCTGACATTCAAAAACAAAACAAAAACAAATCAGTGACCAATATAGCCACCTTTATTTGCAAGGGCACTCAAAAGCCTGCCATCCATGGATTCTGTCAGTGTTTTGATCTGTTCACCATCAACATTGCGTGCAGCAGCAACCACAGCCTCCCAGACACTGTTCAGAGAGGTGTACTGTTTTCCCTCCTTGTAAATTTCACATTTGATGATGGACCACAGGTTCTCAATGGGGTTCAGATCAGGTGAACAAGGAGGCCATGTCATTAGATTTTCTTCTTTTATACCCTTTCTTGCCAGCCACGCTGTGGAGTACTTGGACGCGTGTGATGGAGCATTGTCCTGCATGAAAATCATGTTTTTCTTGAAGGATGCAGACTTCTTCCTGTACCACTGCTTGAAGAAGGTGTCTTCCAGAAACTGGCAGTAGGACTGGGAGTTGAGCTTGACTCCATCATCTTTGATGATACCAGCCCTTTACCAATCCAGCCACGGGCCCATCCATCTGGCCCATCAAAACTCACTCTCATTTCATCAGTCCATAAAACCTTAGAAAAATCAGTCTTGAGATATTTCTTGGCCCAGTCTTGACGTTTCAGCTTGTGTGTCTTGTTCAGTGGTGGTCGTCTTTCAGCCTTTCTTACCTTTGCCATGTCTCTGAGTATTGCACACCTTGTGCTTTTGGGCACTCCAGTGATGTTGCAGCTCTGAAATATGGCCAAACTGGTGGCAAGTGGCATCTTGGCAGCTGCACGCTTGACTTTTCTCAGTTCATGGGCAGTTATTTTGCGCCTTGGTTTTTCCACACGCTTCTTGCGACCCTGTTGACTATTTTGAATTAAACGCTTGATTGTTCGATGATCACGCTTCAGAAGCTTTGCAATTTTAAGAGTGCTGCATCCCTCTGCAAGATATCTCACTATTTTTTACTTTTCTGAGCCTGTCAAGTCCTTCTTTTGACCCATTTTGCCAAAGGAAAGGAAGTTGCCTAATAATTATGCACACCTTATATAGGGTGTTGATGTCATTAGACCACACCCCTTCTCATTACAGAGATGCACATCACCTAATATGCTTAATTGGTAGTAGGCTTTCGAGCCTATACAGTTTGGAGTAAGACAACATGCATAAAGAGGATGATGTGGTCAAAATACTAATTTGCCTAATAATTCTGCACTCCCTGTATATTTCTACAATTAGGGACTGCAAGGCTCACCTACTAGACACTGACAAACTTCATGGCTGAGGTAACGGCTATAATAAACACCAGACCCTTGACGTCAATATCCAATGACCCAAAAGATCCCTTCTTGCTCACCCCTTCCACACTTCTCACCCAGCAGGTTGGCATAGCTACAGCTCTTCCAACTGACTTCAGTACTAAAGACTTATACAAGTGCCAGTGGAGGTGAGTGCAAGCCTTAGCAGACGTTTTCTGGAATAACTGGAAGAAACAGTACCTTACAACCCTACAGACAAGAAACAAATGGCAGGACAGCAAGTCCAACTTGGAACCTGGCACCGTTGTTCTTGTGAATGATTCTCAGTCAAAGAGAAACGAATGGCCTTTGGGCTTGGTAACCCAAGTGTTTCCAAGCGAAGATGGGAAAGTCAGGAAAGTAGAGGTTAAGGTTGTTGGACAAAAAGGGCTTAAACCTTTCCTCAGACCTGTCTCCAAACTAATTTTACTACTCTCCCCAGAAAGACTATGACAGATGGTATCCCTGGGACACCAGGCAGGGAGTGTGATATGCCTTTCAGCAAGTATATATATTTTGCTGTTATAGGTTAATTAATGTGTTTATCACCTATAGTGGTGCATTGAAATATCGCCATCTAGTGTATGGCTCAGTTGTCAGACTTTTGCACAGCACTGTCATACTGTATATATATATATATATATATATATATATATATATATATATATATATATATATATATATATATATATATACAAACACAAAACAAAAAGGTATTGGCGCACATCCATTTTCAAAAGCACACTTGAAAGTGATGCAGCATAGCTGTAAAAATCTGACTAGAAAATATCACCTGAACATCTCTATGTAAAAAAGAAAGATATTTTACCTCAAAAGTTCCTCAGTAGCCACCTCCCATTGTAAAGGATTTCTAAGCAGCATTTTAGTGTGTCTGTCCTAGGACAGCTTAGGGGATGAGCCTCGTGAACTCTCATATTATTTCACCAATCAGATAAAGGAAGCTTACTATGAAATCTCATGAGAGTTAAAGGGACAGTCAAGTCCAAAAAAAACTCTCATTTTTCAAATAGGGCATGTAATTTTAAACAACTTTCCAATTTACTTTTATCAACAATTTTGCTTTGTTCTCTTGGTATTCTAGTTGAATCACAGTAAGAGTTCATGACCTCAGAACTGCTGATGCTAATTGGCTGCTGTTCATTTCTTCATTTTTTTTTTATTTTTACCTGCAGCTGGGAGCAGGTGAAGTATAACTTTTTACACAGAACTTACTCTGCTGAGCTGAGGAGATTGTGAGGTAAAATATCTTCCTTTTTTATATAGAGATGCTCAGGTGATATTTTCCTGTCAGCTTTTTACAGTTATAATGCATCAGTTTCAAGTGATTTAGCATATGAGTATTATGTCCCTTTAATATTCACAACGCTATTACACTGTCATGAGCACACCTGAGCTTGGGTTGGGTGCTTTAACCAATGAGAGATGGTCAGTCTCCCTGATTATGTTTTATACAAATACAAAATTTGGTTTAACACACCTTACAAAAAGTTTATATACACATCTTTGGGAGTGCTACTGCTGCCAATATGACCTAGTCAATACACAAATATATATAATGTAGTTTGTTGATCCAGTATGTTTCTCTACGTCTGAGTAATAGAAGAGGATTATGGGTATTTTTAGATATTTGTTCTATTGGTGTAATGGAAAGTGTTTTGGAACTTTCTATGTTTATTGTTTTATTTTTCTTAAAATATCACCTGTATTGTTTCCATTTGCACAGGACGGCTCAATCCCCCTCTGTACCGAAATATTATTTGTAATATTTATTATATATATATTTTAAATACAAATCTCTACCCTCCTCTAAGTATTTTTAAATAGATATTCCTATATATATTTGTATATATCTATACTTATATATAAAGGTGTGTGTATGTATGTATGTATATATATATATATATATATAATATAAATATATATATATATATTGCACCAAAAAGATCATATATATATAAATATTTATTTATGCATAAATATAAATATTCTGCTAAGTGAATAATAATTGAAATGTGAAATATTTATATTTTCATTTCAGGTTTGTGCACGAGTATGGTGTTTTCTTTCCTCTTTTTTTCCATTCCAGGGAAGAATATGTGAACGTTCACCAAATATTCTAAGTTCGTCTTTTTTAGCTCATTGGTTTAGCGTGCAACCAGAAATAGTTTATTTTTAATATGGGCTCTACCTGATGCAAGAAAAAGCTTTCTACTAGCTCAGTTACACATGAGCGGGAGCGTTACATAGCGCTCCATTTGTAACCTGGCCCTATGTGTGATTCAGATTTTAAACTTAGTACCCATAATATCTACAATACCTTCCCTACTGCAGACTCATCTAGCTAACACAAACTTCCCTTTCTACTCTCCATAAACAGAGTGAGATAAATAATACTGATTCTAAATATTCCTGTTCACTCTAAAGACAATGAATTAAAATGAAGATTGGGTACCCACTTCTTAATTTCTTTATATTTACAAAATAAACATTTTGTAGACTCACATCCCAATTCCAAAAATGTAACTAGGTCTTTGACCACTTTTGAAACTATTAGCTTCAATAAACGATTTCTCATAAACCTATATGTCTTGCTTACTAACGCTTCACCCAAGCCACTTACAAAGACTTCCTCTAATATACTACTAAATGGGATAGCAAACTGAATATTAATGGAATCATATTTTTACTCCTGCCGCTGTCTCCTCCCTCATTGCTTACATCAAATACATCCACCTAAACCGGACTTCTGTTGGAGAAAATGTATGGAGAGAGCAACCCTTTTACAGATATGGTGGTAAAGTTAAGTTATACACATTTATTTTACAAAATAAATGTAATTACAAAGATGGGGAATGTGTTCAAAACCTTAATAGAGAGTTCATGGTTAATAATCTTACTCAGTGGTCTTGTTCATTAAAGGGACAGTTTACTCCAGAATTTTTGTTATTTAAAAGGATACATAATCCCTTTATTACCTAATCACCAGTTTTGCATAACCAACACGGTAATATTAATATACTTTTTACCTATTTGATTACCTTGTATCTAAGCCTCTGTAAACTTCCCCCTTATTTCAGTTCTTTTGACAGACTTTCATTTTAGCCAATCAGTCACTAAAGAACATCGTGTCACCGGAAGTGACATCATACCTGATCCGGGTCCGGCACTAACATATTCCCTACTCACATTCACTGAAATGTAAGTTCCATAACCGGAACATGAACCAATCAACAGGCTACTCTGACTGTTACACGGTTGTCGTGGCAACCATAAACAAAATTATTCATAGAAAAGCGCAAATAGCGGAATGCTAAATACAAACTAATAAAACTAATTGAATCCCAAATCACTGAGCCGGATCTGTATGAAACAGTCACTAGCGATGTAACAATATCAAATTTTTATACAGCAACTAAAATACATTAACAATATATATCCTAAAACGTGGCACTTAGTTAATTTCTCAATAATCTAATAGCATAGTATCAGGCATATTTTAATATGCATACTGTATTGGTTAATTGTGAGCACTGATATGATGAAAATATTACACACTACATAGTGACAATTAGGTAATACACTGGTTCTCTGATAAATGCTCAATATGCATTAGGGGATACCAATATAAAGGCACATTTGGTTACAGTAAATTAATATTGGAGAATGGTTAACATTGCTGGTACTAGTGAGATTTTGTGATTTAACTATTATGTATAATAACTAAGAGGCCTATTTACTAAAGGTTTTGCGGACCTGATCCGACAGTTCCTCTCAGAGTACAGTGTTTGTCAGAGGGATGTGAAGAGAGTATCACCTATTGATTCTATGGTTTTCCTCATGGGAAATCTTTTCAAAGGTTCTCTGTTATCGGTCGTAGAGATTCATCTCCTACCTCCCTTTTCAGATTGACAATATACTCTCATATTCCATTACCTCTACTGATACTTTTTCAATACTGGTTTGGCTATCTGCTATATGTTGTTGGGTGTCTTTCGGTAAGTATGTTTTCATTACTTAAGACACTCTCAGCTATGGTTTGGCACTTTATGTATTAATATAAAGTTTTAAATATATGTATTGTACTTATATTTGCCATGAGTTAGGTTTATGTATATTTCCTTTTGCAGACTATCAGTTTCAAAATTGGTAAACATATTTAGGAAGTTATTTTTTCTTACCTGGGGTATAGTCTTTTCTTCAAATTGACTGCTTTTTCATTAATTTTCATGGGCAAAATTAGGCTCGCGAGGTTGCAAAAAGCTGATATTTATTGTGTCATTCTTGGCGCGAGAATTTTTTTGGAGTGAAGATACGTTCGGTGACGCAAATTCGTAATTTCCTGTGTCTTAGTTGACGCCAGGTTTCCTTGTACAAGGTTGCGTCTGCCATGACGAGAGTTGTGTCATTTCCGGATGCTGTTAGCACCAAAAAATTTCATTTTGCGTTGTGCATCATACTTGCCACCAAATAATTTAATTATTTAAACCCCACTTCCTATATGCCTCTTGCCTTTTTTTATACTCAGACTCAGGGCTATGCTGTTTGCATTTTTTTCCCATTCCTGAAACTGCCATATAAGGAATTTGATCATTTTGATTTTTATGTTGTTTATTTCTCTTACATTTGCAAGATGTCTCAATCTGATCCTGTCTCAGAAACCACTGTTGGAACCCTGCTGCCTGATAACAGTTCTACCAAAGCTAAGTGTATCTGTTGTAAGTTAGCGGAGATTATATCTACAGCTGTAGTATGTAACAGTGGTCAAGATAAGCTTTTACATACAGAGAATGTATCCATCAGTAATAGTACAATGCATGTTGTTCCTTCAACATATAATGTACATGATATCCATGTGAATATAAAAGATTTTATTGCTGATGTGATTCAGAAGGCTTTGTCTGCTATCCCGCCTTCTAATAAACATAAAAAGGTATTTTAAAACTTCTCATGAAATTTCAAATGACTGACAACATACTGAATTATCCTCCTCTGATGAGGATCTATCTGGTTCAGAAGATCCTACCTCAGATATTGACACTGAAAAATCTACTTATCTCTTTAAGATAGAGTATATTCGTTCCTTGTTAAAAGAGGTGTTGATTACTTTGGATATTGAGGAAACTAGTCCTCTTGATACTAAAACTAGTAAACGTTTAAATTCTGTTTATAAGCCTCCTGTGGTTACTCCAGAGGTTTTTCCAGTTCCTGATGCTATTTCTGATATGATTTCAAAGGAATGGAATAGGCCTGGTACTTCTTTTATTCTTTCTTCTAGGTTTAAAAAGTTGTATCCTTTGCCAGCAGTTAGATTGGAGTTTTGGGGAAAAAATCCCCAAAGTTGATGGGGCTATTTCTACTCTTGCCAAACATACTACTATTCCTATGGAAGATAGTAATTCTTTTAAGGACCGTTTAGATTGGAAACTTGAATCTTATCTAAGAAAAGCTTATTTATTTTCTGGCTACATTCCTAGGCCTGCTATATCCATGGCTGATGTTGCAGCTGCATCAACTTTTAGGTTGGAAAGCTTAGAGCAACAAGTAACAGATCCTGATTTGTCTAGCCTTGTTCGCTTGCTTCATCATGCTAATCATTTTATCTGTGATACTATTTTTGATATCATCAATATTGATTATGTATTTAGCTATTTTAGCTAGAAGAGCTATGTGGCTCAAATATTGGAATGCTGACATGGTATCTAAGTCCAGATTACATTCTCTTTCTTTCCAAGGTATCAATTTATTTGGTTCTCAGTTGGATTAAATTATTTCAACTGTCACTGGGGGGAGTTTTTTTTATCTCAGGATAAAAGATCTAAGGGTAAATCTAAAGCTTCTAATCTTTTTCGTTCTTTTCGACAGAATAAGGAACAGAAAGCCAATCCTTCCTCCAAAGAATCTGGTTCCAATTGGAAACCTTCAAGTTGGAATAAATGCAAGCCTTTTAAGAAACCAAAGCCAGCCCCCAAGTCCGCATGAAGGTGCGGCCCTCATTCCAGCCCAGCTGGTGGGGGGCAGATTAAAATTTTTCCAAAACATTTGGGCAGATTCTGTCCAAAATCAATGGATTCAGAGTATTGTCTCTCAAGGGTATTGAATAGGTTTCAGAGTAAGACCTCCTGTGAGAAGATTTTTTCTCTCACACGTTCCAGCAAATCCAGTGAAGGCTCAGGCTTTTCTGAAGTGTGTTTCAGATATAGAGCTTTCAGGGGTAATCATACCAGTTCTGTTTCAGGAACAGGATCTGGGGTTTTATTCAAATCTATTCATTGTGCCAAAAAAAAAAGAAAATTAATTCAGGCCAGTTCTGGATCTGAAAATTTTGAATTGTTTTGTAAGAGTGCCAACTTTCAAAATGGTGACTATAAGGACTATTCTGCCTTTTGTTCAGCAAGGTCATTATATGTCCACGATAGACTTACAGGATGCATATCTTCATATTCCAATTCATCCAGACCATTGTCGGTTTCTGAGATTCTCTTTTCTAGACAAGCATTACCAATTTGTCACTCTTCCAATTTTGCCTAGCAACAGCTCCACAATTTTTTTCAAAGGTTCTCGGTGCCCTACTCTCTGTAATCAGAGAACAGGGTATTGCAGTGTTTCCTTATTTGGGCGATATCTTGGTACTAGCTCAGTCTTTACATTCTACCGAATCTCACACAAATCAACTAGTGTTGTTTCTTCAAAGACATGGTTGGAGGATCAATTTACCAAAAAGTTCCTTGATTCCTCAGACCAGGGTCACCTTTTTAAGTTTCCAGATAGATTCAGTGTCCGTGACTCTGTCTCTAACAGACAAGAGACGAATAAAATTGGTTTCAGCTTGTCGAAACCTTCAGTTTCAATCATTCCCTTTAGTGGCTATGTGCATGGAAGTTTTAGGTCTCATGACTTGGACGCATTGGACGCGATCCCCTTTGCTCGTTTTCATATGAGACCTCTTCAGCTTTGTATGCTGAATCAATGGTGCAGGGATTATACAAGGATATCACAATTAATATCTTTAAATCCCAATGTTCGACTCTCTCTGACTTGGTGGTTAGATCACCATTGTATAGTTCAAGGGGCCTCTTTTGTTTGTCCAACCTGGACTGTAAACACAACAGATGCAAGTCTTTCAGGTTGAGTAGCTGTCTGGGGATCTCTGATAGCACAAGGGGTTTTGAAGTCTCAAGAGGCGAGGTTACCAATCAATATTTTAGGGCTCTTCAGGTTTGGCCTCTGTTGAAGAGAGAGCCATTCATTTGTTTTCAGACAGACAATATCACAACTGTGGCATATGTCAATCATCAGGGTGGGACTCACAGTCCTTTAGCTATGAAAGAAGTATCTCGGATACTTTCTTGGGCAGAATCCAGCTCTTGTCTAATTTCTGCGGTACATATCCCAGGTGTAGACAATTGGGAAGCGGATTATCTCAGCCGTCAGACTTTACATCCAGGTGAGTGGTCTCTCTATCCAGATGTGTTTTTTCAGATTGTTCAGATGTGGGGTCTTCCAGAAATAGATCTGATGGCATCCCATCTAAACAAGAAACTTCCCAGGTACTTGTCCAGGTCCAGGGATACTCATGCGGAGTCGGTGGATGCGTTAGCAGTTCCTCGGTTTTACAAACCTGCTTATATCTTATCGCCTCTAGTTCTTCTTCCAAGAGTGATCTCCAAGATCATCATGGAACAATCATTTGTGATTCTGGTAGCACTAGCATGGCCTCACAGGTTCTGGTATGTGGATCTTGTCCGGATATCCAGTTGCCAACCTTGGCCACTTCCTTTAAGACCAGACCTTCTGTCTCAAGGAACGTTTTTCCATCAGGATCTCAAATCATTAAATTTGAAGGTATGGAAATTGAACGCTTAGTGCTTAGTCATAGAGGTTTCCCTGACTCAGTGATTGATACTATGTTATAGGCTCGTAAATCTGTTTCTAGGAAGATTTATTATTGAGTTTGGAAGACTTATATTTCCTTGAAGGGATCAATCTCTGCTCTTTCTTTTTTATTTCACAGAAAGATTGCTAAGCTTTTTGATATTCACTGCTTTGTGCAGGCTTTGGTTCATATCAAGCCTGTCATTAGATCAATCTCTCCTCCTTGGAGTCTTAATTTGGTTTTGAAGGCTTTACATGCTCCTCCTTTTGAGCCAATGCATTCTTTGGATAGTAAACTACTTTCTTGGAAAGTGTTGTTCCTTTTGGCTATCTCTTCTGCTAGAATAGTTTCCAAATTATCTGCTCTTTCTTGTGAGTCTCCTTTTCTGATTTTCCATCTGGATCAGGCCGTTTTGCTGACTTAATTTAAATTTTTACTTAAAGTTAATAGGGAAATTGTTGTTCCCTCTTTGTGTCCTAATACTAAGAATTCTTTGGAGAGATCCTTACATTTTCTGGATGTTGTAAGAGCTTTGAAATATTATTTTTAAGCTACTAAATATTTCAGGAAGACTTCTAGTCTATTTGTTTTCTTTTCTGGTCCTAAGAAAGGTCAGAAAGCTTCTGCCATTTCCTTGGCATCCTGGTTAAAGCTTTTGATTCATCAGGCTTATTTTGAGTCGGGTCAGGCCCCGCCTCAGAGAATCACAGCTCATTCTACTAGATCAGTTTCCACTTCATGGGCTTTTAAGAATGACGCTTCAGTTGATCAGATTTGCAAAGCAGCAACTTGGTCTTCTTTGCACACATTTACTAAATTCTACCGTTTTGATGTATTTGCTTCTTCGGAAGCAGTTTTTGGTAGAAAAGTTTTTAAGTAATTTTAGCTTTGGGGGTTGTAGTTTTTTTTTAAATAGACTGCCCTCTGGGCAGGTTTATCGCCTAGTATATATATATATATATATATATATATATATATATATATATATATACATACATATATATATACATTTGATTTCATATTGAATTTGTAGCTGCGAGAAGCCATGTCCCAAGCCACGCCCCAAGACACACCCTCTCCACCCCCATTTAAAAAGTTTCCAGGAATCTTCTGGGCAAACCCAAAGTGGAGCGCAGTTACTTACAAATGTCTTTAAGTTACAGAGTTATCAAGTTGTTGAACGTATGTGTCTTCTTGGGCTGCAGTCTCATTTTATATTTATTATAGTAATAATAAAATGAGACTGCAGCCCAAGAAGACATATACGTTTCACAACCTGTTAACTCTCTCGATCTGTGACTCGATGGCCGGTCCGGTGCACTGCTAGCCACAACAGGGCTAGAGGTGAGGAAAATATACATTGAGCAGATTCAGTAGTACTGTGTAATTGCATTATAGTACTGAATCTGATTACTTATCAGTGGTCACTCTAGTCTCAATATTTTATAAGTTCTCTGCTCGCCATAGCAGAGAACTTATAAAATATTGAGCCCGCTGATAAGTAATCAGATTCAGTACTGTAATGCAATACTGTGCCAGGCAGACCCCAAACTTACAATATAGATGCTCCTTACACCTACAGCAGACTCCACATGTGATGAGTTCAACTCACACTCTAGTCTCACACAATGATGTGTTGTCTTTGCCGGCACTATCTCAACTGTGCAATGAGATTTTTGGCGTGCTGAGGGCTCTAGGCTAAACAACGCCCCTTTTGGTGCGTGGGAATAGTTAAGAAGTGCGCAGTGTCAGTAAAATCAATGCGCTGCCGCGCTCATTAGAGGGAACATTGGTATAGATACAGTATTTATTTTACCAAAAACATCATATATATAGAAATATTTATTTATTAATAAATAGAACATATTCTTCTATGTAAAGAACTTTGGACTGTGAAATACTTATATTTCATGTTGTGTTAGCACACTTGAGAAAATGCGATCAGGTTTGCGGGACTTGTTGGGTGTTTTTTCTATTTTTAGTGGTCCATTGAAGTCTCTGGGGTAATACATTAACTAGATGAAAGAAAAGATGACTTAACCAGTGTATTAAGATCAACTTTTAGGTGTGCATTATACTCACTCCATATAATATGGATGATCAGCCGATACGTGCAGAATTGGACCCACTTGTTCTCTAATTTTCAACCAAAACTGGGAAGAGATATATAGAGGCTCCAATCAGTGTAAAATAATTCACTTGCAGATATATTTTGTAGTAACTTACTCCAGTAGATACCAGAATCCAGCGATGTTGCAGCAACAACAATAGAAAAGACACTGTGTGTCAAGATAAAAAATAAACGTTATTGTTAAGCTCCGCTCAACGCGTTTCAACGTTTGGAACGTCTTTATCAAAAGCAAATTTAAAATCAATGGAGATGTGTTGCTGTATGACTTACAAAGCTGGTTTAAATACAGGTTGTTGCTGCAACATCGCTGGATTCTGGTATCTACTGTAGTAAGTTACTACAAAATATATCTGCAAGTAAATTATTTTACACTGATTTGAGCCTCTATATATTTCTTCCCAGTTTTGGTTGAAAATTAAAGCACACAAGTGGGTCCAATTCTGCACGTATCGGCTGATCATCCATATTATATGGAGTGAGTATACTGCACACATAAAAGTTGACCTTAATACACTTATTAAGTCATCTTTTCTTTCATCTAGTGGAAATTTCCACCGTGATTGCTATAATATTATCAAGACCTGCGCCATCTATACACTCCACTATCTACATTGTTCAGTCTTTTGGGAGAGGCTGTAAGGAGGTAACGGTCTACACTTTTAGGAGAGTATTGTTTCTCTTTGCCATCTGTGCATGATTACTGTATATAACATCTTACTATAATCTGCATTTGTATTGTAATACATTAACGCAGTCACAATATTAAAAGTGTGGCTCTTTGTGAACGTCACTTAAATGACCCCTAAGTGTCAGCTAAATGTAAAGGGTCTCCTATATCTCCATACATTTCAAATATTGCCCAAAAAGAAGATTTTCTATTATATGTGTTACAGGCAGCCAAGGGGGTCTAAAAATCATTGTTGTGTGTGCTTCTGGCCTTCAAGGGGATCAAATCACTACTGAGTATGTGTGTCACTGGCAGCCAAGTGGATAAAATGACTGCTCAATTCTGAAAATATACATGTTGGGTTCAAGAATGGGGCATGGGGTAGATTTACCAATGTCTGTCTGACAGGATACGCTGTAGCGTATCATGTCCGACAGACATAGCTGAATGCTTATCATTGCACAAGCAGTTCACCAGAACTGCTTGTGCAATGCCGCCCCCTGCAGATTCGCCGCCAATCGGCCGCTATCCGGGGATGTCAATAAGCCTGATTGTATAGGATCATGCGGATTTATGACCGCAGTCTCAGCGACAGCAGACAAGTTATGGAGCAGCGGTCTTTAGAACACTGCTTCATAACTGCTGTTTCCGGCAAGCCTGAAGTCTCGCGCGGAATCAAGGGGAACAAGGGCCATTCAGCCCTTGTTAAATCGACCCCCTAAGGTTCAGTTTTTGGGGGACATTTTGTAACCTCACCTACCACCTGTGCCCAGCCATCTACAGGTTGTCTGTAGCACAGTTACAGAATGTATTTGGTATGCATATGTATATTATAACCTCAAATTGTCCCCTCCACCTTATGCAAAAGGCATGATGTTAAGGTAGCTTGTTGTTTCTCTTAAGGCTGTGACACACTGCAAGCGGAGCGGCGCACAGCGTGTAGCTGCGGCTGTGCATGCTCAGTGTGTCCTGCCTTTTAATCTCTGAGCACTCTGCTGTGTTAGGTCGCGTAGCTGAGCGCTCAGAGATGAAATATTTGAACTTCAGAAGCGATGCGACGCAGTGCGAAGCAGCTGCTTTGCTGCAGCATCAGAACTTCAGCGAAGGGGGTAAGTAGCACAGCGATGGCAGCAATTTTAAATACATATATGATTATATACATGTATATTTATGTGTTAATATGTGTATATACACATATTAACACACATATAAATATATATATGTATATAAGCATATACATATATATTTACAGGGAACACACAGTTCCCATAGGCCACAATGTAAAGGCACTTTTCAGTGCTGTTTTTTTCTAACACCTCACTCCCACCAACTTTAGCCCCAAAATACTGCCTAGTGCAGTAATTCTATTAATAAATAAAGATGCTGCTATCTTTAATACAATATACTACACTGCATTTTGAGGCCATTTGGGGCACATTTATAAAATTAACCAGACATCTGATCGGTGGTTAATTTTATAAGCGCTAATTGCTACCGCAAGCTCAATAATTTAGCACTCCACTTGTAATGTAACCCAAAATGTTTAATTATTTTTTCACATTTACTGTCTCTTGAAACTATCCTTATGCAGTTTTACTGTTTACTAAACATACACCATTATTCCTCAAAGAAAAAAGTCTCTTTAGCCTTTAAGAGATATTTTTTTTCTTCATAACATCTACATGAGAGCATTTTAACAAGTATTACAGTTTTGTTTGTTTTTCTTGTAAAAGGGATGTTCCTGTATGCTGGCTTATCAGCCAGTAAAATCAGTATGTGCCGTCCATTTGTACCCAAATCTGTACTTCCTGTTAGCTTTAAAATAAAACTAAATGACTTTAACTTGACCTTTTTTCATACAAGAACATATTCTGAATATGTTTAAATACTTTTATTTTATGTGCATGACATACCGTAAATGTTGAGAGTTTACTGTGCCTTAAAAGTTACATTACCTGATGCTGTGGCATTGTTAATTGCAGAACACCTGAACTTTATTTCACGGATATAGGGGTCTTTTTATCATGGTGTGAGCGGACGTGATCCGATATTGCGGATCATGTCCGCTGCACATCGATAAATGACGACAGCATTCGCTGTTGGCATTTATCATTACACCAGCAGTTCACAAGAACTGCTGGTGCAATACCACCCCCCTGCAGATTTGCGGGCAATCGGCCACTAGCAGGGGTTAATTTTTATCTGCCGCCTCAGAGCAGGCGGACAGATTATGGAGCATCGGTCCTTAGACCCCAGCTTCATAACTTCTTTTCCGGCGGGCCAGAATTTACCGGAAACACGGGGCATCGAGCTCCATACGGAGCTTGATAAATATACCCCTTATAGTTAAAGGGACAGTCTAGGCCAAAATAAACTTTCATGATTCAGATAGAACATGTAATTTTAAACAATTTTCCAATTTACTTTTATCACCAATTTTGCTTTGTTCTCTTGGTATTCTTAGTTGAAAGCTTAACCTAGGATGTTCATATGCTAATTTCTTAGACCTTGAAGCCCACCTCTTTCAGATTGCATTTTAACAGTTTTTCACCACTAGAGGGTGTTAGTTCACGTATTTCATATAGATAACACTGTGCTCGTGCACGAGAAGTTATCTGGGAGCAGGCACTGATTGGCTAGACTGCAAGTCTGTCAAAAGAACTGAAAAAAGGGGCAGTTTGCAGAGGCTTAGATACAAGATAATCACAGAGGTTAAAAGTATATTATTATAAATGTTTTAGTTATGCAAAACTGGGAAATGGGTAATAAAGGGATTATCTATCTTTTAAAACAATAAAAATTCTGGTGTAGACTGTCCCTTTAATACATTGTTTGAGTCATATTTCTATCCCAGACAAATTGGAAGATACGAATCCTTCATCCATAGCAATTATGTTTTAGGTGTAGAGATATGCAGAAGAAATTCAGAATAAAAAAGATGCAAAAAAGTTAAAGGGATCTAAGGCAGTGGTTCCTAAAAAAGGGGGCTGAACCTAAGAATGATAGCGCGTAACACACACGTATCGTATTTTACCTCTTTGGCTGCCAGTAAAAACATACAGCAGTAATTTAACCCCATTGGCTGCCACTATAACACACAGAGCAATGTTTTTACACTTCCATGGTTGACAGTAAAAACACTTAAAAGATATAAGGCCATGGAATGAGCTTAATGTTATCGCTAAAGGTATATAAATTGGTCACTATGTTTTCAATGCAATAGCAGTTAATATACTTGCCAGTCATACACCACTGACAGCAGCACTTGCATAAATCAAGAGGACCTTTATTATGAATACATCAGGGTCGTGCAAAAAGTGATGTTTCAGGCTATAAGCCCTTAGTCATGCCTGAAATGGCGCTTTTTGTATGACCCTGATGTATTCATAATAAAGGTCTTCTTGATTTATCAAGTGCTGCTGTCAGTGGTGTATGACTGGTATGTTGTGCATCAACCTATTACAGGGTGCACTACACAGGAGGAGCTGTACTGTACTTGCCGCAGCCTTTTCTATCAATTGGCACAGTGCACAAGGTGTATTGCAAACATTGAGGGGTCAATTTATTAATTGTTAATCGGACATGCACGACAGCATATGCTGTCGGCATTTATCATTGCACAAGAATTTCTAGTGAAATGCTTGTGCAATGCCACCCCCTGCTCACCGGCGGCCAATCGGCTGCTAGCAGGGAGTGTCAATCTTATGACCGCTGCTTCTTAAAGGGCCACTAAACCCAAAATCTTTCTTTCATGATTCAGATAGAGAATAGAAATTTAAACAACATTACAATTTACTTCCATTATTTATTTTGCTTCATTTTTTAAATATCCTTAGTTGAAGAAAAAGCAATGCACATGGTGAGCCAATCACACGATGCTTCTATGTGCAGCAACCAATCAGCAGCTAGTGAGCATATCTAGATATGCTTTTCATCAAAGAATATCAAGAGAATAAAACAAATTAGATAATATAAGTAAATTAGAAAGATGTTTAAAATTGCATTCTCTTTCTAAATCATAAAAGAAAAAATGTGGGTGGCATGTCCCTTTAACTTACGTTTCTGGCGAGCCAGAAACGATGAGCGTAGAAAGCAACATCCGCTGCTTGTTAAATATACCCCTATATTGATGCATAAAAACCATGGGGTATCCTTTTTTTCACAGAATATATATTGCAAACTTGCTAAGCAAACTATTATAGGACTACAAATGCCTAGAATATTCTTTTAAAGGGACAAGATACCTATTTTTTCTCTTCTTTCACGATTCAGATAGAACATAGACTTTTTAAACAACTTTCCAATTTACTTCTGTTATCAAATTTGCTTAATTCTCTTGGTATCCTTTGTTGAATGAGCAACAATGCACTACTGGGAGCTAGCTGATCACATTTGGTTAACCAATGACAAGAAGCATATACAGGTGAAACTCAAAAAATTAGAAAATCGTGCAAAAATTCATTTATTTCACTAATGCAACTTAAAAGGTGAACTAATATATGAGATAGACTCATTACATGCAAAGCAAGATAGTTCAAGTCGTGATTTGTCATAATTGTGATGATTATGGCTTACAGCTCATGAAAACCCCAAATCCACAATCTCAGAAAATTAGAATATTGTGAAAAGGTGCAATATTCTAGGCTCAAAGTGTCCCACTCTAATCAGCTAATTAAGCCATAACACCTGCAAAGGGTTCCTAAGCCTTTAAATGGTCTCTCAGTCTGGTTCAGTAGGAATCACAATTGTGGGAAAGACTGCTGACCTGACAGTTGTGCAGAAAACCATCATTGATATCCTCCATAAGGAGGGATAGCCTCAAAAGGTAATTGAAAAAGAAGTTGGATGTTCCCAAAGTGCTGTATCAAAGCACATTAATATAAAGTTATATGGAAGGGAAAAGTGTGGATGAAAAAGGTGCACAAGCAGCAGGGATGACCGCAGCCTGGAGAGGATTGTCAGGAAAAGGCCATTCAAAAGTGTTGGGGACTTTCACAAGGAGTGGACTGAGGCTGGAGTCAGTGCATCAAGAGCCACCACACACAGACGAATCCTGGACATGGGCTTCAAACGTTGTATTCCTCTTGTGAAGCCACTCCTGAACAACAAACAACGTCAGAAGCGTCTTACCTGGGCTAAAGAAAAATAGACCTGGTCTGTTGCTCAGTGGTCCAAAGTCCTCTTTTCTGATGAGAGCAAATTTTGCATCTTATTTGCAAACCAAGGACCCAGAGTATGGAGGAAGAATGGAGAGGCACACACTGCAAGATGCTTGAAGTCAAGTGTGAAGTTTCCACCGTCTGTGTTGATTTGGGGAGCCATGTCCTCTGCTGGTGTTTCATCCACTGTGTTTCATTAAGTCCAGGGTCAGCACAGCCGTCTACCTGGAGATTTTGGAGCACTTCATGCTTCCTTCCACAGACGAGCTCTATGGGGATGCTGACTTCATTTTCCAGCAGGACTTGGCACCTGCCCACACTGCCAAAAGCACCAAAACCTGGTTCAATGACCGTGGGATTACTGTGCTTGATTGACCAGCAAACTCGCCTGACCTGAACGGGGCATTGCCAAGAGAAAGATGAGAGACATGAGACCGAACAATGCAGAAGAGCTTAAGGCCGCTATTGAAGCATCCTGGTCTTCCATAACACCTCAGCAGTGCCACAGGCTGATAGCTTCCATGCCACACCACTTTGAGGCAGTAATTGCTGCAAAAGGGGCCCAAACCAAGTACTGAGTACATACAGTATGCATGCTTATACTTTTCAGAGGTCCGATATTGTTCTATGTACAATCCTTGTTTTGTTGATTGCATGTAATATTCTAATATTCTAATATTCTAATTTTCTGAGATTGTGGATTTGGGGTTTTCATGAGCTGTAAGCCATAATCATCACAATTATGACAAATCACGGCTTGAACTATCTTGCTTTGCATGTAATGAGTCTATCTCATATATTAGTTTCACCTTTTAAGTTGCATTAGTGAAATAAATGAACTTTTGCACAATATTCAAATTGTTCGAGTTTCACCTGTATGTGCAACCACCAATTAGCAGCTAGCTCCCATTGATGCATTGCTACTCCTAAGCCTATGTATGCTTTTCAACAAAGGATACCAAGGAATTAAGAACATTCAATTATAAAGGTAAATTGAAAGGTTTTCGTACCCGGTTAAGCTGTCAACAATATTGCAAGCTAAGGAGCTTTTTCCACAGCATATGGTGAGACATTTGCATTTGCTTTATTTCTCCGGATCCAGTGCTGACCACATCACATTTGTTTGTATCAACTGCTTTTCAGCAACACTGTCAGAGCGTGTCTTGTGCTCCGGATCGACTGCCTTTTTGTGTTGTAATGGACTCAGCATTTCTCTCTATGAGCCTACACATTGCTTTAGCCCCCTGGATAGGGGGTTAGGATCTGTGCTAGTATTTGTATCCATTAGGGTTGAGCGTGTTTTTAACACTTATGTGCTCAATTCGCTTGTATACGTGCTCAGTTAGTTTTCACTGATTTCCAGGCCTGGAATTGCTATATTTTGTTATTTATGTTTCATGTGTTTGTTTCACAATTGTTTCTTTTTGGTGGATTAAAGTGTCGCTGACACTGATGAAGAGGTATTAATAAATATCTGCCTTGTCATTCTTTAATAATCACATATATTTTGATTATTTTTCTCTTTTTAATTGTTTTCCATTACTGTTATGACTGCTAGCACCTGGTGTGAGATCCTTTTTTCAAATTGTAGAGTGCACACATATCTATATATAATAAAAATTGAAATGTTTAAAATTGATTGCTCTGAATCATGAAATATTTTTTTTTTTAACTTTACTATCGCTATAAGGAATACTCACCATTAAATGTGGTTTTATATAATAAACAATCCTGCATTAACGGCTGAAAGTGTAAATGTTGCATGCACGTTCTCAGTCAGTCCAAAGCCAACATGGCTATAACCTTGGGCAGTGGGCAGGGCTTATGGGAACTGACATTTGTAGACAGTAAGAAGACATTGTTGTGGCAGGTGAGTGGTGTCAGCTGTCTTATATAGGCTTTTAAGGATTTGATTAAAGTAGGTCTAACTTTACAGTTTAATGTAGTAAAGTGTTGTATGTTTGTTTTTGTTTTTTTAAATTAGGAAAGCGTCAGTCTTCTAAATGCACACCTACTTCTGACACAGTATGCAGCCCGTGTGGTCCAAATGAATACATGCCTGATTGGAACAATGAACATAGCTGTTCCCTCCATGACATTTGTGATCCAGGTAAGTGACTGAGAGCTGTAAGTTGTAATCACTGTCTTCTATTTTTTTTTCTCTTTAATACCAATAATAAAGTTCGAGACCATAGTATTAACTCTGAGTGTTTCAAGTATTTTCTTACACCTAGATTACAAGTTTTGCGCTATAGAGGGTGCGAAACGAATGCAACAAAAGTTGTGTTATTTCACTCTCCATAGCGCTGCCATTACAAGTTTTTGAAAAGCCACCTTGTGCATGTGATATGGTGGCGATGAGCTCCATACCGCACAAAATCCAAGCGCTGCTTTGACGTGCTTGTGCACGCTTTCCCCATAGACATCAATGGGGAAAGCGTGTTAGAAAAAAACCTAACACCTGAAGCGCGGAATGAAAAGCTCCGTAACGCAACCCCATTGATGTCTATGGGGAAAAAAACACTCCTAAACTGCCGCTCCCGACATCGCTGCCACTAAATAAAGTCATTAAAGGGACAGTCTACACTGAAAACAACGTTAGCCCATAGTTACGATCGCATGCTTACAATTATATTGATACCCTTCATTCGTATTTTCGTTTATGTGCTTACCAACTTTTACATAAAAGCAGTTTTTATTCCATGATTTAAACATGGCTGTATAACTCCTCCCAATAGCTTCTCCTCCTGTCTTATCGAGTGCTTCTCCTTCCCTATAACACTCGTGCACGGACAAACCAGTGACGTCATCCTACTCAAAAACGCATGCGCATTGTTTTTCAGCTCGAAACCAGAAGTCTGTAGTTGTTATCCCGGCAAACACAGAAAGAGTAACTCTGTTTTCTGTCCCTCCGTGTAAGCAATAGCAATGCGATCCGATATGCAGCGTTTCAGCTCGCAACTCGAGCTATCCTATATATGGCGCCGTCAGATGCTAAAGTGCCATAAGTCTGATAAACTAGCAATGTCCAGAAATCTGCGTAAGTACAAATTTCTGGAGTCGCCAGTGACTTACGGCACTTTAGAAACTGCCGGCGCCTACAAAACCTGACTAAAGTATGAAATCACCCGCACTGTCTAACACGCCTCCCAAACATAGCCCGACACGTCTAACCCTCTATCCGCTATCCCCCCTCACTATCCTAACAATAAAAAAGTTATTAAGCCCTAAACCGCCGCTCCCGGACCCCGCCGCCACCTAATAAAGTTATTAACCCCTAAACCGCCGCTCCCGGACCCCGCCGCCAGCTATATTAAATCTATAACCCCCTATTGTGAGCCCTACCCCGCTGCCATCTACCTTACCTACCCCCTAAAGTGAGCACCTACCCCGCCGCCATCTACCTTACCTACCCCCTAAAGTGAGCCCCTACCCCGCCGCCATCTATTTTAAAATTATTAACCCCTAATTTAATCCCCCTACCCCGCCGCCACCTATATTAAATTATTTAACCCCTAATCTAATCCCCCTACCCCGCCGCCACCTATATTAAATTAATTAACCCCTAATCTAATCCCCCACCCCGCCGCCAGCTATATTAAATTATTTAACCCCTAAAATACTAAACTATCCCTACCACTAAACCTAAGTCTAACCCTACAAATAGGACTGAAAAGGGCTTTTTGCGTGGCATTACCCCAAAGTAAACTGCTCTATTGCCAGCCCTTAAAAGGGCTTTTTGCGGGGCATGCCCCAAAGAATTCAGCTCTTTTACCAGCCCTTAAAAGAGCTTTTGGCGGGGCTTTGTCACAAAGTAAACTGCTCTTTTGCATCTAATATAAATCCCCCTACACCGCCGCCACCTATAATAAATGTATTAACCCCTAATCTAATCCCCCTACACCGCCGCCAGCTATATTAACTAAATTAACCCTAATTATATTAGGGTTAATATAGTTAATATCGTTATTATATTATATATATATATTAAGTATAATAACCCTATCTAACTCTAACATCCCTTACTAAACTCTTATTAAAATAAATCTAATATTATTAATTGAAATATTCCTATTTAAATCTAAATACTTACCTATAAAATAAACCCTAAGATAGCTACAATGTAATTAATAATTACATTGTAGCTATTATAGGGTTTATATTTATTTTACAGGTAACTTGGTATTTATTTTAACTAGGTACAATAGCTATTAAATAGTTAATAACTATTTAATAGCTACCTAGTTAAAATAATTACCAATTTACCTGTAAAATAAATCCTAACCTAAGTTACAAATACACCTACACTATTAATAAATTAAATAAACTACAAATATCTAAACTAAAATACAATTAAATAAACTAAACTAAATTACAAAAAAAACAAACACTAAATTACAAAAAATATAATTACAAGATTTTTTTTTTTTTTGTTAAGTATTTTTATTGAGGTATAACAGATCATACATTGAATCGTAATACGTGGTCAAGAACATATCACACTTAGACATATTTCCAACATAACATGTTATATAGAAACCTGACCTTTAGCTAAAAACCATAACCTCGTCAAATTTTCAGTTTTACGGGAGAAATACATAAAAAGAGAAAAGGAAAGAAGAAAAAGAAAGAAGAGAAGAAAAGAATTGTCATTTAGATCATGGAACTCAGACTTCAAGTTTCTCGTATACCCTGTTATCGCAAGCCATCGGACTTCAATATCTATTTAATTATCATATTTGTTATATATATAATCTTCCCAAATAAAGAGAATCTCATGAAAGAAGTCTATGCGTTGTGATTTCATGTAGTGGTATTCCTCTAGTTGAATAGTCTTGTGCATTGTGTCAATCCACTGAGCAATGTTTGGGGTTGAGGATTGTTTCCAATATTTTGCTATTAGGGTCTTAGCGCTATTGGAAGCAATTTGAAGTATGGACAAATGTGTTGCCAATAGTCTCCTGGGAGGTTTATTTAGGAGCCAGACTAACGGGTCCTGCGGGATAGTGATTCCCAGCATCTTCTCCGTTTGGTTTATAACATCTCTCCAGAAGGGGGAAATGTTTGGGCATAACCACCATATATGTCCCATAGTGCCTCTCCCTCTGTCGCAACGCCAGCATATGTCTGATCTTTGAGGATATAAGGTTTTTAAACGTGTATGGGGTATAATACCAACGATGCAGTATTTTAAAATTAATTTCTAATATTCTAGCTGATGTGGAAGCTTTCATTGTTCTTTTAAATATCATATGCTTCTCCTTTGGGGAGATACTAAGATTCAACTCCGATTCCCATTTTTGAATATAATGGTGTTCTAGGCCTAACGGTTCTTGTTGTAGCATGTGGTATATAATTGATAGAGTGTGTCTAATCGGTTGTGTAGACATGCATAGTTTCTCAAAATTGGTAGGTGATCTCAACAGATTATTTTTCCCTTTGTGGTTCTGAAGAAAAGAGTGTGCTTGCAAATAGAAAAACCAATTATTAAATAGGTGTAGGTCATCTTCTAGGAGTTTCAACCTTGTGTGCATTTTGCCTCCCTCTGATAATACAAAGAACGGTAAGTTGCTCCGTTTGTCTATGGGGTCTAATTTAGCAAGTCCCAATCCTGGAAGAAATTCTGAATTTCCAAGCAAGGGTGTCAATGGGGATGGTATAGAGGATAGCATGGGATATTTTACTAATAACCTATTCCACATTTTGTATGTCTCCTCTGTAATAAAATTACCCACCATTCTCAGACGGCTTTCAGAGCCATCCAGCCAACACAGAGAACCCAGATGAGAACACTGATGCATTTGGTGTTCAATCCGCACCCAAATTTTGTCAAGGTAATTAGTGTTCCAGTCTACTACCCGCTGTAAGAAGGTCGCCTGTCTATATTTCTCTAGGTCCGGAACACCCAGACCCCCCGACTCTTTAGGGAGAGTCATTAACTTTCTATTAATTCTGGGGTGTTTCCTATCCCATATATAGTCATTAATTATTCTCTGTAGTGAGGGGATATAGGATGGAGGGAGGGGGATTGGTACCGTCTGGAAAACGTATAAAAGTCTGGGCAGTATATTCATAGTGATTGTGCTCATTCTCCCTAGCCAACTAAGGCGTTTAGATCTCCAAGAGCTTAAGTCTGCTACAATGTTCTTTTTAAGAGTTTCATAGTTAAGAGTTAATAAGTCAGCCTGATTATGTGACAGGAAAATCCCCAGATATTTAATGGAAGAGGATTGCCAGCGAAAGGGGCAAATTTGTTTTGTAAGGTTAAGTTCTTCCTTAGACAAGTTAATGTTCATGATTTCGGATTTTGATTGATTAATTAAGAAGTTGGACACAATTCTGAAATCATGGAGTTCTTTCATTAGTTCAGGGATTGACTGGCTAGGTGATGACAATGTAAACAAGATGTCATCCGCGAATAGCGAAAGTTTATAGGTATGGTTCTGAAGGGTTAGACCGCAAATATTTTTATTTTCCCTTATTTTTATTGCCAATATTTCTATAGCGCATGCGAAAAGTAGGGGGGATAAGGGACATCCCTGTCTGGTGCCATTTTTAATATAGAAGGGGGCTGAGAGATCTCCATTTACCAGAATGCGCGCGCTTGGGTCATTATATAATGCAAAGATTTTCCCTAAAATACCCTTGCCAACTCCGAATCTTTCTAAAATGTGGTGCAGAAACGTCCAATCTACCCGATCGAACGCTTTCTCAGCGTCTGTGGATACCATCACTATTTGTGAGTCAGAAGAAAGTGCATGTTGGATTAAATGAAGGGAACGAATTGTGTTATCTTTGGCCTCCCTATTTATAACAAAACCAACTTGGTCATCATTTGTATCAAGTAGGGCATGATAGGGCCTAATCTATTTGCAAGTATCTTAGCAAAGATCTTTGAATCGTTATTTAGTAAAGAGATCGGTCGGTAATTCGTAACCATATCTGTAGATTTCCCAGGTTTGGGCAGTAATACTATTGTGGCCTCTAATGATTGTTGCAAGAAGGGAGTGGCATCATTTATAACGTTATACAGTCTACATAACTGGGGGGCAATTATGGGTTGAAAACTTTTATAGTACAGATTGGTGAAGCCATCTGGCCCTGGTGCTTTACCATTAGGTAAGTGTTTGATGACATTAATAACTTCTTCAACTTGGATTGGTCTATCTAATTGTTCTTGTTGTTCTTTTGATAAGGTGGGGATCTGTAAGTTATCTAAATATCTCTTGATATGGGAGCTAAAGGAGTCATCGCGTCTAGTGACTATGGGGTCAGAATCTTTCAAATTATACAGACCTTCGAAATATTCTCGAAATGCGTTAGCTATAGCAGTGGTATTAGAACATGTGGAGCCCTTCGCATTTTTAATTGACATAATAAAGGATCTATTTGTTCGTCTACGTAGTTTCCTAGCTAGGAATCTCCCACTCTTATTGTCGCTATCAAAATAAACTTGTTTAAGGCGGAGGGCATTTTTCTTGTATCTATGTAGGAGTTGAGAGTTCATTTCCTGTCTTTTGTTACAGAGTTCGGTATACACAGGTTCATCTCCCGGGTTCTGTCTGTGTTGGGACTCCAAAGCAGTAATTTGTTGTAATGTTGTTTCTAATCTAGCTCTTTGTTGCTTGACTTGAAAGCTTTTATGGCTAATACATTCTCTCCTAATGACACTTTTATGTGCCTCCCACACAACTCTTTCGTCCATTTGTGGAGATGAGTTTAGTTCAAAATATTCAGCTAAAGATTTCCCCAATTTTTCATTTATTAGTGTGTCTTCTAATAGGGAGGATTCAAATTTCCAATTAAATGTTTTTTGGGAGATGTTGGGCCAATGTAGACTACAGCTCATAAAGGAATGATCTGACCATGTGCATGTTAGGATCTTGCTTTGTACTATATAGGAGAAACTAGAAACATCCATGAACAGATAGTCTATCCTAGAGTATAACTTGTGCGGGGCAGAATAGAATGTATAGTCTCTTGTATGTGGATTTAGAGATCTCCACACGTCGTGTACTGCTAAGTCCCTCATGTTCTGTTTTATTGCTGCGATTCGTTTGGATGGGATAGACGAAGAGTGTGTAGAGCAATCAATATGTGGGTTGAGTGGTGTATTGAAGTCACCTCCAATAATCAAAGCTCCCTTTGCATTGTCAAGTAATCTGTTTGTTATTGTCTTAAAGAAGAGGTGTTGTTGTGTGTTTGGGGCATATACACAAACTAAGGTTACAAGCTTACCATACAGTTTACCCGTTACTGCTATAAATCTTCCCTCTTTATCTTTGTGGGTAAAAAGCTCCTGAAAAGGAATATTGCTTTTAATCAGAATCCCAACCCCATTTGTCTTTGTTGTATTGGAAGAATAAAAGCATTGGCCAAATTTAAATTTATAAGTTTGTGGTTCCCTACCTCTTTTGAAATGCGTCTCTTGAAGCATGACTATATCACTCCTATGTTGTTTAAAGTCAGAGAGAGTTGAATTTCTTTTGAAGGGAGAATTTAGACCTTTGGTATTAATGGATATTATCCGGAGTTGATTAATTTGTTTATCTGTCATAGAAAAAGTTGGTTGGGTATAAGGTTCTTATTTTACAAAGTATAGTACTCTTGTTTGAAGTATTGTTCTGAAAGCTATAAGTTGTCAAGTAATGACAATCAAAGGGTGAAAAAAGAGTGAAAGAAAAAAGAGTAAAAGATAAAAAGAATTCAACAAAGTGAAAAAAAGGATACATATACAGTTTGTAGAGACAGGGGTTGGGTACCAGAAATTCTACTATTAATAAGTGGAGTTAAGAGAAGACGTTCTAAAAAAGTCTTCATTAAACATAGGTTAGTGCTAAGTCAGTCCCATTTATATGAGACAAATACATCAACCAGCAAATTGCACAATATTAACTAAACTTTAAAATTTAAATTTCGATCCGTAAATACATGGCTAATTCACGCAAAAAATGCTCTATCACAACTCTCAAATATTCAGGACAAAATTATATTCTACCTTAATGACACTACTATTTTGTCTTGATTAATAGGTGTTAGATAAAGTATCAAAGCCTGAAGACATTTCTGCTAACTTTTGTTCATAGAATATGCAACATGTATCTAGAGGAAGAAGAACATAATATATAGCAACGGAAGAACAATCAAATAACACAGTAAACACAAAAAACAATAACAGTAAACAAAACATTTTCTTTCTTTTTTCTCGTCAGAGAATTACGAAAAGGATATAGACTGCCCAGTTATGAGCAGTTAGTCTTTGTGAGATTCAACTTTAAGACCTCCAAGAAGTCATGTGGTGAGATTAGATTTAGCAACTGAGTCAGAGTTCGATTGTCTGGGAGGCCTTTTCCTGTATTGAACAATGTTCCATTCAGGTCTCCTTTCTTTCGGACGAGATGTCATCCCGCTTGTAGCGGGTGTGTTATCCTGTATTGAAGGGGTAGGAATTTCAAGGTTAATGCCTTTGGAAAAAGAGTCCAGGTCATTCAAAGTTCTGTAGATCCAGGTTTTACCCTCAAGTGATACGATGAGAGCAAAAGGATATCCCCAACGGTATCTTATGTTGTGTTTTTGTAAAGTAGTTGTAATAAATTTAGCGTCTTTTCTTTTTTGGAGAGTGATAGGACTTAGGTCCAGGTATGCCTGAATCTCATGATCTTGATATTTAAGATTAGGGTTATCTCTAAAGAGTTGCCAAATAATGTCCTTATCCTTAAAGCTAAGGAATTTAATAATAACGTCTCGTGGTGGAGCTTGATTTGAAGGTTTTGCTCTCAGAGCTCTATGAGCTCTCTCTAAAGGTATAGAGGATGTGGTATCCGAGGAGTCCGTGAGATGGTGAAAGAGTGATTGTAGATAGTCTTCCAGGTCGGAGGGCTCAATAGACTCAGGTATCCCTCTAATTCTCAAATTATTTCTTCGCCCTCTGTTATCCAGATCTTCGAGTTTAACATTCAAATCCTGAATTAAAAGAGATTGCTGCTCTTGAGATTCTGTAATGTCTTTCATCTCTTGTGCCGTCATGTCCAGTGATGTCTCCAAATTATCCACTCTATTGCCGATATCAGTGATGTCTTTCTTCAGATCGGAAATCTCTGTCTTAATCAGATCCTTTAGAGAGTCTATATCATTTTTAGATGGGAGATCATTCAACCTGGTTAGAATTTGTGATAATTGATCTTGCTGTTGATCCGCCATGGTGTCTCCTGACACTGGTGCTTTGTCAGTATGATTCGAGCTTGCTGGTTCTTGGTTTGTGCTTTCTCTATCCTGAGACTGGAAAAAGTCTGAGACTGATTTGAGTGTGGTATGCTGTGATTTTGCAGGTTTATCTGGTTTTGTTTGCCGTCTGGAGGACATTATTGAGATTTCAAATATAAGGTATATATCTTCACTGTAATAACTGTATAGAGACACCAGATGCAGCCCCCGTAGTGAGATTGCAAAAAAAAATTAAATAGTTCCGGATATATTTATACTACATAGAGGTTAAAGCAGCACCGACTATTCAATTATTGACTTGCTAGTAGGAAATGGCACATTGCTCCCTAAAGTTATAAGCCAAGTTATAAAACACAACAAGCCATCCCAGTTGTTTCTTCTTGATACGCATTCAGTATATGTGAGATATAAGCATATGTATTTGTCATGCTATTTAATGTGTGTCTTCACTTCCGTATCTGTCTTCCCCCCTCAGAAAAGAGCAGCTTCATTTTTATTTTTTGTTTTCTTTTAAAAAGAAAAAGGGAGGAAAAAAGAAAAAGAGCTATATCCAGGTTTTCCTTATATTTGTAACATCAGATCCACTGGTTAGCGACATGTCCCATATGTTTTGTAGTATGTTTGACAAATAAATTATGTCCACAGATGGGGAAAATATAAAAGCTCTGTTAACCTGTACTAAGGAGCAGGTATATGCCGATGAAATTATTATTTGTGCTAACGTACAATATGGGTAAAGTCTCTTACATGTGTGTTAGCCCTTGTGCCTGAAGAGTTGTAACATTTTGAGTACCCACTTTAATAGTACCTAGTCCTGTTTCAGTCGTATACTGCCTGAGCCTCGTGGGGAAAATCCAAGATGGCGACCGCTATCTCCTGAGCACTGTGAGCCACTTCGGGTGTTTGCGGTCTGATCAGGGCATGTTCGTTATCCCTAGTGCGGCGGTTCTGTTCCTCATGTGTTCCAACACCACTGAGTGTCTGTATTTTGTCCACGGCTAATTACAAGTGTGCAAGATAAACTCCGGTCCCACAGAGCAACCTCACTGAGCGGCCATGTCCCAGCGTGGCCAGACTCCGCCCCCATAATTACAAGATTTTTAAGCTAATTACACCTATTCTAAGCCCCCTAATAAAATAATAAAGCCCCCCAAAATAAAAAAGAGCAGTTTTCTTTGGGGCAAGCCCTGCAAAAGGCCCTTTTAAGGGCTGGTAAGGTGAAAGAGCTAACTTTTTAAATTTAGAATAGGGTAGGGAATTTTTTTTATTTTGGGGGGCTTTATTATTTTATTAGGGGGCTTAGAATAGGTGTAATTAGCTTAAAAATCTTGTAATCTTTTTTTTTATTTTTTGTAATTTAGTGTTTGTTTTTTTTGTAATTTAGTTTAGTTTATTTAGTTGTATTTTAGTTTAGATATTTGTAGTTTATTTAATTTATTGATAGTGTAGGTGTATTTGTAACTTAGGTTAGGATTTATTTTACAGGTAAATTGGTAATTATTTTAACTAGGTAGCTATTAAATAGTTATTAACTATTTAATAGCTATTGTACCTAGTTAAAATAAATACCAAGTTACCTGTAAAATAAATATAAACCCTAAAATAGCTACAATGTAATTATTAATTACATTGTAGCTATCTTAGGGTTTATTTTATAGGTAAGTATTTAGATTTAAATAGGAATATTTCAATTAATAATATTAGATTTATTTTAATAAGAGTTTAGTAAGGGATGTTAGAGTTAGATAGGGTTATTATACTTAATATATATATAATATAATAACGATATTAACTATATTAACCCTAATATAATTAGGATTAATATAGTTAATATATATAATATAATAACTATATTAACTATATTAACCCTAATATAATTAGGGTTAATTTACTTAATATAGCTGGCGGCGGTGTAGGTGGATTAGATTAGGGGTTAATGTGTTTAATATAGGTGGCGGCGGTGTAGGGGGATTAGATTAGGGGTTAATACATTTATTATAGGTGGCGGCGGTGTAGGGGGATCACATTAGGGGGTAGTTAATGTAGGTGGCGGCGGGGTCCGGGAGCGGCGGTTTAGGGGTTAAATATTTTATTAGGGATTGCGGCGGGGGATCGCAGTTGACAGGTAGATAGACATTGCGCATGCGTTAGGTGTTAGGTTTTATTTAGCAGATCGCGGTTGACAGGTAGATAGACATTGCGCATGCGTTAGGTGTTAGGTTTATTTTGTAGCTAGTTTAGGGAGTTACGGGGCTCCAATACTCAGCGTAAGGCTTACTACGGCTGCTTTTTGTGGCGAGGTGAAAATGGAGTAAGATTTCTCCATTTTCGCCATGTAAGTCCTTACGCTGTATATTGGATACCAAACTGCGCTGGTTTGGTATACCTGCCTATGGCCCAAAAAACTACAGGCGACGGCAGAAATATACGAGCGTAACTTCTATGTTACGCTGTATATAGGATACCAAACCAGCGCAAAATTCAGCGTCGCCGGCATTTGCGGGCGACGCTGCATATCGGATCGAGCCCCAGAGCGGTAAAAAAATAAAGCTAAACTTTGGTTCCGGATACTTGGTTCCCACTGACATTGCGCGGATCGGAGCGGCCATTTCTAACGGTCATATTATAACTTTTCATTGAGCATAACTCGGGATGTGTACAAGACTCGATACAGTTGCAGGGGTGAGCAAAATACATCGTGACATTATCTAACAGATGGATTGCGGTTGTTCTAAGTGTAGACTGTCCCTTTAAAAAAACCTAAGTTAAAACTATATATTAAACTAACATTACTATTATACTAAAATTAAAATAACTACAAATTAAATAAACTAAATTACACATTAAAAAAAACTAACACTACTAAAATAATTTAAATTTACAATTACAAAAAATAAAAAATACTAAGTTATGAAAAATAACAAACAAAATGATCCAAAATAAAAACAATTACACCTAATCTAATAGCCTTATAAAAATAAAAAAAGCCCCCCCCCCCAAAAAAAAAAACCCCTAGCCTACAATAAACTACCAATAGCCCTTAAAAGGGCCTTTTGTAGGGCATTGCCCTAAAGAAATCAGCTCTTTTTTCCTGAAAAAATACAACCCCCCCCCTCCCAACAGTAAAACCCACCACCCAACCAACCCCCCAAAGTAAAAAAACCTAACTCTAACAAAAACCTAAGCTACCCATTGCCCTGAAAAGGGCATTTAGCTCTTTTAAGTACGCCAAAACCCTAATCTAAAACAAAACCCACTCAAAAAAAGTTTAAAAAAACTTAACACTAACCCCCGACAATCCACTTACAGTTTCTGAAGTCCGGACATCCAGGCGGCGAGGTCTTCATCCATCCAGGCAGCGTCTTCTATCTTCATCCAGGTGGAATCTTCTATCTTCATCCCGGAGGAGTCTACTATCTTCATCCCGGCGACACAGAGCGGGTCCATGCTTGAAGACATCCGGCGCGGAGAGTCCTGTTCATACGGTCACTGAATCTTCAATGCAAGGGAGCCTTTTCAAAATGGCATCCCTTGCATTCCTATTGACCGATTTGATTTTTGAAATTCAAATCAGCCAATAGGATGAGAGCTACTGAAATACTATTGGCTGTTCAAATCAGCCTATAGGATGAGAGCTACTGAAATTCTATTGGCTATTCAATCAATCAATATTGGCTATTTTTTGTAATTTAGTATTTTTAAAAAAAAATTTAACTGTTGATTTTTTTTTTAGTAGTGTTAGGTTTTTTTAATGTGTAATTTAGTTTATTTAATTTGTAGTTATTTTAATTTTAGTATAATAGTAATGTTAGTTTAATATATAGTTAGGGATATTGTAATTTTAATATAAAGTTAGGGGGCTGTTTAGGGGTTAATAGTTTAATTTAGTTTTTTGCGATGTGGGGGGCTGGCGGTTTAGGGGTTAATAGGTTTATTTAGTGGCAATGATGTGGGAGGACAGAGGTTTAGGGGTTAATAACTTTATTTAGTGGTGACGATGTTGGGGAGCGGTGGAATAGGGGTTAATATTTTTTTATAGTGTGGACGATGTTGGGGTGCGGGGGAATAGGGGTTAATAACTTTTTTATAGTGGCAGCGATGTTGGGGAGTGGTCAAATAGGGGTTATTAAATTTTATTAGTGGCGACGATGTCGGGAGGGGCAGATTAGGGGTTGATAAGTTCAATATAGTATTTGCGATGCGGGAATGCCTCGGTTTAGGGGTTAATAGGTAGTTTATGGGTGTTAGTGTACTTTGTAACACTTTAGTTATGAGTTTTGTGTAACAGTTTTGTTGCATAAAACTCCTAACTACTGGTCTCAGATTGCGGAACGGATCGTGCCGGTATAGGCTGTAACGCAAGCTTTTTAGCCTCACCACACAACTTGCAATGGCAGCGCTATTTTTTTGAGTGCGGGACTGACGTTGCGTTACAGGCTAAAATGCTTGTGGTACAGCTATACTGACAAGACTCCGTTTTTTTCGCTTAAATGGCCATTTTTTCAGCGTTAAAGCCAGAACGCAAAACTTGTAATCTAGGTGTTTGTTATTTACAATAACCATGGTCTAGATCAGTCATATCCTCGTAAGTAGCATCTGTAAACTACGTACACGATTGCAGAAACATGTACGTAATATAAAAAATGCAGCTAAGGACTTACAAAACAAAAAAGCAATCACATCGGTGGCACAACATTTCTATAAATACCATCAGGGTAAAGCCAATAATCTACAGTGCTTTGGAGTACAAAAAATTAATCTTGGCATAAGAGGTGGAGACAAAGAAAAAATACTATTGCAATATGAAAGTAGATGGATTTACCTATTGAATGCCATTCAGCCAAATGGGTTAAATGAGCATAACAATTATGTCTTATACCTTTAAACTGAGGAGCATGACACAACTCAACAAAGAAATACAAGGGATATAAATAATATAAATACATTTACATATCAATTATACTCCGGAAATAATAACAACTAATTCAATTAACAGATTTATGATCTGTGCAAAATTAATGTAATATAATTAATATTGTTGAAGGTATCAAGATAGAACAATACTAAGTAGCATATAATTAAATTCTGAGAACTATACAATATAATTTAGTAATCAATAGAATATTAGAATATAGAGATCACAATTGCAGGAGAATACATAATAACATTTCTTATTGATTCTTCATGTTATTTGTATGCTATTTTTATAATTGTTTTTATGTTGGTACTTTAAATTATAATCACGTTCAGGTATATTTACATGGGACTTAAATGAGATTTGTAGCAGTCCAGGTAGTATAATACAATGATTCAACATATACTGGCATGAGATAGGCAGTGTTTCACATTAACTAAGACTCAACACATTATCTCTCACTAAATGTGAGTAATTTTAATTATTATGTACATTCCACAGATGCACAGCTGAACTCACTATTAATTAGACAAAGTGAGACGTTCTAAATCTTAATTCAGTCACTATCTCTTTCTAGGGCACATATATTTGATCACCAGTGTAGATAGTTATTTTAGACACTAGGCACATCAGCATGTAATTTAAATAAGAGCATAGTTATTTTCATCCTCACCACTTCCCACCCTCATTTACAACAAGTCACCGCACTATTCATCACTATGTAGTAATATTATCGCTCTATGTAGCGCTTATCCTTATGATCAGTCACAAAATTATTCCCTTTGTATCAGATTGAGTATAGTCACTGTAATTAATGAGAGTTACTTTTCAGGATAATTAAGGCAATAAGATCAATAGATGGTATGTAATATAAACAACGGATCAGATTGGATGCTTAATTATCAAAGTGTTATTTTGGGTATAGAAAAATGAACCATAAGCAATGTATTCATGTTGATATTGTGGTTAATATGAATTGGATCATAATATTGTATTAGTGATATGAGAAACTAGTCATACATAACACACTTGATTTGGGAATTGATAGAGGATCATCCAATAATACATATCACCCAAATATGTGACAAATTATTTCATCTATATTGTATCACAATATTGTATTAGAGGAACCAGTTATATACAATACATTTGATCTGAGAATTCCTAAAATATTATCTAATAATATGCATTACCCAAAAATTTGATATATCACCTTATCTGTAAGATATATTAATTTAAGTAATATAGTAACTTTTTGATAAATCCAGAATTACAGAAACAATTCGATAACAAATTAAGGACTGAATCGATTTAATAACAGTTTGAGAACTGTCAGAAACCATAATACCGATAACCCTCCAATGAGCATTCAGTCAGAATCAGGCCAAATGTCAGGGTTACTGTGATTGGTACACAGCAACACTAACTCTGATAAGGTATGACGTCACCATAAGGGGAGGAATGCGAGTCAATAAAAGACCACGCCGAACGCTGCGCCATACCCTTTGAGAAAGCCACGTTGGTGGCGAAACATGTTAGGGCTAAGCTAGTTGTAATGCTATAAGCACAACTTTTTAACAGCAGGTTGTTATGAGGAATTGTTGTACCTAATAGCTATTGCTAATAGTCCTGACTCACGTTATTTAACGGCTGACAGCCGATAGTATGTATTAATTGTGGGCAGAAATTTGATTCAAGCTAGCAGGTTAATTATTTTTACAGCTGTACTTGCGAGATTCAAAGTCAATTGCAGAATAGAACCATTGTGTAGTTATTCAGTGTTTTAATTTGAAAACCAGCAGATTGAACAGTGCAGAGTTACTGTGTACTTTAATTTACAAACCAGTTGATTTAACCATAAAATCTAAAACTGAAGATACAATACTTATACTCATTTAAGGCTATAGAACAGCGGACTCATATATTAGTTGTATTGATCTCTCTATAATATCTTACTTAATATACTAATTGTTGTAACAAGTGGAAGTATTAGTTATTTATATTATAAGCAGGATAATATACCTGCTGTAAAAATTGTATACTATAGTTAATTCAACTAATACACATGAACTTGTAATTGGGAGATAATACGAGTATTAATAGAAGTCACTGGTAGACTTCAATATTCAGGATATAGGAGTATATATATTACGAATACTGATATCACTAACTATAGAAAACCGCAAAGGAAGGAGGATTATAATATCTAATTAACTCTTATAAAATAAGTACAGAGTATTAACAAATGGCAACATAGTAACTTATATTCAATTTAGCAATCAATAAATGTTACAAGTGCACTTAAAGGGACACTAAACCCCAACATTTTCTTTCTTGATTCAATTAGAGAATACAATTTTAAACAACATTCCAATTTACTTCTATTATCTATTTTGCTTCAATCTTTAGATATCCTTTGTTGAAGAAATTGCAATGCACATGGATGAGCCAATCACACCAGGCATCTTTGTGCACCAACCAATCAGCAGCTACTGAGCCTATCTAGATATGCTTTTCAGCAAAGTATATCAAGAGAATGAAGTTTATAGAATTAAATTAGAAAGTTGTTTAAAATTGTATGTTCTTTCTAAATCATGAAAGAAAAAATGTGGGTTTTATGTCCCTTTAAGTTGAGATGAGCATTTTTATGCACAGTAAATAACGTCATTAGAGTGTGCTATTGATCTTTGCAAGCTGAATATCAATGTTCTGTCGCACCAAACACCTGTGATAACACCCAATACTACCCAGAACTATTTAAGTCACAAAGGGGATTTTTTCTTAGCTATGGATTTTGTCATCCTAGGTTAAAAATAAACCCTATCAGCAATTTTCTATGCCAAATACAATACGCTGAATATTATATCCTCATTACACCCTGTGTTTTTAATTGAATTATATATCTTTGTTTGTTAATACTAGTTTTTATCTTAATTCCCAATAAAGGTTAAATTTTAATTTGTTACGGTTAATACCGTTTTCCTCCCTTGAAATGAATTGTTCTAATACAAGAGCCACCACCCCTTAGGCAAGAGTGCTATACAAGTGTACACCATTTTCAATTTTAGGATTGAATTTTTTCTTTTCAGAATAAATCAGTACATAGCACCTGACCCTGTTAATTATTTGTAGGTTTACACAACCACTTTTATCACAAATAGGGAACCCTTAGTTAATTTAATAGTAGTGCCATTAGTCTTGTTGTAGCATCTGTAAACGTATAACAGAGACCAGATTGGAAGAGAACAACTTCTTCTTTCAGTTCATTAGATGTAACAAAAGTTGCCATTCTTCTTTATTCAGATGAGCATTTGCTTGCATAAATTTTTTTTAGCTGCAAAATTCTAGTTCCCAGAACAGACATTATGATCTGCCAGTTCCTGCAGGGACATTTCTTAATCTGAGTAGAATGCTCAACTGTTTCACGCCCAATTAAATTGGCATTTGGCATCTCACCAGTTTACTTTCACAATAAGTAAAAGCAATAGATGTAAGGTACAGAAAAAAAAGGAAATCCAAAGTAAAAATAAAAGCAAAAAAGTTTATTAGAAAATATATAAAAATGGAGTAGATACCATGTAAGGTACATTGCATACTCTTTGACCTTTCATGAAGCCATTTTAATCAACAAGCTGGCAAGCTTAAATACACTTGACATCATATTTAAAGCAATTAGAGTCTGCTATGTCAGCAAATCAGTATATACATACATTACTATATTATGATATATCATTCTGAGTTTTAAAGACAGAGTTAAGTGGCTAAACCTCAGAAATTTAAATTAGGAGAGAAATTTAGACAAACTGTTAGCAGGTTAGCATCACTGCATTCTTTTGAGGGCATTTAACTTTAGCATTCAAAAGTTAAGTTTCTTTGCAACAAAATCTTGTTATTTTAGTGCACCTTCCCTTGTGGACTAGGTAATCATGTTACTCTAGTGGCATTTATCACCACACACAGAGGCAGGGAGACACAGAGACAGGGAGACACACACACACAGGCAGGGAGACACACACACAGAGACAGGGATACACACACACAGGCAGGGAGACACCCACCCACAGAGGCAGGAAGACACACACAGGCAGGTAGAGACTAACACAGAGACAGGGAGACACACACAGAGGTAGGGAGACACACACACACACAGACATACAGACACACACAGGGGCAGGGAGACACACACAGACATAGAGACACACACAGGGGCAGGGAGACACACACACAGAGACAGGGAGACACACACACACAGACAGGGAGACACACACAGGCAGGGAACACACACACACAGGGAGAAGCATACAGAGGCAGGGAGACACACACACAGACAGGGAGACACACACAGGGGCAGGGAGACACACACACAGACATAGAGACACACACACAGACAGGGAGACACACACACAGAGGCAGGGAGACACACACAGACAGGGAACACACACACACAGGGAGACACATACAGAGGCAGGGAGACACACACACACACACAGAAGTAGGGAGATGCATGCACACAGAGGCAGGGAGACACACCCACAGAGACAGGGAGAAACACTCACAGAGGCAGGGAGACATACACACACAGAGTTAGGGACACACACAGAGGCAGCGAGACACACCGAGGCAGGGAGACACACACACACAGAAGTAGGGAGATGCACGCACACAGAGGTAGGGAGATGCATGCACACAGAGTAAGGGAGACACACAGAGGCAGGGAGAAACACTCACAGAGGCAGGGAGACACACTCACAGAGGCAGGAAGACATACACACACGGAGTTAAGGAGACACACAGAGGCAGGGAGACACACACACACAGAGGCAGGGAGACACACACAAAGAGGCAGGGAGACACACACACAGAGGCAGGGAGACACACACACAGAGGCAGGGAGACACACAGAAGCAGAGCGACACACACACACAGAGGCAGGGAGACACACACACACATAGAGGCAGGGAGACACACACATACAGAGGCAATGAGACATAGACAGAGGCAGGGAGACACACACACACACAGAAGCAGGAAGACACACACAGAGGTAGGGAGACTTACTCAGAGGAAGGGAGGCACATTTGCATTTAATCTGTAAAAAGGGGAGGGGCTATGCTAATTAATAAAGGGGACAGCCAAAGACCTAGCTGTGGAGAATGTACAGTGTGATTGGCCAAACTCTAATACCAGCTTAAAAAAAGTGAGTAAAATAACTGCCATTTACCCCAGGCTTTGCCTACAGGACCTGAAGTATGTGGCAATTTGTACTCACTTTTTAAAGCTGCTATTAGAGTGTGGCTAATCACACTGTACATTCCACACAGTTAGGTCTTTGGCTGCCCCCTTAACTAATGAGCACATTCCCTCCCCATCTTACTGACTGAATGCAAATGTTTTCCCTGCATGTCTGTGTCAGTCGCAAACTCTAAGGGGTCGATTTATCAAGCTATGGCGGACAGGGGCATACATACGTGCTCCTCTCTGCCGCAGCTCGCCTCTGGCAGTCTGAATTCCACTGCCGGAATTCAGCATTGCACAAGAACGCTATTTTGCTCTCTTGTGCAATGCCACCCCCTGCCAGTGCACAGCCAATCATACGCGGGCAGGAGATGTCAATCTCTCCGGTCGGATGAGACCGGTGAAATTCTCCACCTAGGAGGTGGAGAAGAGGTTAGGGAAGCAGCGATCTAATGACCGCTGCTTCATAAATATGGACTGCACGTTCTCTTGTGAGAACCTGCAGTCGTAAGGGGGCAAAGGCTGGCGAAGCTGTTGCTCCGGAATTCTGCTCACCCATTTTGGGATGCCTTCAGTTCCAGTGCAGAGGTATGGGGCAAAAACTTACGACACAGTTTCTCCAGGTTGCTACACCCACCGGGCCCAGGTGGGTGTTTATGACCAATTTTGTCATCATGATAAAGCAGCAGTCGGGCTCAGAAACCCCCCCCCCTTATTTCTCAGGGTCATGCAACTGTATAGAACAGGCAGAAACAACTTTCCAAGCCCGGGCCAACCATAAGAGCTACATTCATAGCCAGCAACAGCTCTTTGTCAGTCAGGGCCTCGGGCAGGTCCCCCTGGCCCCTGACTGTAGTCACCCCTGTCACCCCCTCATGGCGGCCCTGCCTGCCAACACCACCCATGACCCTTAATGACTGCCACCATCTAAGACTTTGTATTCAGTGCGTCTAAGGCCACCCCTAAATTAGTCAGGTTAAAGCCATAAAAAAACAAAAAATACAAATCAGAAAGAATCATTTGGGAAATGTATTCCCAAACTACTTTCAGATAGGTTTGAATTCAGGGACTAAAGCTCACACACAGATTTAATCACATTTGTTTTTTAATCTTAAATTAAAGTGCCTTTAAAAATACAATAAAGAAATAGATGCTATGAGATAACGTATAAATATTGATGCACAGTTGCAAAACAATTTCACAAATGACTTTTCTCCCTAAGGACAGAAAGTGTTACACAAAGGAAACATTATTTCAAGAGTGTGTGTTCTTTTTGTGCAAACTATCAGAATGTTGCAAAGCTTTGTGGGACATTTAAATTGATATCTTCTGACAAATGTCTGACTCTAAGCCAAAACCAAGGATGCCTGATAATCCACTCATTCCCTTGCAGTCCCATTCTCAGAAGGAATTTGCACAGGTCTCCGCCTCAATTTGTTTTGCTCACAGGTTCCAAAAGATACTGTAAAGGGCAGAACTTTCTGAGTAATGTTGTTGGATCTTTTAAATCTCAGAGTAGTTATTTCTGTAACCTCCTAATAAGGAACAGGATGAGGCATGTTCTTTCAAATTTCTAATTGTTCCAAAGAGAAGTGTGCTTCATCCTATTGTCCAGTTCAGGTCATTAAACAAGTTCGAGGGTTCTCTATTCCTAAATGTAAATCATGTATTCTTTCTTTCTTGCTCTCCAATATATTCAGTCTATAATCTCAGTTATGATAAATGATTCTTATTTTCACATACCCATTGCACAAGATAATTTCCTTGAATTTGCAGAGAATATTAAATATTATAATATTTAAAATTGTACGGAACATTAAATAAAAATGGTATTAGGTTAGGCAGAGTTACAATTAAACTTAAAGGCACAGTCTAGTCAAAATTAAACTTTTATGATTCAGATAGGATAGGGCATGCAGTTTTAAACTTTCTAATTTACTTTTATTGCCAAATTTGCTTTGTACTCTTGGTTTTCTTTGTTGAAGACAAAGACTATGTAGTCTCATATTTAAGACCTTGAAGGCCACCTCTTATTTCTGTGTATTTTGACAGTTTTTCACAGCTATACAGTGTTAGTTCATGGGTGCCATATAGATAACATGCTCACTACCGTTGAATTTATGAGTGAGCACTTGATTGGCTAAAATGCAAGTCTGTCAAAAGAACTGAAATAAGGGGTCAGTCTGCAGAGGCTTAGATACAAGATAATCACAGAGGTAAAAAGTGTATTAAAGGGACAGTCTACACCAGAATTTTTATTGTTTTAAAAGATAGATAATCTCTTTATTACCCATGCTCCAGTTTTGCATAACCAACACAGTTATATTAATACACTTTTAACCTCTGTGATTACCTTGTATCTAAGCCTCTGCAAACTGCCCCTTTGTTTCAGTTCTTTTGACAGACTTTCAGTTTAGCCAATCAGTGCCTGCTCCCAGATAACTTCATGTGCACGAGCACAGTGTTATCTATATGAAATACGTGAACTAACACCCTCTAGTGGTAAAAAACTGTTAAAATGCATTCTGAAAATAGGTGGCCTTCAAGGTCTAAGAAATTAGCATATGAACCTCCTAGGTTAAACCTTCAACTAAGAATTCCAAGAGAACAAAGCAAAATTGGTGATAAAAGTAAATTAGAAAATTGTTTAAAATGACATGTTCTATCTGAATCATGAAAGTTTATTTTGGCCTAGACTGTCCCTTTAATATAACCATGTTGGTTATGCAAGAAAATGATCTTTTTAAACAATACAAATTCTGGAATAGACTGTCCCTTTACATAGATTGGACACAGCATGACATTTTAAACAACTTTCCAATTTATTTCTATTAGCACGTTTGCTTTGATCTTTTGGTTATAGAGTAATCCTATGTGAACTTGGGAACATGCACATGTCTGTGGCCATCTTGCAACATTGTTTATAGTAATGTTATACATAGTTGCAAACACTGCTGCCATAGAATGTTAAAGACACATGCTGCCTCCTAAGCTCCTATCAGCCCACCTATGAGTGCATTTCAATAAAGGATACCAAGAGAACAAAGCTAATTTGATAATAGCAGTAAATTGGAAAGTTGTTTAAATTTGAATGTTTTATCTGATTCACAAATGTTTAATCATGACTTTACTGTCCCTTTAACATTAGCTATGTAACCCTGTAGGGGAAATATATCAAGCTGCATCCTCAGCTTCTCAGACCTTGTTAGCCTGCAACCACAAATTTAAAGGAATATTAAAGGGATATAAAACGAAACATTTTAATTTCAGGATTTAAATAGAAAATACAATTTTGAACAACTTTCCAATTTACTTTTATTGTCTAATTGTCTTTGTTTTCTTGTTATCCTTTGTTGAAAATCAAAGAATAACATGGGAACAAAGCAAATTTGATAATAGAACTACATTTTAAACTGTTTTAAATTGTATTTTCTATCTGAAAAATAAATGAAAAATACTTGGGTTTCATGTCCCTTTAAACATTCTGCACTAAACGGGTAGTTATACTTAAAGGGACACTCAAGTCAAAATTAAACTTCCATTATTCAGATAGAGCATGCGATTTTAAACAAATTTCTATTAACAAGATGTGCACAGTCTTTTTATATTTAAACTTTTTATTTTACAGGCATCTTTCAATTTATTTTAACTAGGTACAATAGCTATTAAATAGTTATTAACTATTTAATAGCTACCTAGTTAAAATAAAGAGAAATTTACCTGTAAAATAAAAACTAACCTAAGTTACAATTACACCTAACACTACACTTAAATAAATTATTCCTATTTAAACTAAATACTTACCTGTAAAATAAACCCTAAGATAGCTACAATGTAATTAATAATTACATTGTAGCTATTTTAGGATTTATATTTATTTTACAGATAACTTTGTATTTATTTTAGCTAGTTAGAATAGTTATTAAATAGTTAATATTGTACATTGTAGCTATTTTAGGATTTATATTTATTTTACAGGTAACTTTGTATTTATTTTAGCTAGTTAGAATAGTTATTAAATAGTTATTAACTATTTAATAACTACCTAGCTAAAAGAAATACAAAATTACCTGTAAAATAAATCCTAACCTTAGTTACAATTAACCCTAACACTACACTATCATTACATTAATTAAATAAATTACCTACAAATAACTACAATTAAATACAATTAAATAAACTAACTAAAGTACAAAAAATAAAAAAAGCTAAGTTACAAAAAATAAAAAAAATAAGTTACAAACATGTAAAAAATATTACAACAATTTTAAGCTACTTACACCTAATCTAAGCCCCCTAATAAAATAACAAAGCCCCCCAAAATAAAAAATGCCCTACCCTATTCTAAATTAAAAAGTTACCAGCTCTTTTACCTTACCAGCCCTTAAAAGGGCCTTTTGCGGGGCATGCCCCAAAGAATTCTGCTCTTTTGCCTGTTCCGATCAGCCAATAGAATGTGAGCTCAATCTGATTGGCTGATTGGATCAGCCAATCGGATTGAACTTCAATCTGATTGGCTGATTTAATCAGCCAATCAAATTTTTCCTACCTTAATTCCGATTGGCTGATAGAATCCTATCAGCCAATCGGAATTGAAGGGACGCCATCTTGGATGACGTCCCTTAAAGGAACCTTCATTCAGTCGTCGGCCGTCAGGGAAGAAGGATGTTCCGCGTCGGCGGGATGAAGATGGATCCGGAAGAAAGAAGATTGAAGATGCCGCTTGGAAGATGACATCGCCCGGTTGGAAGATCTCTTCAGTGCCGCCTGGATGATGACTTCATCGGAAGGAAGACTTCTTCAGTGCCCCTTGGATGATGACTTCTGCCGCTCTGGATCTCCTCTTCGGTTCCATCGGTGGTTGGCTGGCTGAAGACGACTCAAGGTAGGATGATCTTCAGGGGGGTGGTGTTAGGTTTATTTAAGGGGGGTTTGGGTTAGATTAGGGGTATGTGGGTGGCAGGTTTTAATGTTGGGGGGTGTATTTTTATTTTACAGGCAAAAGAGCAGAATTCTTTGGGGCATGCCCCGCAAAAGGCCCTTTTAAGGGCTGGTAAGGTAAAAGAGCTGGTAACTTTTTAATTTAGAATAGGGTAGGGCATTTTTTTTATTTTGGGGGGCTTTGTTATTTTATTAGGGGGCTTAGATTAGGTGTAAATAGCTTAAAATTATAATATTTTTTACATGTTTGTAACTTATTTTTTTATTTTTTGTAACTTAGCTTTTTTTATTTTTTGTACTTTAGTTAGTTTATTTAATTGTATTTAATTGTAGTTATTTGTAACTAATTTATTTAATTAATTTAATGATAGTGTAGTGTTAGGTTTAGTTGTAACTTAGGTTAGGATTTATTTTACAGGTAATTTTGTATTTCTTTTAGCTAGGTAGTTATTAAATAGTTAATAACTATTTAATAACTATTCTAACTAGCTAAAATAAATACAAAGTTACCTGTAAAATAAATATAAATCTTAAAATAGCTACAATGTAATTATTAATTATATTGTAGCTATATTAGGGTTTATTTTAAAGGTAAGTATTTATTTTTAAATAGGATTAATTTAGTTAATAAGAGAAATATTATTTAGATTTATTTAATTAATATTTAAGTTAGGGGGGTGTTAGGGTTAGTGTTAGACTTAGGTTTAGGGGTTAATAATTTTATTACAGTGGCGGCGGTGTAGGGGGGCAGGATAGGGGTTAATAAATTAATTATAGGTGGTGACGGTGTAGGGGGGGCAGATTAGGGGTTAATAAGTTTAATATAGGTTGCGGCGGGGTCCGGGAGCGGCGGTTTAGGGGTTAAACTATTTATTTAGTTGCGGCGAGGTCCGGGATCCGCAGGATAGGGGTTAATAACTTTATTATAGAGGGCGGCAGTATAGGGGGGACAGGATAGGGGTTAATAGGTATTATGTAGGTGGCGTCGCGGGGTCCGGGAGCAGTGGTTTAGGGGTTAATACATATATTATAGTTGCGTCGGGGACCGGGAGCGGCGGTTTAGGGGTTAACATATTTATTATAGTGGCGGTGGGCTCCGGGAGCAGCAGTTTAGGGGGTAATACATTTATTTAGTTGCGGCAGTGTAGGGGGACAGATTAGGGGTGTTTAGACTCGGGGTACATGTTAGGGTGTTAGGTGTAGACAGCTCCCATAGGAATCAATGGGATGTCGGGCAGCAGCGAACATGAACTTTCGCTATGGTCAGACTCCCATTGATTCCTATGGGATCCGCCGCCTCCAGGGCGGCGGTTTGAAAACCAGGTACGCTGGGCCGGAAAAGTGCCGAGCGTACTTGCTAGTTTTTTGATAACTAGCAAAAGTAGTCAGATAGTGCAGCACTTGTGTGCGGAACATCTGGAGTGACGTAAGAATTGATCTGTGTCCGGGGGATTGAAGCTTACGTCACTAAATTCTACTTTTGCCGGTATCTAGGGCTTGATAACTAAGGCGAATCAGCATCGCCACAAATACGCTGCGGAATTCCAGCGTATTTGAGGTTGACGGCTTGATAACTAGGGGCCCATGAGTGTGCACGTTTGCAGCACTAGATGGCAGCAGTTTTGCTACAATTTTAAACATTAGCACGAGCACTAGATGGCAGCACTGTTTCCTGTCATGTAGTGCTCCAGACATGTGCATGCTACTTATTTAGATATTTCCTCAACAAAGAATAACATGAGAGTAAAGCAAATTTGATATTAGAAGTTAATTGGAACCCTTTTTTAAAAATGTATTCTCATGTCCCTTTAAGAGTGAAAATTGTAAATTGTGGACACTGCATATAAAAACTGTAAATTAGTACAAGCACTCATTTCTTGTAAGCATTTATGATGGCAAAGATAGGAACATAAATAGCTATTGCTTAAAAGTACAGAGATGAGTCAGCAGACGTTCTGAAGTGCAGTTATATAAAGAGATAAGACAAAGATAAATGTTATTGACCAGTGAAAGTATTAGCGTACTATCTTATCTGTTACCCATGCTAATAAAATAATTGGGGATGACTGCCCACTACTAAAACAGACTAATCTATTTATACTGGCAGAGTCTGAGTTCCTTAAAGGTCTTGTCTCACTAGAGTTTGTAAAAGCAAACCGTTTAGGGCTTCATGAAGTATACATTTATAAGCCAAGTAAATTCCTTGGGGACGATTTATGAAAGTGCGAGTGGACATGATACGATGTAGCTTATCATGTCAGCCGCACATCGCTGTCTGCATTTATCATTGCACAAGCAGTTCTTGTGAAAGAACTACAGATCCCAAAAAAACAAGTGATCTAATAGAGGAGCGCTCTCTAGAAAATGTGAAAAAAAGGGGTAATATAATACAAAAATTCGATATAAGAGGTGAATGGTATTGATAGAAAAAAAGATCTATGAAAAATAAATGAAAAAATAAAGAAATTAAAAATAAAAATAAAAACAGAACATAACAATGTTAAAAAATATTGTCATATAAATACTGTAGGATCGGACAATTAATGCACTATGTGAACCATGCAAGTAATGTCAAATAATGTCAAATAAATGTCAAAATAAAGTTCTTGTGTTGGAAAAAACTTGCTTGTTTGCTGGTCCAATGGAGGGTAGTATCCCAATGGTTGATGTATAATAGTTGATGTATGAGAAGTCCTGTCGAATAATAACAGTTCGAATCAGGCAGCTCCTCTTAACCCGGTGTAAGGAAATTCTAAAAAGATGGAAACAGAAGAGGGTGCCTCATAGTGTGGTATGACCTTAGCAATGGAGTAGGTATAATGGTAAAAAGATGCTTACCAGAGGTAAATGCACTGTACTATGACCAGTGCTAACGAGCAGACACTTTCAGCGGCCAGCACACTGATCCCAGGTATCATCCACAGGAACGGATTCCAGGTTCAGCGTCTCAGAATAAGGAAGCAAACCAACGGATTAGTGCTAGCAGTGGCTCGCAGACTTATGCCCAAGGATTTTTTCGGAAACAGTTTAATGTAAGTTGCGGCGTCTCAATATAGAAAACCGGACAGCGCCGGCGGCAATAAAAACTGTCTGACAACTTCGGTATTGTTAAAAAATATAAAAGTAAACGCTTTATTGGCAAACACAACGCGTTTCTCGACCACAAACTGGTCGTTTCATCAGGTGATTTAAAAAAAAAATCACCTGATGAAACGACCAGTTTGTGGTCGAGAAACGCGTTGTGTTTGCCAATAAAGCGTTTACTTTTATATTTTTTAACAATACCGAAGTTGTCAGACAGTTTTTATTGCCGCCGGCGCTGTCCGGTTTTCTATATTGAGACGCCGCAACTTACATGAAACTGTTTCAGAAAAAATCCTTGGGCATCAGTCTGCGAGCCGCTGCTAGCACTAATCCGTTGGTTTGCTTCCTTATTCTGAGACGCTGAACCTGGAATCCATTCCTGTGGACGATACCTGGGATCAGTGTGCTGGCCACTGAAAGTGTCAGTCTGTTCGTTAGCACTGGTCATAGTACAGTGCCATTACCTCTGGTAAGCATATTTTTACCATTATACCTACTCCATTGCTAAGGTCATACCACACTATGAGGTGCCCTCTTCTTTTTTCAAGCAGGTCTTGTGAACTGCTTGTGCAATCCCGCCCCCTGCCAATATGCGGCTAATCGGGCGCTAGCAGGGGGTGTCAATTAGCCCGATCGTATAGGATCAGGCGGATCGAAGACCGCAGCCTCAGAGTCAGCGGATCTGTTATGGAGCAGCGGTCATTAGATTGCTGCTTCATAACTGCTGTTTCCATCCATTCTGAGCTTTATAATTCGCCCCCCTGGACTGAAAACCAACTGTATTCTTTTTTGAGGCAACTTGAATTAAAATGTATTGTACAACCCTAATTCCAAAAAAGTTGGGACAGTATGGAAAATGCAAAAAACCAACAAACAAAAAGAGTAATTTAAAAATGCTAGCACCCGCATTCTCTGCTTACGCAACCATGCACTTGTAATCCGGGGAGACAGTAGTTTGGTGTTGTCCTGTTGGAAAATGCAACAATGTCCCTGGAAAAGACGAGGTCTGGATGGTAGCATATGTTGCACCAAAATGTATACATATCTTTCTGCATTTAAGGGACTGTCTACACTAAAATTGTTATTGTTTAAAAAAGATAGATAACGCCTTTACTACCCATTTCCCAGCTTTGCACAACCAACATTGATATATTAATATACTTTATAACATTTAAACTTCTTAAATTTCTGCCTGTTTCTAAGCCACTATAACAGCCTCTTATCACATGCTTTTTATTAGCTTTTCACAACAAGAGACTGCTAGTTCATGTGGACCATATAGATAACATTGTGTTCACGCCCTAGGAGCTATTTAGGATTTAGCAAAACACAGTACTAAATGCAAGTCAATAGATAATAGATAAAAAGTCAAGTGATCAGGGGGCTGTCAGAAGATCCTTAAATACAAGGTAATTACAGAGGTAAAAAGTATATTAATATAACTGTGTTGGTTATGCAAAACTGGGGAATGGGTAAAAAGGGATTATCTATCTTTTAAAACAATAACAATTCTGTTGTAGACTGTCCCTTTAATGGTGCAAGTTACCCATACCATGACAGACGCTGGGTTTTGGACCTTACACTGATAACAGCTTGGATGATCCTTTTCCTCTTTGGCCCAGAGAAAACAATGGCTGTTTTTTCCTAAAACTATTTGAAATGTTGACTTGTTAGACCACAAAACACGATTTCACTGTGCTACTGTCTATCTCAGATGAGACTGAGCCCAGAGAAGTCAGCAGCGCTTCTGGACAGTGTTGATGTATGGCTTATGCTTTGCATAGTAAAGCCTTAACTGGCATCTGTTGATGCAGCGACAAATGGTGTTGACTGACAAAGGTTTACCAAAGTATTCCCATGCCCATGTCAGGATAATACATTACAGACTCATGATGGTTTTTGAGACAGTGACGTCTGAGGAATTGGAGATCACGCGCATTCCTTTTCAGGCTTGCCCTTTAAGCACTGAGATATGACTGGATTGCTTGAATCTTTTAATTATATTGTGCACTATAGAAGGTGAAATGCCCAAAATTCTACCGATTTGTCTTCAGGGAATGTTGTCCTCAAAGTGTTGGATTATTTGCTGACGCATCTGTTGGCAGATTGGCGAACCTTGACCCATCCTTTCTCTTGAAGGACTAGGCCTTTTTTTGAGGCTCCTTATATACTATGATTACACGATTCCCTCACCTGTTTCACATCACCTTCTTATTTCAAATTGTCCCATCGATATTAGTTCTAAATTGCCGCTGTCCCAACTTTTTTGGAACATGTTGCAGTAATCAGATTTGAAATAAGTGTATATTTCCAAAAATACATTTAATCCACAAATTAGAACATCAAATAATGTGTTAATAATGTGTTTTCAATATAGTACAGGGTGAATTGAATTTGTTTTTTTGCATTTTCCATACTGTCCAAACTTTTTCGGAATTGGGTTTGTAAGTGAAAATACCTATAGATTGAAAATGTACAGGGGTAACAGGTTTGGTGCAGTTACGTATATCATTCATATTCAGGTAATCTTTTGTAAAACGTTAATTCTTTACAATATTGTTTAACTGTATGTGCTACAATAAAACAATAAAATAAACTATATGCACATAGGTAAAAACTGCAGCATTCATATTTTCATCCTAATTGTTATTGGTGGAATAATAGTCTATTTTGCCAGTAACCCCAACATGAATGGGCCCCTTGTGTAGCCCATCACTCACCCCCTCCATAGAATTGGACTAGCTTAGTGGGGCAAATACAAGTCTTAGGATCCACCTCCTCTTCTACTTTTGCTGGCATGAGCTCAGTTTTACATTTGACTATATGGCTACCTGACGGTGCAGATCCTTTCCCTCAGCCTTCAAGTCACTACTTACTGGTCAAAGAAGAAGACACAGAAGCAGAAGATAAGTGGTTACAGGGCTATGTATCATTTAACCGTGTATCTAAAACAAAGGAGGGTTCAGAGGGCCATGGAGCTGAACTGAGCCATTGTGCTAGCATACAGGGGGCATTTGTGACTATGCATATAAACTGCAGTATCCTTTAGCCATAGAGATAGCATAAAGGGGATTACAGTGTCTGAACTGCTGTATCACTTATACATAGGTTAGCATAAAGGGGGCTGTAAGGACTACAGGGAGTGCAGAATTATTAGGCAAATGAGTATTTTGACCACATCATCCTCTTTATGCATGTTGTCTTACTCCAAGCTGTATAGGCTCGAAAGCCTACTACTATTAAGCATATTAGGTGATGTGCATCTCTGTAATGAGAAGGGGTGTGGTCTAATGACATCAACACCCTATATCAGGTGTGCATAATTAATAGGCAACTTCCTTTCCTTTGGCAAAATGGGTCAAAAGAAGGACTTGACAGGCTCAGAAAAGTCAAAAATAGTGAGATATCTTGCAGAGGGATGCAGCACTCTTAAAATTGCAAAGCTTCTGAAGCGTGATCATCGAACAATCAAGCGTTTCATTCAAAATAGTCAACAGGGTCGCAAGAAGCGTGTGGAAAAACCAAGGCGCAAAATAACTGCCCATGAACTGAGAAAAGTCAAGCGTTCAGCTGCCAAGATGCCACTTGCCACCAGTTTGGCCATATTTCAGAGCTGCAACATCACTGGAGTGCCCAAAAGCACAAGGTGTGCAATACTCAGAGACATGGCCAAGGTAAGAAAGGCTGAAAGACGACCACCACTGAACAAGACACACAAGCTGAAACGTCAAGACTGGGCCAAGAAATATCTCAAGACTGATTTTTCTAAGGTTTTATGGACTGATGAAATGAGAGTGAGTCTTGATGGGCCAGATGGATGGGCCCGTGGCTGGATTGGTAAAGGGCAGAGAGCTCCAGTCCGACTCAGACGCCAGCAAGGTGGAGGTGGAGTACTGGTTTGGGCTGGTATCATCAAAGATGAGCTTGTGGGGCCTTTTCGGGTTGAGGATGGAGTCAAGCTCAACTCCCAGTCCTACTGCCAGTTTCTGGAATACACCTTCTTCAAGCAGTGGTACAGGAAGAAGTCTGCATCCTTCAAGAAAAACATGATTTTCATGCAGGACAATGCTCCATCACACGCGTCCAAGTACTCCACAGCGTGGCTGGCAAGAAAGGGTATAAAAGAAGAAAATCTAATGACATGGCCTCCTTGTTCACCTGATCTGAACCCCATTGAGAACCTGTGGTCCATCATCAAATGTGAGATTTACAAGGAGGGAAAACAGTACACCTCTCTGAACAGTGTCTGGGAGGCTGTGGTTGCTGCTGCACGCAATGTTGATGGTGAACAGATCAAAACACTGACAGAATCCATGGATGGCAGGCTTTTGAGTGTCCTTGCAAAGAAAGGTGGCTATATTGGTCACTGATTTGTTTTTGTTTTGTTTTTGAATGTCAGAAATGTATATTTGTGAATGCTGAGATGTTATATTGGTTTCACTGGTAAAAATAAATAATTGAAATGGGTATATATTTGTTTTTTGTTAAGTTGCCTAATAATTATGCACAGTAATAGTCACCTGCACACACAGATATCCCCCTAAAAACATAATTTATGTAAGAACTTACCTGATAAATTCATTTCTTTCATATTAGCAAGAGTCCATGAGCTAGTGACGTATGGGATATACATTCCTACCAGGAGGGGCAAAGTTTCCCAAACCTCAAAATGCCTATAAATACACCCCTCACCACACCCACAATTCAGTTTAACGAATAGCCAAGAAGTGGGGTGATAAAAAAGTGCGAAAGCATATAAAATAAGGAATTGGAATAATTGTGCTTTATACAAAAATCATAACCACCACAAAAAAGGGTGGGCCTCATGGACTCTTGCTAATATGAAAGAAATGAATTTATCAGGTAAGTTCTTACATAAATTATGTTTTCTTTCATGTAATTAGCAAGAGTCCATGAGCTAGTGACGTATGGGATAATGATTACCCAAGATGTGGATCTTTCCACGCAAGAGTCACTAGAGAGGGAGGGATAAAATAAAGACAGCCAATTCCTGCTGAAAATAATCCACACCCAAAATAAAGTTTAATGAAAAACATAAGCAGAAGATTCAAACTGAAACCGCTGCCTGAAGTACTTTTCTACCAAAAACTGCTTCAGAAGAAGAAAATACATCAAAATGGTAGAATTTAGTAAAAGTATGCAAAGAGGACCAAGTTGCTGCTTTGCAAATCTGATCAATCGAAGCTTCATTCCTTAACGCCCAGGAAGTAGAAACTGACCTAGTAGAATGAGCTGTAATCCTTTGAGGCAGAGTTTTACCCGACTCAACATAGGCAAGATGAATTAAAGATTTCAACCAAGATGCCAAAGAAATGGCAGAAGCTTTCTGGCCTTTTCTAGAACCGGAAAAGATAACAAATAAACTAGAAGTCTTTCGGAAAGACTTAGTAGCTTCAACATAATATTTCAAAGCTCTAACAACATCCAAAGAATGTAACGATTTCTCCTTAGAATTCTTAGGATTAGGACATAATGAAGGAACCACAATTTCTCTACTAATGTTGTTGGAATTCACAACTTTAGGTAAAAATTCAAAAGAAGTTCGCAACACTGCCTTATCCTGATGAAAAATCAGAAAAGGAGACTCACAAGAAAGAGCAGATAATTCAGAAACTCTTCTGGCAGAAGAGATTGCCAAAAGGAACAAAACTTTCCAAGAAAGTAATTTAATGTCCAATGAATGCATAGGTTCAAACGGAGGAGCTTGAAGAGCCCCTAGAACCAAATTCAAACTCCAAGGAGGAGAAATTGACTTAATGACAGGTTTTATATGAACCAAAGCTTGTACAAAACAATGAATATCAGGAAGATTAGCAATCTTTCTGTGAAAAAGAACAGAAAGAGCAGAGATTTGTCCTTTCAAGGAACTTGCGGACAAACCTTTATCTAAACCATCCTGAAGAAACTGTAAAATTCTTGGAATTCTAAAAGAATGCCAAGAAAAATGATGAGAAAGACACCAAGAAATATAAGTCTTCCAGACTCTATAATATATATATCTCTGGATACAGATTTACGAGCCTGTAACATAGTATTAATCACAGAGTCAGAGAAACCTCTTTGACTAAGAATCAAGCGTTCAATCTCCATACCTTTAAATTTAAGGATTTGAGATCCTGATGGAAAAAAGGACCTTGCGACAGAAGGTCTGGTCGTAGCGGAAGAGTCCACGGATGGCAAGAGGCCATCCGGACAAGATCCGCATACCAAAACCTGCGAGGCCATGCCGGAGCTACCAGCAGAACAAACGAGCATTCCTTCAGAATCTTGGAGATTACTCTTGGAAGAAGAACTAGAGGAGGAAAGATATAGGCAGGATGATACTTCCAAGGAAGTGACAATGCATCCACTGCTTCCGCTTGAGGATCCCTGGATCTGGACAGATACCTGGGAAGTTTCTTGTTTAGATGAGAGGCCATCAGATCTATTTCTGGAAGTCCCCACATTTGAACAATCTGAAGAAATACCTCTGGGTGAAGAGACCATTCGCCCGGATGTAACGTTTGGCGACTGAGATAATCCGCTTCCCAATTGTCTATACCTGGGATATGAACCGCAGAGATTAGACAGGAGCTGGATTCCGCCCAAACCAGAATTCGAGATACTTCTTTCATAGCCAGAGGACTGTGAGTCCCTCCTTGATGATTGATGTATGCCACAGTTGTGACATTGTCTGTCTGAAAACAAATGAACGATTCTCTCTTCAGAAGAGGCCAAGACTGAAGAGCTCTGAAAATTGCACGGAGTTCCAAAATATTGATCGGTAATCTCACCTCCTGAGATTCCCAAACTCCTTGTGCCGTCAGAGATCCCCACACAGCTCCCCAACCTGTGAGACTTGCATCTGTTGAAATTACAGTCCAGGTCGGAAGCACAAAAGAAGCCCCCTGAATTAAACGATGGTGATCTGTCCACCACGTTAGAGAGTGTCGTACAATCGGTTTTAAAGATATTAATTGAGATATCTTTGTGTAATCCCTGCACCATTGATTCAGCATACAGAGCTGAAGAGGTCGCATGTGAAAACGAGCAAAGGGAATCGCGTTCGATGCAGCAGTCATAAGACCTAGAATTTTCATGCATAAGGCTACCGAAGGGAATGATTGTGACTGAAGGTTTCGACAAGCTGAAATCAATTTTAGACGTCTCTTGTCTGTTAAAGACAGAGTCATGGACACTGAATCTATCTGGAAACCCAGAAAAGTTACCCTTGTCTGAGGAATCAATGAACCTTTTGGTAAATTGATCCTCCAACCATGATCTTGAAGAAACAACACAAGTCGATTCGTATGAGATTCTGCTAAACTGAATTGTGGGTGTGGTGAGGGGTGTATTTATAGGCATTTTGAGGTTTGGGAAACTTTGCCCCTCCTGGTAGGAATGTATATCCCATACGTCACTAGCTCATGGACTCTTGCTAATTACATGAAAGAAATAGCTATAACTAAAAACAAACTAAAAACTACTTCCAAAACTATTCAGCTTTGATATTAATGAGTTTTTTGGGTTCATTGAGAACATAATAAAATGAATCCTCAAAAATACAACTTGCCTAATAATTCTGCACTCCCTGTATGTGCCTGAATTTAAATTGCAGCTGGGCACATTGTTTGCATACAGAAAGTAGCAAGGGCACTTATCTGAATGGAGGTATTTTTGGGCACATTGCTGTTATAATGAGGGCTGTACTTAGGTCTAATAACTTGCATATTAACTGAAGTATAAATTAAAGATAGAGATAATGAAGAGGTATATGAGGCGCACCATCGGCTTCATTAAAAAGTTTAAACTTTATTTAAGCATATAAAACAAAAGAACAAAAGGCACAAATTGAAGAGTGACTTTACATAAATACATCATGTATGCACCCTGTGAATCATGCTGGCTGACACATGTCGCCCGTAGCCTTCCTCATTGCCTCATATCAACTCTAAAATAAGCAGACAATATATATAACATTCTTTGCTCCTATCATAGTTCAATAACATTCCTTCCCATCACAGGTACCCACCCCAAATAATTTAAGGTGGAAACGCACATCATAATAAATATAATATATGCTCAGTGAATTGATAATGTTTCTGCTATAGTAAAAACAATCAACTTTGCTATCTTTTTAAATGTCTGCTGTGCTTCATTATTTTAAAAATATTACCTGGTATAAAGGTAACTGCAGGGTAAATTAGGGTGACTAGATCTGAGGGGATAAAAAGGGACACTTAATCGACGACACATACAGAAAATGAAAAGGATAAATTATTAGATTAGATTTTGGTTGTAGCATTTATTTATTTTAAATCAAATAATGAATGAAAATAATAGCTGCCACTATCATTACTGTTATTGACAACTTCACATGCAACATGAACATTGCTGAAAACATACAGTTAACAATATATACCAGCAGAGCCGGACTGAGAATGAAAAGCAGCCCTGGAAAAATTTGAAGACATCCTTATTTCCATCTTAATATGAGGAGAGTCCACGGCTTCATTCCTTACTTGTGGGAAATACTGAACCTGGCCACCAGGAGGAGGCAAAGACACCCCAGCCAAAGGCTTAAATACCTCCCCCACTCCCCTCATCCCCCAGTCATTATTTGCCTTTCGTCACAGGAGGTTGGCAGAGAAGTGTCAGAAGATACAGAGTAGTTCCTTATGGAGGGTAGTACTCTTCGGAATGGAACTGGAGTTTTAAGTAGTCTTGTCAGCCTTCTAAGTGACAGCATTGGCGAATATTAGAGTCTGGAGATGCAGAGAGAGTTTTTCTGTGAACCCATCCAGACTCGTATTAACAGCTTCTAAGCAATCAGTGTTTGGACGAGTTTCACGGCCTGCTTCTATCACTCAAGTCCATGTCAGAAGCGATACTACAAAACTGTCAAACTTGAGAGGCTGTGTTCCTGTTTCACGGTATAGATTATGGTAAGATCATTTAATTATTATACACACATGATAACGCAAGAAGACAGGGTCACAGTGGGACTCCTTTTATCTGAGTGAAATCGAGGGTTAATATCTCCGGAAGGGGATTATTGAACAGGGGGATTTGTCACATATTTTTAATATCATGTTTATGATGTGACATATGTGAGATGTGGCTCAAGCAGATGTTGGAACGTACAGGTTTTTTATTTCACTTTGGCGCTGCGCAGCCCGTTAGGCTTGGCGCGCTTTTAGTTGTGCAGGGGCGGTCCTGCATGGCACACCACGTGACTGGGTGTGGTCAGAGTAATTCTCTTCTTCCTGACCATGCGGTGACTGGAGACGAAGAGGTTTCTCTCCTGGGCCTGGGTCATAGGAGGTGGTGAGTGCCCCAGCTATTGGGGGTAAAAAAGGTGCCATTTATCTTTGTCTTTAGTCCTTTTTATAAGCGCAAGCTATGGAGGACTCTGATACATTAGAGGGCTACTCCCTCTTTACCTAAAGCTAATGCCCGTCTATATTGTGAGGAGGCCACAGTATACCCGCCTGCTCAATTATGTTCCACTTGCCTTGATAAAGTAATCTTATCAAAGAAAACTAATATGTTTAGTACTATAGAACCTTCGACATCTGAGGAGTCTCCATCCCGTGAGGTGTGCACCCTACATTCATCTCCTAATACACATGCAGCTTCTCGTAGCACTTCTATGCCTCCATCTGAAGGGGCCCTTTTACCTCCAGACTTTACTGAACGGTTACAGACGGTAGTGTCTGTGGCCTTTAGTGCTTTACCTCACCCTGCTAAGCGCAAGTGAAAGGTTAAATATTGCTATCCTTCCCAGGGGTCATCTACTAACTTATTGGAATCTGATACAAGATTATCCGATGATGAAGATGCCTCTGATACTTCAGAGGATGCTCTTTCTGGGTTGGAATCTGCTGCCTCTAAGCCTCCAGAGGAACCAGACTTTAGATTTAGGATTGAACACTTACGCTTTCTGCTAAAGGAGGTGTTGGCTACTTGGGCCTTCAAGAATGAGGCATCTATGTAGCAGATATGTAAGGCGGCTACCTGGTCCTCCTTACATATTTTTTCTAAATTTTACAAGTTTTACGTTTTTGCTTCGGCTGAAGCTTCTTTTGGGAGAAAGGTTTGCAGGCTGTGGTGCCCTCAGAATAGGGTCCACCTCTCCTTTACCCTCCCGTTTCATTCAGTGTCCTCTAGAGCTTAGGTATATGTTTCCCACAAGTAAGGAATGAAGCCGTGAACTCTCCTCATATTAAGATGGAAAACATAAATTGTGGCTTACCAGATAATTTCCTTTCCATCTGTATGAGGAGAGTCCACGGCCGCTGCCCATTTTCTCCGTTCGGCGGACCAAATTTTTTTGTTTGTTCTTCTAGCACCATTTATACCCTGATATTTCTCCTACTGTTCCTTGTTCCCTCGGCAGAATGACTGGGGGATGAGGGGAGTGGGGGAGGTATTTAAGCTTTTGGCTGGGGTGTCTTTGCCTCCTCCTGGTGGCCAGGTTCAGTATTTCCCACAAGTAAGGGATGAATCCGTACAGATGGAAAGGAAATTATCTGGTAAGCATAATTTATGTTTTCCCCTTGAGTCAGTAGAATGTACAATCCACATTTTTCTCAAGAATAATACTGGTATACTCCTTCCAACAATTTTTTTTTCAGAATTAAATTATATTAGTTTATAAAAAAAATTAAAATGTCAGATTTTTGCTATATTTAGGACTCAGTGTGAAAATGATTATCCATAGAGTGATCCTTAAATCCAAAAGTGTGTGTCACTGTTTTGACACTAGAAACTATTTAAAGGAGGTCTACTAAAATGGTACATGGTCTAAGCATAAAACTTACAAGGAAGTACTTTATGACCTTAAAGGGACAGTCTATACCCAGTTCAAAATTGTATTAACTTATTAGTGCACACCAGAGGAGCATCCTTCAACTGGTCATACAGCTATAAACTTGTAAGAAGGATACAAAATATTTAAATACTCATCGTTTTTTTAGAATCCTAAAATGGTCGCTAAGCTCCGTCTCACTACTGCATATATATTTTGGTACATTATCTTTCTCCAATCACAGTCGACTCGTAAATAACTTTTCCTGCTTGCACACGCTGATTTTAAACATGCGCTGTTTATTCATGAAAGTGTTACAGACTAATCATTTCCCAATGCTGTTTCTACCAATTTTCGTTCCGGATGTTATTGTGTTATTGTGTGTTCCTTTTATTTGTTTGTATTTTGCCCCAATTCGCTTTAGTAGCTTATTTTTGTTCCTGTTTTCATGAAGAAAGTTTGCCTGCACGGTTCATAGAAGAGAGGTAGGCGGGGCAGGGTGAAAATACTTGTAGCAGGCATCACATTCTGAAAATAGCAGCATGAGAGGATCTGTCTGTACACAGCACCACTGTATCATAAAAGTGCTGTGTTAGAGCAGTGATGTGGAGGTATGTTTTGTGAGAGATGTGGAGGTATGTTTTGTGAGAGATGTGGAGGTATGTTTTGTGAGAGATGTGGTGGCATATTTTGTGAGAGATGTGGAGGTATGTTTTGTGAGAGATGTGGAGGCATGTTTTGTGAGAGATGTGGAGGCATGTTTTGTGAGAGATGTGGAGGTATGTTTTGTGAGAGATGTGGTGGCATATTTTGTGAGAGATGTGGAGGTATGTTTTGTGAGAGATGTGGAGGCATGTTTTGTGAGAGATGTGGAGGTATGTTTTGTGAGAGATGTGGAGGTATGTTTTGTGAGAGATGTGGAGGTATGTTTTGTGAGAGATGTGGAGGTATGCTTTGTGAGAGATGTGGAGGCATGTTTTGTGAGAGATGTGGAGGCATGTTTTGTGAGAGATGTGGAGGTATGTTTTGTGAGAGATGTGGTGGCATATTTTGTGAGAGATGTGGAGGCATATTTTAGGAGTGGGACAACACTGCTGCTTGTAATCTGTGGGTGTGTGCACATCTTGCTGTCAAAGAGCATTTGAGCTGTCATAGTACCTCATCTACCTTTAGTCTGCTGGCTAATTTTTTTACTGTAGTAAAATGCAGCTCTAACTTTCTCTATGATGGCGCAGGGGAACTATATTTCCCACAGTAGCACACAGCACTCTGTGCACAGGAATGAACAAACAAGCATGGATCTTTCAGTCCAGTCCTGTAACGTTCCACTGTTAATCTTTAATATAAAAATGGACACACAGCTACTCCGGTCTTTTTATAAGATATCTGTTACTCTAAGGTCCCTCAAACAATTTTATAAAGGCACATTTTAGATTTTCCTCTGTGCCGCAAAGCTTTTTTTATCATTGTTTTCAAACGGCTAACCGCTGGTATTTGGAGTCAGTCAGGAAAGGGTCTAACGCTCACTTTCCAGCAGCGACTTTTCCATACCGCAGATCCCCCTACGCCATTTGCGTATCCTATCTTTTCAATGGGATCTTCCTAACGCCGGTATTTAGAGTCTTGGCTGAAGTGAGCGTTAGAAATCTAACGACAAAACTCCAGCCGCAGAAAAAAGTCAGTAGTTAAGAGCTTTCTGGGCTAACGCCGGTTTATAAAGCTCTTAACTACTGTGCTCTAAAGTACACTAACACCCATAAACTACCTATGTACCCCTAAACCGAGGTTCCCCCACATCGCCGCCACTCTATTAAAATTTTTTAACCCCTAATCTGCCAACCGCACACCGCTGCCACCTACGTTACCCCTATGAACCCCTAATCTGTTCCGATCAGCCAATAGAATGCAAGCTCAATCTGATTGGCTGATCGGATCAGCCAATCGGATTGAACTTGAATCTGATTGGCTGATTCCATCAGCCAATCAGAATTTTCCTACCTTAATTCCGATTGGCTGATAGAATCCTATCAGCCAATCGGAATTCGACGGACGCCATCTTGGATGACGTCATTTAAAGGAACCGTCATTCGGCGAGTAGGCGTCGGTAGAAGAGGATGGATCCGCGTCGGCTGGAAGATGATGGCTCCGGAAGAAAGAAGATTGAAGATGCCGCTTCATAGAAGACTTCATCCCGATGATGGACTTCTTCAGCGCCCGCTTGGATCAAGACTTCAGCCCGATGATGGATTTCTTCAGCCGCCGCTTGGATCCAGACTTCAGCCCGAGGATGGACGTCACTCTTCAGCCCCCGCTTGGGCTTGGATGAAGATTTCGGGGGCTCTTCTGGACAGATCGGGACCCGGTGTGGTGAAGACAAGGTAGGGAGATCTTCAGGGGCTTAGTGTTAGGTTTATTTAAGGGGGGTTTGGGTTAGATTAGGGGTATGTGGGTGGTGGGTTGTAATGTTGGGGGGGGTATTGTATGGTTTTTTTTTACAGGCAAAAGAGCTGAATTCTTTGGGGCATGCCCCGCAAAGGGCCCTTTTCAGGGCTGGTAAGGTAAAAGAGCTTTTCTATTTTAATTTTAGAATAGGGTAGGGCATTTTTTTATTTTGGGGGGCTTTGTTATTTTATTAGGGGGCTTAGAGTAGGTGTAATTAGTTTAAAATTGTTGTAATATTTTTCTAATGTTTGTAAATATTTTTTTATTTTTTGTAACTTAGTTCTTTTTTATTTTTTGTACTTTAGTTAGTTTATTTAATTGTATTTATTTGTAGGTATTGTATTTAATTAATTTATTGATAGTGTAGTGTTAGGTTTAATTGTAGATAATTGTAGGTAGTTTATTTAATTTATTTATTGATAGTGTAGTGTTAGGTTTAATTGTAACTTAGGTTAGGATTTATTTTACAGGTAATTTTGTAATTATTTTAACTAGGTAACTATTAAATAGTTATTAACTATTTAATAGCTATTGTACCTGGTTAAAATAAATACAAAGTTGCCTGTAAAATAAATATTAATCCTAAAATAGCTACAATATAATTATTATTTATATTGTAGCTATATTAGGGTTTATTTAACAGGTAAGTATTTAGATTTAAATAGGAATAATTTATTTAATAAGAGTTAATTTATTTTGTTAGAATAACATTATATTTAACTTAGGGGGATGTTAGGGTTAGGGTTAGAATTAGCTTTAGGGGTTAAAAAATGTATTAGAGTAGCGGTGAGCTCCGGTCGGCAGATTAGGGGTTAATACTTGAAGTTAGGTGTCGGCGATGTTAGAGAGAGCAAATTAGGGGTTAATACTATTTATTATAGGGTTATTGAGGCGGGAATGAGGCGGATTAGGGGTTAATACATTTATTATAGTAGCGGTGCGGTCCGGTCGGCAGATTAGGGGTTAATAAGTGTAGGTAGGTAGCGGCGACGTTGGGGGCGGCATATTTGGGGTTAATAAATATAATATAGGGGTCGGCGGTGTTAGGGGCAGCAGATTAGGGGTACATAGGGATAACGTAGGTTGCGGCGGTGTACGGAGCGGCAGATTAGGGGTTAATAATAATACGCAGGGGTCAGCGATAGCGGGGGCGGCAGATTAGGGGTTAATAAGTGTAAGGTTAGGGGTGTTTAGACTCGGGGTTCATGTTAGGGTGTTAGGTGCAGACTTAGGAAGTGTTTCCCCATAGGAAACAATGTAGCTGCGTTAGGAGCTGAACGCTGCTTTTTTGCAGGTGTTAGGTTTTTTTTCAGCTCAAACAGCCCCATTGTTTCCTATGAGGAAATCATGCACGAGCACGTTTTTGAAGCTGGCCGCGTCCGTAAACACAGCTGGAATTTAGAGTTGCAGTGGCGGTAAATATGCTCTACGCTCCCTTTTTGGAGCCTAACGCAGCCCTTCTGTGAACTCTAAATACCAGCAGTATTTAAAAGGTACGGGGGGGGAAAAAAGCCAGCGTAGCTAACGCACCCCTTTGGCCGCAGAACTCTAAATCTAGCCAATAGTGTGCAAAACTAGCTAAACTGTTCTCAACAAAGTAGCTGTGTAGAGTACAATACATATGAAACAACAAATTCATTTTTTACTGTCCTCTCCTGCCTAAATACATGAAATATATTGCATTTTACACCTGGGTGGTTTTGTTGTATATGCTGTGTGCTTTTCAGTAAAAAATCATTTGGTCTCGATAAAAGATTCTAATAAGTACAAACAATAATAAAACATGTTTTGTAGCAGAAGGTGCAATTTTTTTTATATACTAAGTGAACAAATAATACTATATGCTTTATTTACAGGAAAAGCATTACGGGTCGCTCAACAAGGGAACAGTACACATGCTCGGAAGTGTGTCTGTGTTTCAGAATATCATTGGAATCAACATGATTATTGCAGTAAAAACAAAGCATGCAATCCTGGATTTGGAGTGGAGCGTTTAGGTGAGAGATCCTTAAAGTGTTTTATCTTGGGGGGAAAAAAGGACAGTTATTTTCAGTTAAAATACTAATGTAGCTAAACTGTGCCTTAGATTAATCAAACTGTAAAATGTATGCAATCTGAATGTTTATAAAATGCAGCCATAGTTTAAACTAGAGTGCTGATTTTTAGACTCCTATAACTCCTGGTTGTATTATATACAATCTAGATCAAATTTGGCAGTGTACCTCAGTCTGCAAGTAACTAAGCAATATTTTACTTCAAATATAATATAGAGATAAATCCAATATTTTTTAAAAGTGTCAGTCTTTTTAGTAATTTCAGAAATATCCAGCCTTGAAAGTTTGCAGTTTTTGTTCATGTACAGCACAATACAGATGGTAAATTTATTTGGACATGTTCTAGAGGCCCTGATATTCAAAGTTTCTCCAGCTTGGAGAGAAATTGCAGTTCAGACTCACTGAATATTCAAAAGAAAGAGGGCGGAATTCTCCAGCACTGCGAGATCTGTTCCATTTATGTATGTGCAGCAGAGACAAACCCAATGAAATATAGCACTGTGTGATATGAGAGTTTTGTTTCACTTACACTTTGTGCTTTGTATTTTAGATTGTTTTACACTTTAGATTGGGTCCTTGCAGTATTATAGCATTTAAGCTTTGCACTTTTTCATTTATATTTTAAAAGATTTAGATCTAGCAGTATTTTACACATTCTGATTATGCTTTGAAAGTTTCTGTGTTACTTTAACAAATTAGGATCATACTTTGTATATTTATGTTTAGAAATACAAATTACATTGCACCTTGAATTTCCTGCATTGCAAACAAAAAATTGACATTTTCAGAAAGTGAGAGGGAGAGGGCGGTTCCCTGGGGAGTTCCTAGGGTATGTCTGAAGCTCTCTCACCTGAGGGTCGATCCGATAAAAATCGTCGCCCGCAAAAGCCGGCGACGCCAATATTTACGCTGGTTTGGTATCACATATACGGCGTAACCTAGAAGTTACGCCCGTATATTTCTGCCGTCGCCCGTAGTTTTTTGGGCTATAGGCAGGTATACCAAACCAGCGCAGTTTGGTATCCAATATGCAGCGTAAGGACTTACGTGGCGAAAATGGAGAAAACGTACTCCATTTTCACCTTGCCACAAAAAGCAGCCGTAAGAAGCCTTACGCTGACTATTGGAGCCCCGTAACTACCTAAACTAGCTAGAAAATAAACCTAACACCTAACGCATGCGCAATGTCTATCTACCTGTCACCCGCGATCTGCTAAATAAAACCTAACACCTAACGCATGCGCAATGTCTATCTACCTGTCAACCGCGATCCCCCCCCCCGAAATCCCTAATAAAGTTATTAACCCCTATACCGCCGCTCCCGGACCCCGCCGCCATCTACATAAACTAAACCCCTACTGTGAGCCCCTAAAACCGCCGCCATCTACCTTATCTATCCCCTAATGTGAACCCCTTACACCGCTGTCATCTACCTTATCTATCCCCTAATCTGACCCCTTACACCGCCGCCACCTATATAAAAATTATTAACCCCTAATCTAATCCCCCTATACCGCCGCCAGCTATATTAATATTATTAACCCCTAATGTAAGCCCCTTACACCGCCGCCATCTCTATTAAAATGATTAACCCCTAATTTAATCTACCTACCCCGCCGCCAGCTATGTTATCTATATTAAACCTAAGTATATTATAGTTAATATAGGTATTACATTATATATATTAACTATATTAACCCTAATTATATTAGGGTTAATATAGTTAAAGGATTCCAAAACTTAAGTTTTTTGTCCATAACCTGACCATCAATTTCAAATCACTAACGTGTATATTTCATCACTTACCTACTTTTACAGTACAACGATCTTTCTGAACACTATAAAATTAAAATGTATTTTCCTAAGATGACATCATTACAGCCAACCCTCTAATATGAGCCGTGCACACCAAACTTCAATTTCCAATCGTATTGCAATTTTCTGCATATCATTAAGTGACAATGTCGTCACCCGGCGCATGCGCATTACGATCCGTTGACCCGCGCATGTGCATATCTGATCCATGATACCACACTTAGCCATACAGTGGTATTGTAAATAAGCATATGCTGTGCTCTTACAAACTCTATTCATCAAATTCAGCATAAAGTGAAATAAAATTAATGTGTTTTATTCATAAGTTTGTCCGTTTTTATACACATATAGAATTAATGCTCGTTATTGTTAGGGAGATTCTCGCAGCAATCCTCACTTACCTGCTCTATTCAGTGTATTGAGCATACAGTTAAATAAAATTAATATGGGTTTCATTGATAATTTTGTCCGTTTTTCTATACATATAGAATTAATGCTCGTTATTACTAGGGAGATTCTTGCAGCGATCCACACTTACCTGCTCTATTCAGCAGCTCTGTCTGATATCAACACAGCAGGTCTGCTGGTTTGCTGTGAGTTACGTCAAGAATGACGTGGACGGTATATCGCGCATGCGCATATCATCAAACCGACGCCATTTTCATAACCTGGGTTATCGTTCAGAATTGGATGATGGTAATGAATCGCCGTCGGTGGGTTTGGAAAACCTTGTATTTTCGCAATCGGATTGCTAAGAAAGGGTAAATATTATAAACGCAATGCAAATTACAAAAATATAGAAAATATATTGATATTTCAATTTAAGATGACTTTTTTTCTGGGTTTAGTGTCCCTTTAATATAGTTACTATAGTATTTATATAAACTATATTAACTCTATCTAACCCTAACACCCCTAACTAAATTCTTATTAAATAAATCTAATTCATATTATAAACTAAAATATTCCTATTTAAATCTAAATACTTACCTATAAAATAAACCCTAAGATAGCTACAATATAATTAATAATTACATTGTAGCTATGTTAGGGTTAATATTTATTTTACAGGTAAATTGTTAATTATTTTAACTAGGTATAATAGCTATTAAATAGTTATTAACTATTTAATATCTACCTAGTTAAAATAATTACCCAATTACCTGTAAAATAAATCCTAACCTAAGTTACAAATACACCTACACTATCAATAAATTAAATAAACTACAAACATCTATCTAAAAATACAATTAAATTAACTAAACTAAATTACAAAAACAAACAAACACTAAATTACAAAAAATAAAAAAAATTTACAAGATTTTTAAGCTAATTACACCTATTCTAAGCCCCCTAATAAAATAATAAAGCCCCCCAAAATAAAAAAAAATTCCCTGCCCTATTCTAAATTAAAAAAATTTCAAAGATCTTTACCTTACCAGCCCTAAAAAGGGCCTTTTGTGGGGCATGCCCCAAAGAATTCAGCTCTTTTGCATTTAAAAACATATACAATACCCCCCCCCCCATTACAACCCACCACCCACATACCCCTATTCTAAAACCACCCAAACCCCCCTTAAAAAAGCCTAACACTACCCCCCTGAAGATCTCCCTACCTTGTCTTCACCACACCGGGCCGAACTCCTCATCCGATCCGGGCGATGTCTTGCTCCAAGCGGCAAAGAAGAATTCTTCCTCCGGCGATGTCTTCCTCCAAGCGGCAAAGAAGAATTCTTCCTCCGGCGATGTCTTCCTCCAAGCGGCAAAGAAGAATTCTTCCTCCGGCGACGTCTTCCTCCAAGCGGCAGCAAAGTCTTCATCCTTCCGGCGGCATCTTCAATCTTCTTTCTTCGCTCCGCCGCCGCGGAGCATCCATCCCGGCCGACGACTGAACGACGAATGAGGTACCTTTAAATGACGTCATCCAAGATGGCGTCCGCCGAATTCCGATTGGCTGATAGGATTCTATCAGCCAATCGGAATTAAGTTAGAAAAATCTGATTGGCTGATTGAATCAGCCAATCAGATTCAAGTTCAATCCGATTGGCTGATCCACAACCAATAGAATGCGAGCTCAATCTGATTGGCTGATTGGATCAGCCAATCGGATTGAACTTGAATCTGATTGGCTGATTCAATCAGCCAATCAGATTTTTCTAACTTAATTCCGATTGGCTGATAGAATCCTATCAGCCAATCGGAATTCGGCGGACGCCATCTTGGATGACGTCATTTAAAGGTACCTCATTCGTCGTTCAGTCGTCGGCCGGGATGGATGCTCCGCGGCGGCGGAGCGAAGAAAGAAGATTGAAGATGCCGCCGGAAGGATGAAGACTTTGCTGCCGCTTGGAGGAAGACGTCGCCGGAGGAAGAATTCTTCTTTGCCGCTTGGAGGAAGACATCGCCGGAGGAAGAATTCTTCTTTGCCGCTTGGAGCAAGACATCGCCCGGATCGGATGAGGAGTTCGGCCCGGTGTGGTGAAGACAAGGTAGGGAGATCTTCAGGGGGGTAGTGTTAGGCTTTTTTAAGGGGGGTTTGGGTGGTTTTAGAATAGGGGTATGTGGGTGGTGGGTTGTAATGAGGGGGGGGGTATTGTATATGTTTTTAAATGCAAAAGAGCTGAATTCTTTGGGGCATGCCCCACAAAAGGCCCTTTTAAGGGCTGGTAAGGTAAAGAGCTTTGAATTTTTTTTAATTTAGAATAGGGCAGGGAATTTTTTTTATTTTGGGGGGCTTTATTATTTTATTAGGGGGCTTAGAATAGGTGTAATTAGCTTAAAAATCTTGTAATCTTTTTTTTATTTTTTGTAATTTAGTGTTTTTTTTTTTTTGTAATTTAGTTTAGTTAATTTAATTGTATTTTTAGATAGATGTTTGTAGTTTATTTAATTTATTGATAGTGTAGGTGTATTTGTAACTTAGGTTAGGATTTATTTTACAGGTAATTGGGTAATTATTTTAACTAGGTAGATATTAAATAGTTAATAACTATTTAATAGATATTATACCTAGTTAAAATAATTAACAATTTACCTGTAAAATAAATATTAACCCTAACATAGCTACAATGTAATTATTAATTATATTGTAGCTATCTTAGGGTTTATTTTATAGGTAAGTATTTAGATTTAAATAGGAATATTTTAGTTTATAATATGAATTAGATTAATTTAATAAGAATTTAGTTAGGGGTGTTAGGGTTAGATAGAGTTAATATAGTTAATATAAATACTATAGTAACTATATTAACTATATTAACCCTAATATAATTAGGGTTAATATAGTTAATATATATAATGTAATACCTATATTAACTATAATATACTTAGGGTTAATATAGATAACATAGCTGTCGGTGGGGTAGGTAGATTAAATTAGGGGTTAATCATTTTAATAGAGATGGCGGCGGTGTAAGGGGCTTACATTAGGGGTTAATAATATTAATATAGCTGGCGGCGGTATAGGGGGATTAGATTAGGGGTTAATAATTTTAATAGAGATGGCGGCGGTGTTAAGGGCTCACTTTAGGGGGTTATAGATTTAATATAGCTGGCGGCGGGGTACGGGAGCGGCGGTTTAGGGGTTAATAACTTTATTAGGTTGCGGCGGGGTACGGGAGCGGCGGTTTAGGGGTTAATAACTTTTTTTATTGTTAGGCTAGTGAGGGGCGATAGCGGATAGAGGGTTAGACGTGTCGGGCTATGTTTAGGAGGCGTGTTAGACAGTGCGGGTGATTTAGACTTTAGTCAGGTTTTATAGGCGCCGGCAGTTTCTAACGTGGCGCAAGTCACTGGCGACTCCAAAAATCTGTACTTACGCAGATTTCTGGACATCGCTGGTTTGTGAGACTTGCGCCACTTTAGCAAGTGACGGCGCCGCATATTGGATGGCTCGAGTTGCGAGCTGAAACTGCGGGCGACGCGGGTTCCCTCGCTTGCGCCGCAAACTCTATATCGGATCGCGCCCCAGTCTTGTAAAATTGTGTAAGCATTTTAAACAAGCTGGTCTCACTGATTGTCTCACCAGCTGTGTGAAGGTGAAGTTTGCTCAAAATTCATAATACACTTATTTTAACTAACAGACAAGTAATAGATACTAAAATATAGACACAAGCAAGTTAAATTGTAGTGAAAAAATTTCAGTTTAATTTGGAATTGATGCAAATCAGCCCTCGGGGTTCTCCAGTTACCTTCTCTCTCCCATGTGAAATTTTGTATCCCATAGAGCTTTATTGCTTTCTATGGAAAGCATCTCTCATCTCTCTGGGATTTCAAGGTTCCTCCCTTTTTTCTTAGAAAATTCAGTGAGTTCTGCCTCAGTGAATTATGCTTTAGAAAAAGAATTAGTAAAATCACAATTTTAAAATACACTGCTGTACACAAAATAAATACAAAATATAGAAAGTGCAAAGTTTAAATGTAATAAAACGTAATCTGAAGTGTAAAGTGATATAAAATAGAAAGCACAACATGTAAATGCAGCAGAACCGTCATGTAGTGCTATATTACACTGGACTTGTCTCTCCTTGAAATACAGAAATGCAGGGAATGCCCCTTGAAGAAGTAAAGCAAAATCTCCCTTTTGAAATTTTCACTAGAGATCTTGCAGTGCTGGTGGATCATTTTAGAATATCTCACCTGAGCAGAGAGGTTTTGAATATCAGGGCCATAGTTTTCCAAAACCATATTGTCATAATTTTAGAGACAATGCTTTGGTTGTTTCACTCATGGGAGTAATCATTTGTCTCTTGATTTTCTCATTTTTATTTACTTAGGTCCGGGCATTGAAAAACCATCTGCCTGCCTGATTTGCTTAATTAACTAATTTTCTTTATATTATCACTTAAAACTTTTAAGCATTCTTTTGCACACACTAATGTCTAGGTTTTCATTTAAATCTAGGGACCTAGAGATTTCAGAATTATTACGTGAAAATTAAAAATATAGGGCCAGATTACTAGTAGAGCGCAAACCTTAGTGTCCAAGCGATAAGGGGTTTATCGTGGCGGTTTGTGCTCGTCGGCTTACTGCTGGTATTACAAGTTAAAAACAATATATATACACAGTTTAAAAAAGTATTGAAAGTATGAAATTAAAATTATAAGTAAAGTACACATCAACAATTTTATTGACTATATGTATTTAAAATATTCTTAAACGTAGCTAATATTCTTAAAGTTACGCCGTGAAATTCTTATTTATAGCACACAAGAAAACTCATTTAAGTTACACAGTAAAAAATAATATTTAATGTTCAATTTAATTTCAAAATACAAAGTTAAAATTATACTAAAAACATTTTTTTAATGTAATGTACTTCCTTGTTCCTTGGATGGCGGAAGTTCTCGCATAAGTCGTATCGAATTTTCTAATTGGGTCTGTTTTACTTTTCCTTATGTAAGTTGGAGAAAATCGGGTAGATTTACCATTGTGCAGACGGACATGATCTGCTGTAACGATCATGTCCGCATACTGTCGGCATTTATCATTGCACAAGCAGTACTGGTGAACTGCTTGTGGAAGGCCGCCCCCTGCAGATTCGCGGACAAGCAGCAGCTAGCAGGGGGTGTCAATCAACCCGATCTTATGAGATCGGGCGGATTGATGTCCACAGCCTCAGAGGCAGCAGACGAGTTAAGACCCCTGCTTCTTAACTCCTGTTTCCGGAAACAGGGGCATTCAGGGCCATTTGGCCCTTAATAAATCGGCCCCTATATCTCAAAATACACAATTCACCTATTACCCTGATAGAAAAAGACACGTATGCAAAACTAGAATCAAGTGCACGGCACTCAGATTTCTATACACTTTAAATAATAAAAAAAATTCTGTGCTGGGTTTACAGAGCTTCATTACATTCTATGGGAGTCTCCACTTTCTGCGACTTCCAGGTTTAGCACTTATTTTTTTTGAGAATTGAGTGCGTACTGTACAACTTGATGATTTCACTCCATGTCATGTAGAAAGCTCCTTTATTTGTTTCAATCGATCGCCGTTCTTAGCTGCTACGGCAGCCCACGGCTAAAAATATTTTTTGCTAAGAGGTGACGTTTTCACCTCTTAGCCAATAGCCGTGCTCTAAATCCGTCTTGGCGCCCATGGGAGCCGGATTTACTGCACAGCAATTGGCTAAGAGGTAAAAATGTCATCTGTTAGCCAAAAAAAATTTAGCCTTGGGCTCCTGTAGGAGCTAAGAATGGCGAACGGTTGAAACAAATAAAGGAGCTTTCTACATAAAGTATCTTATACTTCATGAATGAACGTCCCCTTTATTTGTTTCAATAGTCAATCCTAGCGTTTGTACAATGCTAAAATTTACTTTCACTTTAAGGATGCACAAAGTTTCTAACAGAATTAAATTTCAAACAGAATTCTTTTAGTGCTAATAATGCAGAAGACTCTGCATTAAAGAAAATCATTTAAATATAATGGGCCAGATTACAAGTGGCACGCTTGTGATAGCAAGGGACGTGATACGCATTATATCGCTGGGCCCCACTAACATTAGCGCGCAACTTGATATTAAAAGTCTATGGTGAATCGCATTGAATGCGCTAACGCTTATATTACAAGTTGAAAGTTATAGTTTGCCCTCGAGTGCAAGACGAATCTGCTCTAGAATATTTAGCTTGACTTGAGACCTGAAGTAAAGTGTAAGGGTTAAAAAATGTTTTTCTCAAAACACATTCAAAACATATTAGAATAAAGTATCAAACTCATATATACAGGTTTAATTAAAAAATATTATTTAAATATTGATTAAAATGTATTTTTAAAAAGGGATATAGTATACAGGGAGTGCAGAATTATTAGGCAAGTTGTATTTTTGAGGATTAATTTTATTATTGAACAACAACCATGTTCTCAATGAACCCAAAAAACTCATTAATATCAAAGCTGAATAGTTTTGGAAGTAGTTTTTAGTTTGTTTTTAGTTATAGCTATTTTAGGGGGATATCTGTGTGTGCAGGTGACTATTACTGTGCATAATTATTAGGCAACTTAACAAAAAACAAATATATACCCATTTCAATTATTTATTTTTACCAGTGAAACCAATATAGCATCTCAACATTCACAAATATACATTTCTGACATTCAAAAACAAAACAAAAACAAATCAGTGACCAATATAGCCACCTTTCTTTGCAAGGACACTCAAAAGCCTGCCATCCATGGATTCTGTCAGTGTTTTGATCTGTTCACCATCAACATTGCGTGCAGCAGCAACCACAGCCTCCCAGACACTGTTCAGAGAGGTGTACTGTTTTCCCTCCTTGTAAATCTCACATTTGATGATGGACCACATGTTCTCAATGGGGTTCAGATCAGGTGAACAAGGAGGCCATGTCATTAGATTTTCTTCTTTTATACCCTTTCTTGCCAGCCACGCTGTGGAGTACTTGGACGCGTGTGATGGAGCATTGTCCTGCATGAAAATCATGTTTTTCATGAAGGATGCAGACTTCTTCCTGTACCACTGCTTGAAGAAGGTGTCTTCCAGAAACTGGCAGTAGGACTGGGAGTTGAGCTTGACTCCATCCTCAACCCGAAAAGGCCCCACAAGCTCATCTTTGATGATACCAGCCCAAACCAGTACTCCACCTCCACCTTGCTGGCGTCTGAGTCGGACTGGGGCTCTCTGCCCTTTACCAATCCAGCCACGGGCCCATCCATCTGGCCCATCAAGACTCACTCTCATTTCATCAGTCCATAAAACCTTAGAAAAATCAGTCTTGAGATATTTCTTGGCCCAGTCTTGACGTTTCAGCTTGTGTGTCTTGTTCAGTGGTGGTCGTCTTTCAGCCTTTCTTACCTTGGCCATGTCTCTGAGTATTGCACACCTTGTGCTTTTGGGCACTCCAGTGATGTTGCAGCTCTGAAATATGGCCAAACTGGTGGCAAGTGGCATCTTGGCAGCTGCACGCTTGACTTTTCTCAGTTCATGGGCAGTTATTTTGCGCCTTGGTTTTTCCACACGCTTCTTGCGACCCTGTTGACTATTTTGAATGAAACGCTTGATTGTTCGATGATCACGCTTCAGAAGCTTTGCAATTTTAAGAGTGCTGCATCCCTCTGCAAGATATCTCACTATTTTTGACTTTTCTGAGCCTGTCAAGTCCTTCTTTTGACCCATTTTGCCAAAGGAAAGGAAGTTGCCTAATAATTATGCACACCTGATATAGGGTGTTGATGTCATTAGACCACACCCCTTCTCATTACAGAGATGCACATCACCTAATATGCTTAATTGGTAGTAGGCTTTCGAGCCTATACAGCTTGGAGTAAGACAACATGCATAAAGAGGATGATGTGGTCAAAATACTCATTTGCCTAATAATTCTGCACTCCCTGTATAGCAAGGTGTTTTATATTGGAATATTTGTATCTGTAAAACATGACAGTTTGGAGAGAAGATGGAACCAAGTGTGAACAACAATATCTTATGTAGTTTTGGCAATACTAACATCTCATAATACAGCTTATACATGTAAGCTAAAGCTAGTTTTATATCATTTTAAATACTTTTGTATACATAGTACCATCAGAAAGATAATACATTACTGTAACCAGAAAGGTAATATTTATTGTTTTAAATAAATATAGACTATTTTTTACATTTTAGAACACAGACAAAAAACACAGACATAGAAGATGTGACTTGCAAGCAGGAAAAATAGTTATTTTTTAATAATTTTATTATTAAAACATTTTTTTTAAAAAAAGTTTAGATTTTAGAATAACTTTGGATTTTGGAATTCCGGATTTGGGGCTTTGTACCTGCATATATGTCTAAATATGTGTATGTGTGTGTATGTATACATGTCTATGTGTATACATGGGTATCTATGTTTATATGTGTACATATGTATGTGCATACATACATGCACATATACACACATAAACACATAAATACGCATGTATAGACATATAGATACACTTTTGTGCCCTTCCCAGTCAAATACCTTGAAACATGCAATATAATTTTTATTCATTTTTAACATTTTTTAATGTGTTTTGAATAGAAATAATTAAAATTCCTATGTTCTTTACTATCTATCTATTTATATATATATATATATCTATACTATAATCACGTTTGTAACGCGTCCGTCGCCCGTTGCACACGCATCCTCAAAGGAATGTTGGGTGCGTGAGGCAGCCAAAAGAAAAAATTAAGGGAAGTACTCCTGAAACGTCGCTGCTGTTTTATACTGTGCTGTTTTGTTAAATAAATATTTTTTGCTGCCACTTGCTTTGGATTTTGCTTATTGGATTGGAGGCATGAGTGGGCTTCCAGAGTGGCGTGCATAGACCGCTGAGTGCTGGACTGATCGTTTGTTTCTGGATTCCCGAAAAATGGCAGGGTGGCGGATTCCGAAAAATGGCAGGGTAGTGAAAGAATCCATTACATAAAAATAATCTAAAATTAAAAAAAAAATAATAAACTCTAAAAATACAGAAAAAAATAAACAAAATTATCAAAAATAAAAAAAATTAAACCTAATCCCTATGAAAATAAAAAAGCCCCCCAAAATAAAAACACCCCCTAAACTAAACTACCATTAGCCCTTAAAAGGGCATTTTGTAGGGCATTGTCCTAAGTTAAAGGGACAGGAAACCTTAAAATTGTCTTTCATGATTTGGATAGAACATACAATTGTATACAACTTTACAATTTACTTCTAATTTCAAATTTGTTTCATTCTCTTTTTATCCTTTGCTGATGAAACAGTATTGCAATACTGACAGCTAGCTGAACACATCTAGTTAGCCAATAACAAGAGACAAATGTGTGCAGGCACCAATCAGCAGCTAGCTCCCACTAGTGTAGGATATGTGCATATTCTTTTTCAACAAGGGATACCAAGAAAACAAAGCACATTTGAAAATAGAAGTGAATTTAAAAGTCTCTTAAAATTACATGCTCTAGGAAGGGAGGAAGAGGAGGAGTCTGTGCTGAGAGAGCGTTCTCCAGGCTACCATCCCCTGTAGCTGGTCCAGTGGCGGTTTTTGCGCGCCAGGACCCCCCTGGGACAAGGGAAAGATTGCTGCAGCCCAGGAAAACAACAACTTTTACAGCTAGGTGTTCCCCCGGCAGCGCAAGATACCAGCGGCGCTAAAATAGATCTGTCCCTCCAGGAGCTTAGAGCGAAGGGCAGAATATCTACGCAAGCTCCGCTATTTGTGGAAGGACCTGAAAGAGCAAGTTTGGGCCGCCCACTCACAGTTCTGCCAAGTGAGGAGGGTAAGAAGCCCCAAACTGTGTTTAACTACGCAGCCCGGACACAGTGGCAGCTAACTGACACCAACAGTATTTCTACATACCGCAGGGGCTCTCGTGACCCAAAGAGAAGAGGCCGAGGTAACGCCGGTGCCCAAGGTGAGACTCTGCGGGAACAGCTGCTCATCTATCCCACCCACCGGTGTTGCTTGTGGGGATTGAGCGGCACGGGCTCCTGTCTTCTCCGGTGTACCCGGCTGGAAGGTCTAAGGAGGAACTATCTCTGGCGGTGAAGGCGGCTCCTCCCCACCGATGCTGCGAGGTGGAGTCCGCAGCCCAGGTTGTCACTCTGCAGGAAAAGGAGACGGCAAGTGTCTCGGCAATCGGGAAAAGTACTGTGAATCGAAGGATCCAGTAACATTCACTGAGACAGGCAGAGATTGACTGAACGAATTACTCCAGCTGTTTCACGAGAGCCCGACACAGAGCCTTAAAGGGAAGACGGGTGAGTGCGGGGCGGCTGCTACTGTGTGTGCACAAGCCAGCTGGTCGGTGGGGAACAAAAATTGTAACAGGAACTGTTTAAAGTTATGATTGCAAGGGTTATGCTTAGCCTAAATTCTCCTCTAGAGCCATATCCGCAGCCACTGGCTAAAAAGCACTGCTAAACCATCTTAATACTAATCTTAGTAAAACAGAGTTGGAGGAACCTGCAATTCCTATTCAGTTACCGGGCAAGAGAACTATTTTTTTGTATTTTTCTTCTGCTAACATAGAGAAGGGTTTTTTTGTTTTTTTTTATTGGTGTTACTGTTTTTTCTTTTTCTTTTCTCCGCTTGGAGTCTGCTGAAAAATTTACATAAATCAGTGGGGAAGATTGGTGATCGCCACTGCAAAGCTGTGGGTTGTGTGTTTCCTTGATGACACTGAGAGGAGGGAGGTTGTGAAGAAAGGAACAGGAAAGGTTAAAGAGACACACGAATGCCCACTGGAACTTGCTAATATTGAGGCAGGGGTAAAGTTTACAAGTAATTTAATGCTTGAGCTTTCAACGTTCTGGGGACACTTATTCCTCCTGTGGCAAACAAGATCCACCCTTTTATGAACATTGTTTAGCAATCATCTACGTTACTAGGCGTTAACCTGCCAGGAGAGGAAAAGGAGGAAAAAGAAATCTGTTTTTTTTTTTGTTTGTTTTTTTATTTTATTTTTTTCTCTTCATTTTTTTTTTCTCACTTATTTCTCCTCCTTTTTTTTTTCTGTTACAGACATTTATAAGCAGCTGCAGAGTTAAAAGTTGATGTCATAGCTATCTGTAGCGAACAACAAATGGTTTATCTATCATAGTATTACTGTTTGTGCAATCGTGAAATATACTGTGTAGAGGTTAAGACATATGACGTGGCAAATGTAATAAAATAATTCATAGATTACAGAAACTCAAACAGGTTAAAAGGGTTTGGGGTAAAGAGAGGGGAACTAATAGCTGGGGCACACTTCTAAAGGATATAGTAGGTATCACGCATTCCACTTACCCAGGAAATTCAAGTAACACTGTACATTCTCAAGGTCTAAGACAATATAAATATGTTTTCTTGATTTGTTTATAACAAGTAAGATTAGCCTCTGAGTCCAAGTGACTGAATAAATGAATGCGCAATTTTTTATTTGCTTAGAGAATACACTTAGATAGGAGTGCACAACAAAGCTACTCTGCCCGACATGACAGGAGGTCACCTAGGGAACACATTGAAAAAGAAACAGCTGTACTTTCCACCACAGAGGTAGCGGGCACATCGTAGTAACAGGTTAACATTGAGGGAATTACAGGCGAATACACAGTCTTCTTGAGCTGATAAAGTTATTAAAATCCTGCGTCCTTGATTTTAAGCACCAGAATACACTAAGCACGTTGGTATATTCTGTCCCTAAAAAACTGAGGGTTCTTAACGCTTATCGTCTTCTTAGCTGCAAGTCACTCAATTTGCACTTCACTTCTTTCACGGAATAGGCATCACCGAATAAGAGGCACGCTAGTTCCTTCCTTTCGTACGTCACTTTTCTTGCACCTAACTTTTTTTTTTCACGTAACAAGCACTTCCAAAGTGAGAGGAACTGACTATTTTTTCTTCACTTCTTCCTTATTGTTTCGCACTCAATTTTCAATAGGGTTTAATTTATACGCACCCCCTCCTGTATCACCTAACACGCTCGCACGTAATTTCTTGTATGGATAAGTACATCACTTCACCATCACTTACGGGCAAAAATAATTTAGGCATGGCAGCCAAAAACAAGGACCGCAGGAACAAAAACCCTCCAGGGACATCTGCAGATCTCCCTACAGAAACGACCCCCTCAAAATCCCAAAACTTATCGACCTCACATGACTCGCAAAATCTCGTTGCTAATATACTAGAAGCCATTACTCCAAAATTTGATTTATTAAAAAACGAAATTAGACAGGATATCTCACTACTGACCCTGGAGGTCAGACAATTCTCTAAGAGAATTCAAGAAGCAGAGCAGAGAATTTCAGACCTAGAAGATACATCAAGCGCATATTTCTCCAAAATTGAAGATAATCAGTCTAAGATAGCGAAACTCCAAGCTAGAGTCGAAGATTTAGAAAATAGATCAAGGAGGAATAACCTCAGGATTATAGGTTTTCCAGAGTCAGTTAAACAAGAGGAACTCATGCAGGTCATGACACACGTTTTGCCACAATTATTAAAAATTCCCCCAATGCAAGCACTTCTTCCAATTGAAAGAGTTCACAGATTGGGGAGAGCTCCTGATTCCTCAGCTAATCTGACCAGACCCAGACCTATTATCGCAAAATTCCTGAATTTTCAGGATAAAATGATGTTTCTTCAATCTTATCGTAAAAACCAACCCAATTTCCATAATGGAAATAAAATTTTGTTATTTCAGGATTTCTCAATAGAGACCTCCTTAAAGAGGAGGGAGCTCTCCCCGGTCTGTGGCAGAATGTTGAAGCTGGGCTGGCAGGCCACTGTCATCTTCCCAGCTAGACTCAAACTTATACTTGAAGGTCAAACTTTTTTTTTCATTCGGCAGCTGAAGCTGAGAATAAAATAGCTGAACATGGGGCTAATTGATAAATTGATGAGAGTCAGACTAACAGCAAGAATTAAAGATTATATAAGATATTATGCTGCCAGTAGGGGCAGGAGTTTTTTCCCCTTTTTTTTTTTCTTCTTCTCTTCTTTTCGCGCTCCCTCTCCTCCCCCGCCCTCTTCCTTTGCGTGCGCCCCTCATTCTCTAGGATTAATCTACACATAATCAATGCCCTCTAGAGGCATAAAAATAATGCCATGAATAAAGCTATTAAAATTACATCATGGAATATAGGTGGGATTGTTTCACCCATTAAACGGAAAACAATCTTAACGCACCTACGGAAAACAAACACTCTCATAGCGCTATTCCAGGAAACACACCTTAACACAGAGGAATCATTAAAACTGAAATCTTCCTGGGTGGCCGAATGTATTTTTGCGCCTTCACCTAACAGAAAGAAAGGAGTTGCAATTCTTTTAGGGAAGAAATTAAGCTATGAAAAATTAGACACACTGATCGACCCGGACAGCAGATTTATAATATTAAAATTGAAAATCTAAAATTCAATATACACCATATGTAATCTGTATGCGCCCAATATAATCGAATATGGGTTCTGGGACTCTCTTCAATTGAAAATCTTGCAAACAGCGGAAGGTCATGTAATAATAGCAGGGGACTTTAATATGGCTTATAATAGATATTTGAATCTATCCTCCGATGAGAACTGCAAGAAATACATCAAAACCAAGGAGGAGAGAGACACTTTTTTAACCCTCAACGCGACACAAGCGGACTTAAGATAATAATCCAACTTGTACAGGTTCGGAAATAAATCAGGCAAATTAATGGCCAAATTGGTAAAGAACTCGAGAGCCTCAAAAACAATTGAAGCATTACAACTTAATAGCAAATTGCTCACCTCACCATAGGAAATAACTAAATCTTTTTTTCAATATTACAAATCAATTTATGCGGCTAACCCAGTAAACACAAACATAAGGGAGAGATTCTGGGAAGACATTGATATCACGAAAATATCTCCTGAATTCAACCTGCCGTTGAATGCTCCAATAACAGAGGTGGAAATTAGTCAGGCAATTCAAGCTTTGAAAGGGGAGAAAGCGCCGGGCCCTGATTCCCTACCAAATGAATTTTATAAAAGTCTGGATAAAGCAATTACTCCCCAACTGACTATTCTCTTTAATTATCTGTTTCAACCGAACAATTAAATACCTGCTAGCTTTTTTGCATCACATATCATCCTTATACTTAAAGCCGGTAAAGATCCACAATGCAGAGAATCTTATAGACCTATCACATTATTGAACACGGATTATAAAATATTTGCTTCAATCTTGGCTAAAAGATTGCAAGAAGGCTTAGCTGAGATTATTCATAGTGATCAAGTGGGGTTTCTTTTAAAAAGGAGCTCGGCAGCTAAGATCAGACAACTTCTCTTAACTATCGATTATTTCAGAAACAGTGAAAGAAAATCACTTGAGGGTCTTCCGGACGCAGCGATAATAGCTATTGACGCGGAGAAGGCGTTCGATCGAGTTAGCCATGATCACATTCTAACTACATTGAAACAATATGGTTTTCAAGATAACTTCGTGAATTTAGTAAACAATTTATGCACTCAGGCATCAACAAAATTAGTTATGCATGGGCAAGAGTCAAAGAGCATTCGCTTAGAGCAGGGTACGAGGCAGGGCTGTCCGCTCTCCCCTCTTTTGTTCGATCTGGCAATCGAACCCCTAGCCATAAAAATTAGAAAGCATATCGAAGGCATTAAGATCCAGAATCATGAGTCAAAGGTGGCTCTATATGCGGACGATCTGCTCGTATATGTTTCTAATACCCCTAGGAATATCCCAAAGCTGCTTAACATAATCGAACAATTTGGCCAATTCGCAGGGTATAGAATGAATAAAAAAAAAACAGAATTACTCTGGTTAAGAAAGACTGATACTTCATACTTAAATAACCCATTTAAAACAGTTATTGAATCGCTTAGATATTTGGGGATTATAGTCTCGGCCAACCCTCAGGAGTGGTATTCCTTAAACATCACCCCAACTATCGCACGCGCCATCACACTTATGAGAGATTGGCAAAATCTGCCTCTCTCTCTCTCTGGGCGTATTGCTCTATATAAAATGATAATTCTGCCAAAGATATCATATATTCTTCAAAATCTCCCGCTTATCGTTATGATACAGGATATTAAGAAAATCAATATGGCGCTTCGAAAATTCATATGGCAGTCAAGGAAACCCAGAATCTCCCTGCAGAGATTATATTTGGTAAAGCAATTCGCTGGGCTGGCTCTCCCAAATGTATATCTTTATAACTTAGTTTTCTTAGGCCGAATTGCGGCAGACTGGGTAGCAGAAGCCGATTACTTCACGAATAACGGGTTAGAGAATAGCATAATCTATCCTTTGAAGCCAGTATCGTTACTACACACACCGATTCATTTAATACCTAAACAGGTGAAAAAAATTAAAACATTGTACGTAATAATCCAGGCATGGAAAAAGATTGGTGTATTAGTAGGAGTAAACACTAATATTCCTAGATTCCAAACTTTTATAGGTAATCCAGAATTTCAAGAGGGCTCACAAGCTCCACACTTGAAAAAATGGCAGGAACAAGGACTCAGATATGCTGCACAGCTACATCATTCAGAGACAGGAATCATTAAATCCTTCCAAGAACTAAAATTGGAATTCAATCTTGGCAACCAAGACTTCTTTGCCTACTTGCAAGCTAGGCATTACACTAGCCAATTGTATACCCAATTTAACTGGAAGTGGACTTGGGGGAGATTAGAGTTGTGGCCAGCCTTGATTAAGGCAGGTCATTACTCTATTTCTCCATGGTACTCCTATCTTAACTCCCAGAAAGGCACCGGTAACATAGAGAAACTAGCTTTAAAATGGTCAGATCATCTGTCGATGAATATTGATAAGGAAGCACATATTAAGAGATCACTCACGCTACTCCGTGACACCACTATAGCTGAAACTCAGAGAGAGTCTCACACAAAGCTTTTATATCAAATATATTACACACCAGATAAAGCCTATAGATGGAACAATACTGATTTCAATAAATGCTCAAAATGTAGTTTATTGGCCGCAGACTTATTGCATATGGTGTGGTTGTGTCCAAAAATTAAACAATTCTGGCACAGAATTGAGTACTGGTTGCTTAAAGTGGTGAAAATAAAGCCTTTCAAACTTACTCCCCTAACCATAATCTTCTTGTCTAGTAATAAGGAGGACTTCAGAGATGCTAAAATATTAAACCTAGTTATTTTGGCCGCGAGAAATCTGATATTCAAAAAATGGAAAACTAGAGTCATACCCACAATGAATGAGGTAAAGAACTACCTTAAAAGACAATACCGGATAGAACAACTCGCCACAGACCTGAATACAGAATGCGAAATTGTAGCTTTTTTCAGTAAATGGTCAAAATTTATCAAAAGCTTCGCCCCGGCTGAAATAGAGTACATGAAAACCCCATTCCAAGACTCTGAAATAGTTTTATTGGGCATATGGTAGTGGGGGGTTGGCGCGTCAGGGGGGGGGGTGGGGGAGAGAGGGAGATCTTGTGTAAGGCAAGAGAAATTCTTTTTTTCACTTTTTTTTTTTTTTCTCTTCCCTCCTTTTCTTTCTTTTCCTTTTTCCCTATGGTTTTTTATAGGTCTCCTTTTTTCGGCTGTTATAAAGTTAAAAATTCCAACAATATTTCATAAAACCAAGGTGAAGGAAGCCTAGAGATGTTATTCTATGGGTAAAAGTTACAAGGTGGAAATGTCGTTTCCTATGAGGCATTTATGTACTTGTTAGGTTGAATAGACACAAACATTGCAATGTTGGTCACTTGTCTCTTTTTTTCTTTTTCCTTGATTATTGTCTGGTTTATATTATTGCTGAATATGTTATATTGTTGGTTCAAAAAATAAACTTAAAAAAAATAAATTTTTTTTACATGCTCTATCTGATTCATGCACGTTTAATTTTGTCTTTAATATCCCTTTAAACAGCTCTTTTACATTTAAAAAATACTAAGTCCCCTAACAGTAAAAAACCCCCACCCACCAAACCCCCCAAAATAAAAAAAACATAACACTAAAAAAACCTAAACTACCCCCATTGCCCCTAAAGGGGCATTTGCATGGGCATTGCCCTTAAAAGGATATTCAGCTCTTTTACAGCCCATTAAATTCCTAAACTTTAAAAAAAAAAAAAATCCTAAAACTAAGCCCCAAATAGGTACTCACCGTTCCTGAAGTCCGGCGGAGGTCTTCTTCCAGGCAACTCCATCATCTTCTATCTTCATCCGTAGCAAAGGCAATTCGGAGCGGAGTTGCGGGGCTGGCTTCCTTGATGCACGGATCCTCAGCGGCGGTCCTCTTCATGCGATCGTCCGTCGCACACTGAAGATTGAATGCAAGGTACCCCATATTTATTGGGGTACCTTGCATTCCTATTGGCTGAAATTTTGAAATCAGCCAATAGGATGAGAGATACTGAAATCTTATTGGCTGATTTGAACAGCTAATAGGATTTCAGTAGCTCTAATCCTATTGGTTGATTTAAAAATTTCGGCCAATAGGAATGCAAGGTACCCCAAATTGAATGCGGTACCTCGCATTCAATCTTCAGTGGACAACGGACATCAATTGATTGAACTTCAATCCGATTGGCTGATTAAATCAACCAATAGGAATTTTCCTACCTTAATTCCGATTGGCTGATAGAATCCTATCAGCCAATCGGAATTCGAGGGATGCCATCTTGGATGATGTCATTTAAAGGAACCTTCATTCTTTGTTAGGACATCAGAAGAAGAGGATGGCTCCGCGTTGGCTGGACAGAAGATGGACCCGCTCCGATTATTTGAAGATAGAAGATGCCGCTTGGATGAAGACTTCTGCTGGATGGAGGACCTCTTCTGCCCCGATCGGATGAAGACTTCTGCCGGTCCGAATGTCCTCTTCTGGCCCATCGGTACCCGGCTGGGTCAACACGGCTCAAGGTAGGGTGATCTTCAATGGGGTAGTGTTAGGTTTATTTAAGGGGGGATCGGGTGGGTTTTAGAGTAGGGGTGTGTTGGGTGGGGGTATTATATTTGTTTTTTTTACAGGTAAAAGAGCTGATTACTTTGGGGCAATGCCCCGCAAAAAGCCCTTTTAAGGGCTGGTAAAAGAGCTGATTACTTTGTAATTTAGTTTAGGAAAGGGAATTTTATTTTTTGGGGGTGCTTTTTATTTTATTAGGGGGCTTAGATTAGGTGTAATTAGATTAAAATTCTTGTAATATTTTTTTATTTTTTGTAATTTAGTGTTTGTTTGTTTTTGTAATATAGTTTAGTTTATTTATTTGTATTTTATTTTAGATAATTGTATTTAATTTATTTAATTCATTTATTGATAGTGAAGTGTTAGGTGTATTTGTAACTTAGGTTAGGATTTATTTTACAGGTAATTTTGTAATTATTTTAACTAGGTAGCTATTAAATAGTTATTAACTATTTAATAGCTATTGTACCTAGTTAAAATAAATAGAAAGTTGCCTGTAAAATAAATATAAATCCTAAAATAGCTACAATGTAATTATTAAATTATATTGTAGCTATATTAGGGTTTATTTTACAGGTAAGTATTTAGTTTTAAATAGGAATAATTTATTTAATGATAGTAATTTTATCTAGATGTATTTAAATTATATTTAACTTAGGGGGGTGTTAGGGTTAGGGTTAGACTTAGGTTTACGGATTAATAACTTTATTATAGTAGCAGCGACGTTGGGGCCGGGAGATTAGGGGTTAATAATTGTAGATAGGTGGCGGCGGCGTTGGGGGGGCAGATTAGGGGTTAATAAAATTTACTATAGTGTTTGCGAGGTGGGAGTGCGGCGGTTTAATGGTTAATAGATTTATTAAAGTGGCGGTGATGTCCGGTCGGAAGATTAGGGGGTTAATAATTGTAGGTAGGTGGCGGCGACGTTGGGGGGGCAGATTAGGGGTTAAGAAATATAATGTAGGTGTCGGCGATGTTCGGGCGGCAGATTAGGGGTTAAATCATTTTATTATAGTGTTTGCGATGTGTGGGGGCCTCGGTTTAGGGGTTAATATGTAGTTTATAAGAGTTAGTGTACTTTGTAGCAGTGTAGTTAAGAGCTTTATGTTCCGGCGTTAGCCCATAAAACTCTTAACTACTGACTTTTAAATGCGGTTGGTGTCTTGGAGGTAGAGGCTCTACCGCTCACTTTCTCCAAGACTCGTAATACCAGTGTTAGCCAAATCCCATTAAAAAGATAGTATACGCAATTGACGTAAGGGGATTTGCGGTAGCCTTGAGTCGCGGAAGAAAAGTGAGCGGTGAGCCTCTACCTGTCAGACTCGTAATACCAGCGTTAGGTAAAAAGCAGCGTTGGGACCTCTCAACGCTGCTTTTTAAGGCTAACACAAAACTCGTAATCTAGCCGTATGTTTGTTAACACTGATCGTTGAAAATATATTTGTTAACACCAGGTTAAAACAATACAGTGTATAAAACTGGGGACATGCAAATGCTCTCCCAGATCATGCAACGCATTTCTCGGCATCAGGCATACCAAGCTGAACAATACTGCACTTATTTAAATGCAACCCAAGCCAATCACAGTAAGGATTCAGACTCTTGCCTATTAAATAATAATTGCAGTGTACTTAACTTGCAGCACTAAATTTGCCTCATTTTCTGCCCTGCTCTGTTATAGACCATTACACAGTGAATGACTGCTTGGCTTCTAAAGCATAGTAGCATTGTCTGAAACCATGATATTGCTTTATCTCTCCCCCTGAATTCAGGGGCACACAAGAAAACACACACGGACACACGGACGGACACACACACTTACATACAAAGACAAAGGGATAGACACACACACACAGGGACATACACAAAAACATGCACACAGGGATACACACATACACATTTGGCACACAAGGACGCACACACATACACATTTGGCACACAAGGACGCACACATATAAACAGGGGGCACACATGGACACACACATACAAACAGGGGGAACACAAGAACACACATACAAACAAGGGGGCTCACAAGGATACACACATATACACGGGGAGGGGGCACACACAGGGACACACACAAAAGAATGGGCATGACTGCTTCTTTATTACTCTTGTGACTGCTGCTTCATCAGGTTCAGCTCAATGCTGACCCCTCCTGCTCATTCAACCAGGAACCAGCTGCAAACTATAGCCTGTCCCCCCTTGCAAAAACTGTCCGGGTTCCTTGTAAGTGTCCAGCTGAGAAAAGACAGCTGTTAGGCTCCACTCACCTCCGTCGTACTCTAGCAGAAGCCCACACTCTTTACTTAGCCTGCGCACGGCTCAAGTCACTAACGTTATTCCTCACCTGCCTCTTGGCTCCACATCAGACAAATGTGTATGTGCTAGGTGGGAAGGCGCCCCGAGCAGCTGCCAGTACTGCCCACCCCTGGAAATGGCACTGCCCCCGGTCTGCATTCTAAAGTAGCGCACTGCACCGCCCTCTGTTGCAATATACCATATAGTAACAAAAAGAGGTCCCAAAGCCCCCAGCTATGGGGCCTGCATTTCACCTTAGTTAGCACTGTTCCGGGGCCCCTGCCCTGAGTTCCGCAGTAGTGCTCTCTGCCACAATTTCATAAAAAAAGTGTCAAAAGAAGCTTGGCCTGGGCCCCCTGGCATACCAGGTCCCTGACTACAGTCACCCCCTGATGGTGGCCCAGGGTTAACAGAAAGACAATGGTATTTGAAGCACCCTTAAAGGGATAGGAATGTCAAAATTAAACTTGCATGATTCCAATAGAGCATGACACTTTTAAATTCACTTCTATTTTTAAATGTACTTTGTTCTCTTGGTATCACTTATTGAAAAAGAATATGCACTTATCCTACACTAGTGGGAGCTGCTGCTAATTGGTGCCTGCACACATTTGTCTCTTGTGATTGGCTGACTAGGTGTGTTCAACTTGCTGCAAGCAGTGCAATGCTGTTCCTTCCATAAAGGATAACAAGAGAACTAAGCAAATTTGATAATGGAAGACAATTGGAAAGTTGTTTAAAACTATATTTTCTATCCAAATCATGAAAGGAAATTTGGGGGTTTCCTGTCCCTTTAATAGGCAAATATCAATTTTAGAATTCTTTACGGGAACATGACAAGCAGCAGCACTGTATTGCAATATTATTATTTTTAATTGCTCCATTTTACCATAAAAAATAGCATCAAGTGGGGAGTATCTTATGTCAACACTATGGGGCCGATTTATTAAGCAGCGTATGCTGCTCATTGGCTCGTTGGGCGGTTGTAAGACCGCTACTCCTTAACTTATCCGCCATCTCTGAGGTGGCAGACTGCAATCATCCCGATCAGATACGATCAGGATGATTGGAACCCCCTGCTAGCGGCCGATTGCCTGCAAATGTGAAGGGAGCGGAATTGCACAAGGATTTCACAAGAAATGCTTGTGCAATGATAAATACCAACAGCATATGCTGTCTGCATTTATCGATGTCGGGCAACATGATTCGCTACAGCGAATCTTGTCCGTCCGCAATGGTCAATAACTGCAGTGCTAACACAGGGAGAGCAAGGTGCACAAAACATAACTTTGCTTCTTGGGTGAGTTTGTGCATTTCATGTGTGTAAGTGAGAGCATATGTGTAAAGCAAAACGCATTTTGCCTGTGTAAGACAGAGAATATATGTATATTGTGTGTGTGTATGTGTATTTATGTATGTATATTGTGTGTGTATGTATGTGTATGTATGTGTATGTATGTATATATTGTAACAGGGACCACTTTTAACCACGGTCTTCTAGGGCACAAATGCAGCACAGGACAATCCACTGTAGTTTAAAAGGCTTTATTTTTCACAGCAATAACAAACAGGCAGTTCATTTTCAAAAGAGGGAAATCCTTCCTCTGCAGCAAAGTTAAGTACTTTTAAATGTGTCCCAGCACTTGATTATGTGTGAGTGTAAGACAGAGAATATATGTATATTATGTATATAATGTGCGTGTGAGACAGCATATGTGTGCATGATTATGTGTGAGTGTAAGACAGAGAATATATGTATATTATGTATATAATGTGCGTGTGAGACAGCATATGTGTGCATGATTATGTGTGAGTGTAAGACAGAGAATATATGTATATTATGTATATAATGTGCGTGTGAGACAGCATATGTGTGCATGATTATGTGTGAGTGTAAGACAGAGAATATATATATATTATGTATATAATGTGCGTGTGAGACAGCATATGTGTGCATGATTATGTGTGAGTGTAAGACAGAGAATATATGTATATTATGTATATAATGTGCGTGTGAGACAGCATATGTGTGCATGATTATGTGTGAGTGTAAGACAGAGAATATATGTATATTATGTATATAATGTGCGCATGAGACAGCATATGTGTGCATGATTATGTGTGAGTGTAAGACAGAGAATATAGGTATATTATGTATATAATGTGCGCGTGAGACAGCATATGTGTGCATGATTATGTGTGAGTGTAAGACAGAGAATATATGTATAGTATGTATATAATGTGTGCATGAGACAGCATATGTGTGCATGATTATTTGTGAGTGTAAGACAGAGAATATATATATATTATGTATATAATGTGCGCGTGAGACAGCATATGTGTGCATGATTATGTGTGAGAGTAAGACAGAGAATATATGTATATTATGTATATAATGTGCGCATGAGACAGCATATGTGTGCATGATTATGTGTGAGTGTAAGACAGAGAATATATATATATTATGTATATAATGTGCGCGTGAGACAGCATATGTGTGCATGATTATGTGTGAGTGTAAGACAGAGAATATATATATATTATGTATATAATGTGCGTGTGAGACAGCATATGTGTGCATGATTATGTGTGAGTGTAAGACAGAGAATATATGTATATTATGTATATAATGTGCGCATGAGACAGCATATGTGTGCATGATTATGTGTGAGTGTAAGACAGAGAATATATGTATATTATGTATATAATGTGCGCATGAGACAGCATATGTGTGCATGATTATGTGTGAGTGTAAGACAGAGAATATATATATATTATGTATATAATGTGCGTGTGAGACAGCATATGTGTGCATGATTATGTGTGAGTGTAAGACAGAGAATATATGTATATTATGTATATAATGTGCGTGTGAGACAGCATATGTGTGCATGATTATGTGTGAGTGTAAGACAGAGAATATAGGTATATTATGTATATAATGTGCGCATGAGACAGCATATGTGTGCATGATTATGTGTGAGTGTAAGACAGAGAATATATGTATATTATGTATATAATGTGCGTGTGAGACAGCATATGTGTGCATGATTATTTGTGAGTGTATAACAGAATATATATATATTATGTATATAATGTGCGTGTGAGACAGCATATGTGTGCATGATTATGTGTGAGTGTAAGACAGAGAATATATATATATTATGTATATAATGTGCGTGTGAGACAGCATATGTGTGCATGATTATGTGAGTGTAAGACAGAGAATATATGTATATTATGTATATAATGTGCGTGTGAGACAGCATATGTGTGCATGATTATGTGTGAGTGTAAGACAGAGAATATATGTATATTATGTATATAATGTGCGCATGAGACAGCATATGTGTGCATGATTATGTGTGAGTGTAAGACAGAGAATATATATATATTATGTATATAATGTGCGCATGAGACAGCATATGTGTGCATGATTATGTGTGAGTGTAAGACAGAGAATATATGTATATTATGTATATAATGTGCGCATGAGACAGCATATGTGTGCATGATTATGTGTGAGTGTAAGACAGAGAATATATGTATATTATGTATATAATGTGCGCAAGAGACAGCATATGTGTGCATGATTATGTGTGAGTGTAAGACAGAGAATATATATATATTATGTATATAATGTGCGTGTGAGACAGCATATGTGTGCATGATTATGTGTGAGTGTAAGACAGAGAATATATATATATTATGTATATAATGTGCGTGTGAGGACAGCATATGTGTGCATGATTATGTGTGAGTGTAAGACAGAGAATATATGTATATTATGTATATAATGTGCGTGTGAGACAGCATATGTGTGCATGATTATGTGTGAGTGTAAGACAGAGAATATATGTATATTATGTATATAATGTGCGCATGAGACAGCATATGTGTGCATGATTATGTGTGAGTGTAAGACAGAGAATATATGTATATTATGTATATAATGTGCGCGTGAGACAGCATATGTGTGGATAATTATGTGTGAGTGTAAGACAGAGAATATATGTATATTATGTATATAATGTGCGCATGAGACAGCATATGTGTGCATGATTATGTGTGAGTGTAAGACAGAGAATATATGTATATTATGTATATAATGTGCGTGTGAGACAGCATATGTGTGGATGATTATGTGTGAGTGTAAGACAGAGAATATATGTATATTATGTATATAATGTGCGCATGAGACAGCATATGTGTGCATGATTATGTGTGAGTGTAAGACAGAGAATATATGTATATTATGTATATAATGTGCGTGTGAGACAGCATATGTGTGCATGATTATGTGTGAGTGTAAGACAGAGAATATATGTATATTATGTATATAATGTGCGTGTGAGACAGCATATGTGTGCATGATTATGTGTGAGTGTAAGACAGAGAATATATGTATATTATGTATATAATGTGCGTGTGAGACAGCATATGTGTGCATGATTATTTGTGAGTGTAAGACAGAGAATATATGTATATTATGTATATAATGTGCGCATGAGACAGCATATGTGTGCATGATTATGTGTGAGTGTAAGACAGAGAATATATGTATATTATGTATATAATGTGCGTGTGAGACAGCATATGTGTGCATGATTATGTGTGAGTGTAAGACAGAGAATATATATATATTATGTATATAATGTGCGCGTGAGACAGCATATGTGTGCATGATTATGTGTGAGTGTAATACAGAGAATATATGTATATTATGTATATAATGTGCGCATGAGACAGCATATGTGTGCATGATTATGTGTGAGTGTAAGACAGAGAATATATGTATATTATGTATATAATGTGCGTGTGAGACAGCATATGTGTGCATGATTATGTGTGAGTGTAAGACAGAGAATATATGTATATTATGTATATAATGTGCGCATGAGACAGCATATGTGTGCATGATTATGTGTGAGTGTAAGACAGAGAATATATATATATTATGTATATAATGTGCGTGTGAGACAGCATATGTGTGCATGATTATTTGTGAGTGTAAGACAGAGAATATATGTATATTATGTATATAATGTGCGTGTGAGACAGCATATGTGTGCATGATTATGTGTGAGTGTAAGACAGAGAATATATGTATATTATGTATATAATGTGCGTGTGAGACAGCATATGTGTGCATGATTATGTGTGAGTGTAAGACAGAGAATATATGTATATTATGTATATAATGTGCGCATGAGACAGCATATGTGTGCATGATTATGTGTGAGTGTAAGACAGAGAATATATATATATTATGTATATAATGTGCGTGTGAGACAGCATATGTGTGCATGATTATTTGTGAGTGTATAACAGAGAATATATGTATATTATGTATATAATGTGCGCATGAGACAGCATATGTGTGCATGATTATGTGTGAGTGTAAGACAGAGAATATATGTATATTATGTATATAATGTGCGTGTGAGACAGCATATGTGTGCATGATTATGTGTGAGTGTAAGACAGAGAATATATGTATATTATGTATATAATGTGCGTGTGAGACAGCATATGTGTGCATGATTATGTGTGAGTGTAAGACAGAGAATATATATATATTATGTATATAATGTGCGTGTGAGACAGCATATGTGTGCATGATTATGTGTGAGTGTAAGACAGAGAATATATATATATTATGTATATAATGTGCGTGTGAGACAGCATATGTGTGCATGATTATGTGTGAGTGTAAGACAGAGAATATATGTATATTATGTATATAATGTGCGATTGAGACAGCATATGTGTGCATGATTATGTGTGAGTGTAAGACAGGAAATATATGTATATTATGTATATAATGGTGCGTTGAGACAGCATATGTGTTGCATGATTATGTGTGAGTGTTAAGACAGAGAATATATGTATATTATGTATATAATGTGCGCATGAGACAGCATATGTGTGCATGATTATGTGTGAGTGAATAACAGAATATATGTATATTATGTATATAATGTGCGTGTGAGACAGCATATGTGTGCATGATTATGTGTGAGTGTAAGACAGAGAAATATATGTATATTATGTATATAATGTGCGTGTGAACAGCATATGTGTGCATGATTATGTGTGAGTGTAAGACAGAGAATATAAGTATATTATGTATATAATGTGTCGTGTGAGACAGCATATGTGTGCATGATTATGATGTGAGTGTAAGACAGAGAATATATGTATATTATGTATATAATGTGCGCATGAGACAGCATATGTGTGCATGATTATGTGTGAGTGTAAGACAGAGAATATATGTATATTATGTATATAATGTGCGTGTGAGACAGCATATGTGTGCATGATTATGTGTGAGTGTAAAACAGAATATATATAAATTATGTATATAATGTGCGTGTGAGACAGCATATGTGTGCATGATTATGTGTGAGTGTAAGACAGAGAATATATGTATATTATGTATATAATGTGCGCATGAGACAGCATATGTGTGCATGATTATGTGCGAGTGTACGACAGAGAATATAGGTATATTATGTATATAATGTGCGCGTGAGACAGCATATGTGTGGATGATTATGTGTGAGTGTAAGACAGAGAATATATGTATATTATGTATATAATGTGCGCGTGAGACAGCATATGTGTGGATGATTATGTGTGAGTGTAAGACAGAGAATATATGTATATTATGTATATAATGTGCGCATGAGACAGCATATGTGTGCATGATTATGTGTGAGTGTAAGACAGAGAATATATGTATATTATGTACAGGGATAGGCAAGGTGTCCGTACACGGACACTGGTGTCCGTGACTAGCCCTTGCAGTGTCCGCCATAACCTTAGTATACCTTTTTTTTCTGATTAAATAATAGGAATAAAAACAAATACGTAGTGTGAATAAAGTTAGTGGCTTGTTAAGAGACTGCTAGTGATATTGGGTGCTAAGTTATGGAATAAATAAAGCCTGAGTGAAATACTGGATGTGTATCTGCATCTGTATAATAACACCCAGCGCTATATAATGACACAGTAGTGACACTGGCACAAGCGTATAGCTAGAGGAGGGCTGGTTATAGGATCAGTGGTATCTGCATCAGTATAATAACACCCAGTGCTATATAATGACACAGTAGTGACACTGGCACAAGGGTATAGCTAGAGGAGGGCTGGTTATAGGATCAGTGGTATCTGCATCAGTATAATAACACCAAGGACTATACAAAGACACAGTAGTGACACTGGCTCATGGGTATAGCCAGAGGAGGACCAGTTACAGGATCAGTGGTATCTGCATCAGTATAATAACACCAAGCACTATATAAAGACACAGTAGTGACACTGGCTCTTGGGTATAGCCAGAGGAGGGCTGGTTATAGGATCAGTGGTATCTGCATCAGAATAATAACACCAAGCACTATACAAAGACACAGTAGTGACTTTGACTCATGGGTATAGCCAGAGGAGGGCTGGTTATAGGATCAGTGGTATCTGCATCAGTATAATAACACCAAGCATTATAAAATAATGTTTTTTATTTCAAATATACCTTGGTGTCCTTCACTAAGGTCTGTACTTTGGAAAATGTCCGCCACAGCCTTTGTCTGTGCCTATCCCTGATTATGTATATAATGTGCGTGTGAGACAGCATATGTGTGCATGATTATGTGTGAGTGTAAGACAGAGAATATATGTATATTATGTATATAATGTGCGCATGAGACAGCATATGTGTGCATGATTATGTGTGAGTGTAAGACAGAGAATATATGTATATTATGTATATAATGTGCGCGTGAGACAGCATATGTGTGCATGATTATGTGTGAGTGTAAGACAGAGAATATATGTATATTATGTATATAATGTGCGTGTGAGACAGCATATGTGTGCATGATTATGTGTGAGTGTAAGACAGAGAATATATGTATATTATGTATATAAATGTGCGTGTGAGACAGCATATGTGTGCATGATTATGTGTGAGTGTAAGACAGAGAATATATGTATATTATGTATATAATGTGCGTGTGAGACAGCATATGTGTGCATGATTATGTGTGAGTGTAAGACAGAGAATATATGTATATTATGTATATAATGTGCGTGTGAGACAGCATATGTGTGCATGATTATGTGTGAGTGTAAGACAGAGAATATATGTATATTATGTATATAATGTGCGCATGAGACAGCATATGTGTGCATGATTATGTGTGAGTGTAAGACAGAGAATATATATATATTATGTATATAATGTGCGTGTGAGACAGCATATGTGTGCATGATTATGTGTGAGTGTAAGACAGAGAATATATGTATATTATGTATATAATGTGCGTGTGAGACAGCATATGTGTGCATGATTATGTGTGAGTGTAAGACAGAGAATATATGTATATTATGTATATAATGTGCGCATGAGACAGCATATGTGTGCATGATTATGTGTGAGTGTAAGACAGAGAATATATATATATTATGTATATAATGTGCGTGTGAGACAGCATATGTGTGCATGATTATGTGTGAGTGTAAGACAGAGAATATATGTATATTATGTATATAATGTGCGCATGAGACAGCATATGTGTGCATGATTATGTGTGAGTGTAAGACAGAGAATATATGTATATTATGTATATAATGTGCGTGTGAGACAGCATATGTGTGCATGATTATGTGTGAGTGTAAGACAGAGAGAATATATATATATTATGTATATAATGTGCGTGTGAGACAGCATATGTGTGCATGATTATGTGTGAGTGTAAGACAGAGAATATATGTATATTATGTATATAATGTGCGCTGTGAGACAGCATATGTGTGCATGATTATGTGTGAGTGTAAGACAGAGAATATATTATAGTTATGTATATAATGTGCGTGTGAGACAGCATATGTGTGCATGATTATGTGTGAGTGTAAGACAGAGAATATATGTATATTATGTAATATAATGTGCGTGTGAGACAGCATATGTGTGCATGATTATGTGTGAGTGTAAGACAGAGAATATATGTATATTATGTATATAATGTGCGCATGAGACAGCATATGTGTGCATGATTATGTGTGAGTGTAAGACAGAGAATATATGTATATTATGTATATAATGTGCGGTGAGACGAGCATATGTGTGCATGATTATGTGTGAGTGTAAGACAGAGAATATATGTATATTATGTATATAATGTGCGCATGAGACAGCATATGTGTGCATGATTATGTGTGAGTGTAAGACAGAGAATATATGTATATTATGTATATAATGTGCGTGTGAGACAGCATATGTGTGCATGATTATGTGTGAGTGTAAGACAGAGAATATATTGTAATATTATGTATATAATGTGCGTGTGAGACAGCATATGTGTGCATGATTATGTGTGAGTGTAAGACAGAGAATATATGTATATTATGTATATAATGTGCGTGTGAGACAGCATATGTGTGCATGATTATGTGTGAGTGTAAGACAGAGAATATATATATATTATGTATATAATGTGCGTGTGAGACAGCATATGTGTGCATGATTATGTGTGAGTGTAAGACAGAGATATATGTATATTATGTATATAATGTGCGTGTGAGACAGCATATGTGTGCATGATTATGTGTGAGTGTAAGACAGAGAATATATGTATATTATGTATATAATGTGCGCAGTGAGACAGCATATGTGTGCATGATTATGTGTGAGTGTAAGACAGAGAATATATGTATATTATGTATATAATGTGCGCATGAGACAGCATATGTGTGCATGATTATGTGTGAGTGTAAGACAGAGAATATATATATATTATGTATATAATGTGCGCATGAGACAGCATATGTGTGCATGATTATGTGTGAGTGTAAGACAGAGAATATATGTATATTATGTATATAATGTGCGTGTGAGACAGCATATGTGTGCATGATTATGTGTGAGTGTAAGACAGAGAATATATGTATATTATGTATATAATGTGCGCAGTGAGACAGCATATGTGTGCATGATTATGTGTGAGTGTAAGACAGAGAATATATAGTATATTATGTATATAATGTGCGTGTGAGACAGCATATGTGTGCATGATTATGTGTGAGTGTAAGACAGAGAATATATGTATATTATGTATATAATGTGCGAGTGAGACAGCATATGTGTGCATGATTATGTGTGAGTGTAAGACAGAGAATATATGTATATTATGTATATAATGTGCGAGTGAGACAGCATATGTGTGCATGATTATGTGTGAGTGTAAGACAGAGAATATATGTATATTATGTATATAATGTGCGTGTGAGACAGCATATGTGTGCATGATTATGTGTGAGTGTAAGACAGAGAATATATGTATATTATGTATATAATGTGCGTGTGAGACAGCATATGTGTGCATGATTATGTGTGAGTGTAAGACAGAGAATATATATATATTATGTATATAATGTGCGCGTGAGACAGCATATGTGTGGATGATTATGTGTGAGTGTAAGACAGAGAATATATGTATATTATGTATATAATGTGCGCATGAGACAGCATATGTGTGCATGATTATGTGTGAGTGTAAGACAGAGAATATATGTATATTATGTATATAATGTGCGTGTGAGACAGCATATGTGTGGATGATTATGTGTGAGTGTAAGACAGAGAATATATGTATATTATGTATATAATGTGCGTGTGAGACAGCATATGTGTGCATGATTATGTGTGAGTGTAAGACAGAGAATATATGTATATTATGTATATAATGTGCGTGTGAGACAGCATATGTGTGCATGATTATGTGTGAGTGTAAGACAGAGAATATATGTATATTATGTATATAATGTGCGTGTGAGACAGCATATGTGTGCATGATTATGTGTGAGTGTAATACAGAGAATATATGTATATTATGTATATAATGTGCGTGTGAGACAGCATATGTGTGCATGATTATGTGTGAGTGTAAGACAGAGAATATATGTATATTATGTATATAATGTGCGTGTGAGACAGCATATGTGTGCATGATTATGTGTGAGTGTAAGACAGAGAATATATGTATATTATGTATATAATGTGCGTGTGAGACAGCATATGTGTGCATGATTATGTGTGAGTGTAAGACAGAGAATATATGTATATTATGTATATAATGTGCGTGTGAGACAGCATATGTGTGCATGATTATGTGTGAGTGTATAACAGAATATATGTATATTATGTATATAATGTGCGCTTGAGACAGCATATGTGTGCATGATTATGTGTGAGTGTAAGACAGAGAATATATGTATATTATGTATATAATGTGCGTGTGAGACAGCATATGTGTGCATGATTATGTGTGAGTGTAAGACAGAGAATATATGTATATTATGTATATAATGTGCGCATGAGACAGCATATGTGTGCATGATTATGTGTGAGTGTAAGACAGAGAATATATATATATTATGTATATAATGTGTGCGTGAGACAGCATATGTGTGCATGATTATGTGTGAGTGTAAGACAGAGAATATATGTATATTATGTATATAATGTGCGCATGAGACAGCATATGTGTGCATGATTATGTGTGAGTGTAAGACAGAGAATATATGTATATTATGTATATAATGTGCGTGTGACACAGCATATGTGTGCATGATTATGTGTGAGAGTAAGACAGAGAATATATGTATATTATGCATATAATGTGCGTGTGAGACAGCATATGTGTGCATGATTATGTGTGAGTGTAAGACAGAGAATATATATATATTATGTATATAATGTGCGTGTGAGACAGCATATGTGTGCATGATTATTTGTGAGTGTATAACAGAATATATGTATATTATGTATATAATGTGCGCATGAGACAGCATATGTGTGCATGATTATGTGTGAGTGTAAGACAGAGAATATATGTATATTATGTATATAATGTGCGTGTGAGACAGCATATGTGTGCATGATTATGTGTGAGTGTAAGACAGAGAATATATGTATATTATGTATATAATGTGCGCATGAGACAGCATATGTGTGCATGATTATGTGTGAGTGTAAGACAGAGAATATATATATATTATGTATATAATGTGCGTGTGAGACAGCATATGTGTGCATGATTATTTGTGAGTGTAAGACAGAGAATATATGTATATTATGTATATAATGTGCGTGTGAGACAGCATATGTGTGCATGATTATGTGTGAGTGTAAGACAGAGAATATATGTATATTATGTATATAATGTGCGTGTGAGACAGCATATGTGTGCATGATTATGTGTGAGTGTAAGACAGAGAATATATGTATATTATGTATATAATGTGCGCATGAGACAGCATATGTGTGCATGATTATGTGTGAGTGTAAGACAAAGAATATATATATATTATGTATATAATGTGCGTGTGAGACAGCATATGTGTGCATGATTATTTGTGAGTGTATAACAGAATATATATATATTATGTATATAATGTGCGCATGAGACAGCATATGTGTGCATGATTATGTGTGAGTGTAAGACAGAGAATATATGTATATTATGTATATAATGTGCGTGTGAGACAGCATATGTGTGCATGATTATGTGTGAGTGTAAGACAGAGAATATATGTATATTATGTATATAATGTGCGCATGAGACAGCATATGTGTGCATGATTATGTGTGAGTGTAAGACAGAGAATATATATATATTATGTATATAATGTGCGTGTGAGACAGCATATGTGTGCATGATTATGTGTGAGTGTAAGACAGAGAATATATATATATTATGTATATAATGTGCGTGTGAGACAGCATATGTGTGCATGATTATGTGTGAGTGTAAGACAGAGAATATATGTATATTATGTATATAATGTGCGTGTGAGACAGCATGTGTGCATGATTATGTGTGAGTGTAAGACAGAGAATATATGTATATTATGTATATAATGTGCGTGTGAGACAGCATATGTGTGCATGATTATGTGTGAGTGTAAGACAGAGAATATATGTATATTATGTATATAATGTGTGTGTGAGACAGCATATGTGTGCATGATTATGTGTGAGTGTAAGACAGAGAATATATGTATATTATGTATATAATGTGCGTGTGACACAGCATATGTGTGCATGATTATGTGTGAGTGTAAGACAGAGAATATATGTATATTATGTATATAATGTGCGTGTGAGACAGCATATGTGTGCATGATTATGTGTGAGTGTAAGACAGAGAATATATGTATATTATGTATATAATGTGCGCATGAGACAGCATATGTGTGCATGATTATGTGTGAGTGTAAGACAGAGAATATATGTATATTATGTATATAATGTGCGTGTGAGACAGCATATGTGTGCATGATTATTTGTGAGTGTATAACAGAATATATATATATTATGTATATAATGTGCGTGTGAGACAGCATATGTGTGCATGATTATGTGTGAGTGTAAGACAGAGAATATATGTATATTATGTATATAATGTGCGTGTGAGACAGCATATGTGTGCATGATTATGTGTGAGTGTAAGACAGAGAATATATGTATATTATGTAGATGATGTGCGTGTGAGACAGCATATGTGTGCATGATTATGTGTGAGTGTAAGACAGAGAATATATGTATATTATGTAGATAATGTGCGTGTGAGACAGCATATGTGTGCATGATTATGTGTGAGTGTAAGACAGAGAATATATATATATTATGTATATAATGTGCGTGTGAGACAGCATATGTGTGCATGATTATGTGTGAGTGTAAGACAGAGAATATATGTATATTATGTATATAATGTGCGTGTGAGACAGCATATGTGTGCATGATTATGTGTGAGTGTAAGACAGAGAATATATGTATATTATGTATATAATGTGCGTGTGAGACAGCATATGTGTGCATGATTATGTGTGAGTGTAAGACAGAGAATATATGTATATTATGTATATAATGTGCGTGTGAGACAGCATATGTGTGCATGATTATGTGCGTTTGTGAGACTGCACAGGTTCCTTGAAATGCCATTGTTCTTAACCCCTTAGCAACTAGAGGTGATAAGCTGTTAATAATATTCCATCACTGGATTTATTTGAGTAAAACACACAAATCTGTTTCACTTTTACCCTAATAAATCCTTCTCTCTTCTCTTTGCCCCATCCCCCTTCTCACTCTCTCCCCACTCTCCTCTCTCTTTTTATTCTTTTCTCTTTCCCTCATATGGCCCTTCTTCCTGCTCCGCGTGCCTCTTTTAACTCCATTTTCTTTAATCTCTCTCTCTCTCTCTCACTTTCTTTCCCTCTCATTTCTCTTTTCCTCTCTTTTTTCATGGATTTTCTAAACTCAGCTGTCTTCTCTTGACATCCTGTACCCTTCTTTCTCTCTCTATCTCCACACTCTCTCCCTTCTTTTTCCTTATCTTTCTTCTCTATTTCTGTCTCCCTTTTCTAGCCACTCTCTAAATTCTCTCTCCTCTCTTCCTTTGTCCTCTCATATCACTTATTCACTCTTTCCATTTTCTTTTGTCTACACTTTTGTCTCCATGCCCTCTCTCCTCTATCACCATTCCTCCTGTTTTTTCACTTTTTCTCTTTTTGACCCTCTTTTTACTGTTTCTCAGCTACTTCTCTTTCTTCTCGATATATTCACGCTTTCTTTTCTCTCTTGCTCTTGCCTCACTTTCTTTTCTCTCTTGCTCTTGCCTCACTTTCCTTTCTCTCTTGCTCTTGCCTCACTTTCTTTTCTCTCTTGCTCTTGCCTCACTTTCTTTTCTCTCTTGCTCTTGCCTCACTTTCTTTTCTCTCTTGCTCTTGCCTCACTTTCTTTTCTCTCTTGCTCTTGCCTCACTTTATTTTCTCTCTTGCTCTTGCCTCACTTTCTTTTCTCTCTTGCCTCACTTTCTTTTCTCTCTTGCTCTTGCCTCACTTTCTTTTCTCTCTTGCTCTTGCCTCACTTTCTTTTCTCTCTTGCTCTTGCCTCACTCTCTTTTCTCTCTTGCTCTTGCCTCACTTTCTTTTCTCTCTTGCTCTTGCCTCACTTTCTTTTCTCTCTTGCTCTTGCCTCACTTTCTTTTCTCTCTTGCTCTTGCCTCACTTTCTTTTCTCTCTTGCTCTTGCCTCACTTTCTTTTCTCTCTTGCTCTTGCCTCACTTTCTTTTCTCTCTTGCTCTTGCCTCACTTTCTTTTCTCTCTTGCTCTTGCCTCACTTTCTTTTCTCTCTTGCTCTTGCCTCACTTTCTTTTCTCTCTTGCTCTTGCCTCACTTTCTTTTCTCTCTTGCTCTTGCCTCACTGTCTTTTCTCTCTTGCACTTGCCTCACTTTCTTTTCTCTCTTGCACTTGCCTCACTTTCTTTTCTCTCTTGCACTTGCCTCACTTTCTTTTCTCTCTTGCACTTGCCTCACTTTCTTTTCTCTCTTGCACTTGCCTCACTTTCTTTTCTCTCTTGCACTTGCCTCACTTTCTTTTCTCTCTTGCTCTTGCCTCACTTTCTTTTCTCTCTTGCTCTTGCCTCACTTTCTTTTCTCTCTTGCTCTTGCCTCACTTTCTTTTCTCTCTTGCTCTTGCCTCACTTTCCTTTCTCTCTGTCTCCTAATTATTTAGAGATTTGGAGCATGCAAACTTAAAAATGAAAATATTCTAAACAAAGAAAATAGGGCAAGTTTAATACAAAACAAATATAAATGAAACTGGCATATTTTTATGTGACTGTATAATGAAGTCTACATAGGGAACTTAAAGTGATACATTAATCCTAATGCAGTATCTCCATCTAGTGGTGTGATGTAGCCAACATATTACAAAATAATTACATTTACATGTAAATGTTTTAAAAGGTCACTAGCCACATATTAATATATAGACAGAAAGTACATTTTTCATTTACAATTCATGAAACGACAAATTCTGGGGGAGAGAAAAATGACCAATTCAAAATATGTACGTATACCATGTAAACCATGGTATTAATACAATAGATGTCAAATAAAATGTTTGTTTATCCTAAAATAAACCCCACTCTTTTTGAGCATAGATTCATGACCTACCCTTATTTTTCTTGCCACACGATCAATTGTGACTTCAAATAATTGACCATGTGATAAGACAGAGATAAGACAGCATTGAGAAGTTATACATCTATGTAATTGATTACATTATTTGTATGTGCTATGCATATTTTTTTAATTTTATACGTTTTAAATGTTCTTCTTCTACATCTTTGTCTGTTTATGAATCAATTGTAATTAAAATGTGTCTATTTAGCCTGCTTATTAATACATTGTTAGAAATTTTAAAAGGTTGATATTTTTGTTATGTATTTTTACATGGACCATACCTCTAGATTGGTAATAAATAAGTACTTGAAGAATAGTTAAATAATGTAAAATAATATTTAAAGGGCCATAATACCCAAATGTTTAAACACTTGAAAGTGATGCAGCATAGCTGTAAAAGGCTGACTAGAAAATATCTCCTGAACATCTCTATGTAAAAAAGAAAGATATTTTACCTCAAAAGTTCCTCAGTAGCCACCTCCCATTGTAAAGGATTTCTAAGCAGCATTTTAGTGTGTCTGTCCTGGGACATCTGAAGGGATGAGCATCGTGAACTCTCATATTATTTCACCAATCAGGTAAAGGACGTTTACAATGAAATCTCATGAGAGTCAAGTCAAATCTCATGAGATCACAGTAAAAGTTCATGACCTCAACACTGCTGATGCTGATTGGCTGCTGTTCATTTCTTCATTTTTTTTAATTTTTTTACCTGCAGCTGGGAGCAGTTGAGTATAACTTTTTACACAGAACTTACTCTGCTGAGCTGAGGAGATTGTGAGGTAAAATATCTTCCTTTTTTACATAGAGATGGTCAGGTGATATTTTCCTGTCAGCTTTTTACAGTTATACTGCATCAGTTTCAAGTGATTTAGCATATCAGTATTATGTCCCTTTAATAAGCAGATACTCTTACTGGTGGCTTTAGTTTGTGGTAGAATTCAAATAAATTTACACATTCTATTTAGAAATCTTTATGTGATAAATTATTGTTTTGTGTTTTTTTTTTTTCAACAAGCTTTTTTGAATATTGTGCACATTCAGTGCATAAAACTTTTATAAATGCACCAACTGTAAAGGCAAGATTACAAGTGGCACGCTAACAGTGTGCGCCATATAAGAATATTGCAGGCACGTTGGTTTTCGCGCATATTGCAAGTTGAAAATAAACGTGTTCCCTCAAGTGCAATTAAATTGAATGCGCATTGTTTTAGTGCGACTGAAAACCTTGCTTAAAGGGATAGGGCTAAAAAAAGTGGCACCAAACACAACATAAATACATTAAAATATTTTAGTTATATGGACGTATATTTGTCTGCAAAAGGCTATAATATATATATACATTTTATGTTAACATTATCACATAAATATAAAAATATATAATAATAACATAATTTATGTAAGAACTTACCTGATAAATTCATTTATTTCATATTGGCAAGAGTCCATGAGCTAGTGACATATGGGATATACAATCCTACCAGGAGGGGCAAAGTTTCCCAAACCTCAAAATGCCTATAAATACACCCCTCACGACACCCACAATTCAGTTTAACGAATAGCCAAGCAGTGGGGTGATAAAGAAAGGAGTAGAAAGCATCAACAAAGGAAATTTGGAAATAATTGTGCTTTATACAAAAAATCATAACCACCATAAAAAGGGTGGGCCTCATGGACTCTTGCCAATATGAACGAAATTAATTTATCAGGTAAGGTCTTACATAAATTATGTTTTCTTTCATGTAATTGGCAAGAGTCCATGAGCTAGTGACATATGGGATATCAATACCCAAGATGTGGAGTATTCCACTCAAGAGTCACTAGGGAGGGAATAAAAATAAAAACAGCCATATTCTGCTGAAAATATTAGTCCACAACCCAAAAAAATAAGTTTATTTCATATTTGAAAGAAAACAACTTAAATCAAAAGCAGAAGAATCAAACTGAAACAGCTGCCTGAAGAACTTTTCTACCAAAAACTGCTTCCGAAGAAGCAAATACATCAAAATGGTAGAATTTAGTAAATGTATGCAAAGAGGACCAAGTTGCTGCTTTGCAAATCTGATCAACTGAAGCTTCATTCTTAAAAGCCCATGAAGTGGAGACTGATCTAGTAGAATGAGCTGTAATTCTCTGAGGCAGGGTTTGACCCGACTCCAAATAAGCTTGATGAATCAAAAGTTTCAACCAAGAAGCCAAGGAAATAGCAGAAGCTTTCTGACCTTTCCTAGGACCAGAAAATAAAACAAATAGACTGGAAGTCTTCCTGAAATTTTTAGTAGCTTCCACATAATATTTCAAAGCTCTTACCACATCCAAAGAATGTAAGGATCTCTCCAAAGAATTCTTAGGATTAGGACATAAAGAAGGAACAACAATTTCTCTACTAATGTTGTTAGAATTCACAACCTTAGGTAAAAATTGAAAAGAAGTCCACAAAACTGCCTTATCCGGATGAAAAATCAGAAAAGGAGACTCACAAGAAAGAGCAGATAGCTCAGAAACTCTTCTAGCAGAAGAGATAGCCAAAAGGAACAACACTTTCCAGGAAAGTAGTTTAATGTCCAAAGAATGCATAGGCTCAAATGGAGGACCCTGTAACGCCTTCAGAACCAAATTAAGACTCCAAGGAGGATAAATTGATTTAATGACAGGTTTAATACGAACTAAAGCCTGTACAAAACAGTGAATATCAGGAAGTATAGCAATCTTTCTGTGAAATAAGACAGAAAGAGCGGAGATTTGTCCTTTCAAGGAACTTGCCGACAAACCCTTATCCAAACCATCCTGAAGGAACTGTAAAATTCTAGGAATTCTAAAAGAATGCCAGGAGAATTTATGAGAAGAACACCATGAAATATAAGTCTTCCAAACTCTATAATAAATCTTTCTAGAGACAGATTTACGAGCTTGTAACATAGTATTAATCACTGAGTCAGAGAAACCTCTATGACTTAGAACTAAACGTTCAATTTCCATACCTTCAAATTTAATGATTTGAGATCCTGATGGAAAAACGGACCTTGATATAGTAGCTCCGGCCGTAACGGAAGTGGCCAAGACAGGCAACTGGACATTTGCACCAGATCCGCATACCAAAACCTGTGTGGCCATGCTGGAGCCACCAGCAACACAAAAGACTGTTCCATGATGATTTTGGAGATCACTCTTGGAAGGAGAACTAGAGGCGGGAAGATGTAAGCAGGACGATAACACCAAGGAAGTGTCAGTGCATCCACTGCTTCCGCCTGAACATCCCTGGACCTGGACAGGTATCTGGGAAGTTTCTTGTTTAGATGAGAGGCCATCAGATCTATCTCTGGAAGACCCCACATCTGAACAATCTGAGAAAACACATCTAGATGGAGAGACCACTCCCCTGGATGTAAAGTCTGGCGCCTGAGATAATCCGCCTCCCAATTGTCTACACCTGCGATATGCACCGCAGAGATTAGACAGGAGCTGGATTCCGCCCAAGCAAGTATCCGAGATACTTCTTTCATAGCTTGGGGACTGTGAGTCGCACCCTGATGATTGACATAAGCCACGGTTGTGATATTTTCTGTCTGAAAACAAATGAACGGTTCTCTCTTTAGCAGAGGCCAAGACTGAAGAGCCCTGAGAATTGCATGGAGTTCTAAAATATTTATTGGTAATCTCGCCTCTTGAGATTTCCAAACCCCTTGTGCTGTCAGAGCTCCCCAAACAGCTCCCCAACCTGAAAGACTTGCATCTGTTGAGATCACAGTGCAGGTTGGCCAAACAAAAGAGGCCCCTTGAACCAAACGATGGTGATCTATCCACCATGTCAGAGAGTGTTTTACATTGGGATTCAAGGATATTAATTGTGATATCTTTGTATAATCCCTGCACCATTGATTTAGCATGCAAAGCTGTAGAGGTCTCATATGAAAACGAGCAAAGGGGATTGCGTCCGATGCTGCAGTCATGAGACCTAAAACTTCCATGCACATAGCCACTGAAGGGAATAACTGAGACTGAAGGTGCCGGCATGCTGCGACCAATTTTAAATGTCTCTTGTCTGTTAGAGACAGAGTCATGGACACTGAATCTATCTGGAAACCTAAAAAGGTGACCCTTGTCTGAGGAATCAAGAAACTTTTTGGTAAATTGATCCTCCAACCATGTTTCCGAAGAAACAACACTAGTTGATTTGTGTGAGATTCTGCAGTATGTAAAGACTGAGCTAGTACCAAGATATCGTCCAAATAAGGAAACACTGCAATACCCTGTTCTCTGATTACAGATAGTAGGGCACCCAGAACCTTTGAAAAAGATTCTCGGAGCTGTTGCTAGGCCAAATGGAAGAGCAATAAATTGGTAATGCCTGTCTAGAAAAGAGAATCTCAGAAACTGATAGTGTTCTGGATGAATCGGAATATGAAGGTATGCATCCTGCAAGTCTATTGTGGACATATAATGTCCTTGCTGAACAAAAGGCAGAATAGTCCTTATAGTCACCATCTTGAAAGTTGGTACTCTTACATAACGATTCAAAATTTTCAGATCCAGAACTGGTCTGAACAAATTTTCTTTCTTTGGTACAATGAATAGGTTTGAATAAAACCCCAAACCTTGTTCCTGAAGAGGAACTGGCATTATTACCCCTGAAGACTCCAGGTCTGAAACACACTTCAGAAAAGCCTGAGCTTTTACTGGATTTACAGGGATGTGTGAGAGAAAATATCTTCTCACAGGAGGTCTTACTTTGAATCCTATTCGATACCCTTGAGAGACAATGCTCTGAATCCAATGATTTTGGACTGATTTTATCCAAAAATCCTTGAAAAACCTTAATCTGCCCCTACCAGCTGAGCTGGAATGAGGGCCGCACCTTCATGCGGACTTAGGGGCAGACTTTGCTTTCCTAAATGGCTTGGATTTATTCCAATTTGAGGAAGGCTTCCAACTGGAAGCAGATTCCTTGGGAGGAGGATTGAGTTTTTGTTCCTTATTCTGACGAAAGGAACGAAAACGGTTAGAAGCCTTAGATTTACCCTTAGGATTTTTATCCTGAGGCAAAAAAAACTCCTTTTCCTCCAGTGATAGTTGAAATAATAGAATCCAACTGAGAACCAAATAAATTATTACCTTGGATTTAAGCCACAAAGCTCTTCTAGCTAATACAGCTAAAGACATGGATCTAACATCAATTTTGATAATATAAAAAATGGCATCACAAATAAAATGATTAGCATGTTGCAGTAAGCGAACAATGCTAGATATGTCAAAATCCAATTCACGTTGCGCTAAATTTTCCAACCAGAAAGTTGATGCAGCCGCAACATCACCCAAAGAAATAGCAGGTCTGAGAAGATGACCTGAATATAAATAGGCCTACCTTAGATAAGATTCAAGCTTCCTATCTAAAGGATCCTTAAAGGAAGTGCTATCTTCCATAGGAATAGTGGTACGTTTAGCAAGAGTAGAAATAGCCCCATCAACTTTGGGGATCTTTTCCCAAAACTCTATAGATTTTGCTGGTAAAGGATACAATCTCTTAAACCTTGAAGAAGGAATAAAGGAAGTACCTGGCTTATTCCATTCCCTAGAAATCATATCAGAAATAGCCTCAGGAATGGGAAAAACCCCTGGGGAAACCACAGGAGGTTTAAAAACAGCATTTAAACGTTTATTAGACTGAACGTCAATAGGACTGGTTACCTCAATATCCAAAGTAATTAATACTTCTTTTAATAAAGAACGCATATACTCTATTTTAAATAAATAAGTAGATTTGTCAGTGTCAATATCTGAGGAAGGATCTTCTGTTTCAGATAGATCCTCATCAGAAGAGGATGAATTATTATGTTGTTGGTCATTTGAAATTTCATCAGCTAAATTAGAAGTTTTAAAATACCTTTTATGTTTATTAGAAGGTGGAAATGCAGACAAAGCCTTCATAATAGAATCAGAAACAAATTCTTTAAAATTTACATGTATATCATGCACATTAGAAGTTGAAGGAACTGCAACTGGCAATGTACTATTACTGATGGATACACTATCTGCATGTAAAAGTTTATCATGACAACTATTACAAATGACATTCGGTGGAATAATTTCTACAATTTTACAACAAATGCACTTAGCTTTGGTAGAACCGATGTCAGGCAGCAATGTTCCAACAGAAACTTCAGAGACAGGATCAGATTGGGACATCTTGCTCAATGTAAGAGAAAAAACAACATATAAAGCAAAATTATCTATTTCCTTAAATGACAGTTTCAGGAATGTGAAAAAATGCAAAAGCATAGGCCTCTTGATAGAGAAGAAAGCAGGAGGCAAACATCAATGGGGTATTGAAATAATGAAAAAAATATGACCGGAAATGACACACTTGCGTCACTAATGACGTCGTCATGTGAAAGGTCTCGGCGTCACGTATGACGCCAGAAATGACAACGTTGCGTCATAAACGTATCTTTTCATGCCAAAAAAAGTTTTGACGCAATAAAGTCTAGCATTTGACGCACCCGCGGGCCTAAAAAAAAAAAAGGACTAAACCCCAGGTAAGAAATAAAATTCTTAAAGTGTTTATATTCCCAAATATGAAACTGACAGTCTGCAGAAGGAAATACATGAACCTGACTCATGGCAAATATAAGTACAATACATATATTTAGAACTTTATATAATTGCATAAAGTGCCAAACCATAGCTGAGAGTGTCTTAAGTAATAAAAACATACTTACCAAAAGACACCCATCCACATATAGCAGATAGCCAAACTATCGTCGATCTGAAAAGGGATGTCTGAAAAGGGAGGTAGGAGATGAATCTCTACGACCGATAACAGAGAACCCATGAAATAGACCCCCGTTAGGGAAATCATCGTATTCAATAAGTGATACTCCCTTCACGTCCCTCTGACATTCGCTGTACTCTGAGAGGAATCGGGCTTCAACAATGCTGAGAAGCGCATATCAACGTAGAAATCTTAGCACAAACTTACTTCACCACCTCCATAGGAGGCAAAGTTTGTAAAACTGAATTGTGGGTGTGGTACGGGGTGTATTTAGAGGCATTTTGAGGTTTGGGAAACTTTGCCCCTCCTGGTAGGATTGTATATCCCATATGTCACTAGATCATGGACTCTTGCCAATTACTTGAAAGAAAATAATGATTACATTTTTTTCTATGTGAAGAACATAGGAATATAAACTATGCGTAACCAACTTAAGGTTCCGTGGTTTAGGGGTAACGCAGTTTCGGGTTAGCGCACATGAAGAATTAGTTATCTTAAAGGGATACTAAAGACAATTTTTTTCTTTAATGATTCAGATGCAACATGCAATTTTAAGCAACTTTCTAATTTGCTCCAATTATCAATTTTTCTTCGTTCTCTTGCTATCTTTATTTAAAAAGCAGGAACGCAAAGCTTAGGAGCCGGCCCATTTTAGGTTCAGCACCCTGGATAGTGTTTGTTTATTGGTGACTACATTCAGCCAACCAATAAGCAAGCGTAACCCAGGTACTGGACCTTCTAAGCTTTACATTCCTGCTTTTTATTGAAATATTAAATATAAAATATTAAAAACATATTAATTATTAAAAATTATAGGTATTGTAATATATATATATATAATGCATTATTTAAAATTTATAATTAATAATATTTTTTTAATATTTCAATAACGCGCCTTAAGATAACTCATTCTTCATGTGAAATTCAATTCAATTTATCATTAAAACCCAGGAATTGTATAGTTTTTAGGTCTGAATGACAACATAAATATTGGTAAAGGGGTTCATGTAACCAGAAATAGTTTAGGTCCATACTTAGGTTGGCAAAATGTTGGGGAGCAGCTCATACATTCCAATTCTGTTGATTTTTGGAGCAGCGCAGCCGCATGTTGCCAAACCAGTCTCATTAGTCATTGATTTTTACATTTCACTGTAATGGCTCGGTGACATGGACCCACTCTGTGAAATGGAACTAAAACACATGTGCTGAACTATTACTTACTTATGCCCATTGGGTATTTCTATCTTTCCCATACTAAACAGACATTGCTCTTTAAATATGTATGACGGGCGTAAGCAGCCTTACAGAATGATATGAATGCAACCCTTGCTTGTTAAATGTGACCCCTTGATCTATTCTAGGTGTACATGTTAGAATATAAACTCGCAGATCCATTTGTTTTGTAGATTGGGTTATCACCCAACCAGTATTTTACCAACACATAGGGTATCTAAGTTAAAAGTGAAGAATACATATAGAAATAAAGATAATTTATAAAAAAAAAAGCTGGCAAAAAGATGCGCACCAAGTATGGGGCGATGAGCATCTGACTGTTGTTAACTAGCAGTCATCGATCTCGCTGCTATTCGGCTTTTTACCAACTTTATTTATACCCTGTAACTCAACACCGCCACTATACTAAAATGTTTAAACCCTATCCCGCCACTCCCAGGCCCCGCCGCCACTTAAGTTATTAACCCCTATTCCGCCGCTCCCGGACCCCGCTGCCACTAAATAAAGTTCCCACATCGCCATAAACTAAACTAAGCTATTAAACCCTAAACCGCCAGCCCCCCACATCACCATAAACTAAATTAAGCTAGTAACCCCTAAACCTAACAACCCGCTAACTTTACATTAAAATTACAACATCCCTATCTTATAATAAATTAAAACTTAACTGTAGAATTAAAAGAAACTATATTAAACTATTAATTAACCTACTCTAATTATTATACCAAAATTACATTTAACTAGCAATTAAATTAACTATATTACATATTAAAAAACCCTAACCCTACTCAAATTATTTAAATCTAGTATTAAAAATTACTAAATTACAAAAATAAATTAAAGCTGTTACAAAAAACAACAACTAAATTACGGAAAAAAAACAAAAACACAGTATCAAAAATAAAAGCGAATTACACCTAATAGCCCTATCAAAATAAAAAAGCCCCCGCAAAATAAAAAAAAACCCTTGCCTACAATAAACTACCAATGGCCCTTAAAAGGGCCTTTTGCGGAGCATTGCCCCAAAGAAATCAGCTCTTTTACCTGTAAAAAAAAATACAAACACCCCCCAACAGTAAAACCCACCACCCAACCAACCAACCCCCCCAAATAAAAAGCCTATCTAAAAAACCTAAGCTTCCCATTGTATGCTCTTTTAACTGACCAGACCCTACTGTAAAATTAAAACCCACCCAAAAAACTTAAATAAACCTAACACTAACCCCCGACGATCCACTTACAGTTTTTTAAGTTCCACTTGAAGGATCCATCTAGCCAGCAAGAAGTCTTCATCCAGGCCACCTCTTCTATCTTCATCCATCCGGCGAAGTGTTCATTCATGTGGCCTCTTCTATCTTCATCCATCCGGCGTGGAGCGGGTCCATCCTGAAGACATCCGGCGCGGAGCTCCTTTCAATTCGGTAGCCACAGTAAACTGGAACTTGAATGCAAGTAACGTCATCCAAGATGGCATCCCTTGTATTCCTATTGGCTGAAAGATTCCAATCAGCCAATAGGATTAGAGCTGCTAAAATCCTGATTGGAACAGCCAAAAGAATGAGAACTGCTCAAATCCTATTGGCTGATTGGAACAGGCAATAGGATGATAGCTGCTCAAATTCTATTGGCTGATTGAAACAATGGCAATGTGGGGGGCTGGCGGTTTAGGGGTTAATAACTTTATTTAGGTTGCGGCGGGGTCCGGGAACAGCGGGATAGGGGTTAATACTTTTATTTAGTTGCGGCGGTGTTGGGGAGCAGCAGGATAGGGATTAATAACATTATGTAGGTGGCGGCGATGTCGGGCGGCAGATTAGGGGTGTTTAGACTCAGGGCTTATGTTAGGGTGTTAGGTGTAAACGTTACTGGTTTTCTACTATAGAAATCAATGGGATATCTGGCAGCATCGAACATAAGCTTTCGCTGCTTTCAGACTCCCATTGATTCCTCCCATTGATTCCTATGGCATCTGCGACCTCCAGGGTGGTGGATTGAAAACCAGGTACACTGGGCCGGAATAGCCGCGAGCGTACCTGTTAACTATTTGATAACTTTTAAAAAGTGTCAAATAGTGCAGAATGTGTATTTGGAACATCTGTAATGACGTAAGCATCGATCTGTGTCGGATTGAGACCGGCGGATCAGATTTCAACTTTTGCCGGTCTGTAGGCTTTGATAACTAGGTCGAATCAAGCTTGCCACAGTTACGATGTGGAATTCCAGCGTATTTGCGGTTGACGGCTTAATAAATATCCCCCTATATCAGAGGAAAATTTGTTCTAAGTGTATTTGAATCTAATTTTAAATGAATGATTATTTATGTCAGTCCTAGAAGCTTTTGCAAATATATTCTAATGAGCACAGCTGGTATTTATTTCCAGAAAAGGTGGCAACCCTGTTTGTAGATCATATCATGTTTACGGTGATTTACAGCACACAGTGACTCAGAGACAAACAGTATCTAACTTTGACTAATGTTCTTTTCATTCAGCCTTCCAATAGATTAACATATCAGCAGAGTATGAATGTTATTAAAACAAATTAACACCTTGTTTGCTGCTATTGTTTTTCAATGAACACCCCCCCCCCCCACACACACACACACACATACAAACACAACTTTCCTTACTTGGAGGAGCCAACCTGAGTTTGGAGAATGCAGGACTTGCCTCTGTCAATGTTTAGCTTCAGCAGAAATGAGAAGATAACAAACTGCAAATTATAGATACCTATGTGGCAGGGTTAGGCTTGTGAAGTCTTCCATGTGATCTTTCAGTTTTTAGAACTGGAAAATATAACATTAAATAACTTATATTAAAGGAAAGGGGACAAAATAAATAATGAAAGCATATTGCAATATTGTTTTACTATGCATAATCAAGCATTTTATATTACAATCTCAAAGTGCTTACTGTCTCATTAATACTACTTTATAAAGAAAGGATAATAAGATCAAGTTAAAATACCAAACCATGCATGTTATGCTGTAGTTGGAATGGAGACAAATGCTGCTCTATTATTTATGATGGTACAAAGACTGCAAGTTGTGACTTCTCTCTCTGTGATTTAGAAAAGCTGAATGAATGAATTGTGTACTTTGTCTTTTCAGTATCCAAACACACTTCCTTAATTGTGTATGTTTATTCCCAATAGCTGAAACTGATAAAGATACTGTTTGTGCAGCCTGTCGTGACGGCTTCTTCTCCAACATATCCTCATCCACAGAACAGTGCAAACCCTGGACCAAGTAAGCTTTTTGTTAGTACTGTATGTAACCTAGGGACCAGGCAAACACTGGGAACCTTTAGCCATTATTTTGTTATGCATAAATTCATCTGAATCACCCAAGGATAGAGCAAGTATAGAAATATGAGAGGTTTTAGATACCCATTTTACATTTATATACATTTTACAGGTTTTCTTATAGAGACAAAGGAGCATGATACCCAAAGGTTGGATGCAGCATATTTGACTAGAAAATATCATATGGTCATCTCTATATAAAAAGAAAGATATGGAAAAATGGACTTACCAAGGAACATGCACCTGGCATATGCAGACAGTCACTTTGTTTCCCTCATCAGTTTAAAGAAGTTTGCAATGAGATCTCATGAGATTATTGTGAAATCTCACAGTAAACTGTAAAATCAGTACTGATTATGCTGTTTGTTTTTATTGTTTTTTTTTTCACCATGCAGATAACAGTAAAAAGAGTACTTAAATATTCTCTTTTTTACATAAATATGCTGATGTGATATTTTCTAGTCATCCTTTTAAAACATGCTGTATCACTTTCAAGTGATGTAGCTTATCTATAAAATATCCCTTTAACATTTCTAAAACCATTTAAGGCACATACAATGGTTATTGCCTCATTATTCAATGTTTATTTGATGCTGTCATTAGCTTTTGGGGATAGATTTTCACATTGCTCAGTCTTATTTTATGTTATCACCAGATAACTCTACATTTAGTTAAAGTGTACAACTGTATTTAAGGGGACAGTCTACTCTTGAAAATGTTTATTGTTTAAAAAGATAGATAATCCCTTTTATTACCCATTCCCCGGTTTTACATAATTAACACCGTTATATTAATATACTTTTTTACCTCTGTGATTACCTTGTATCTAAGCATCTTCAGACTGCCCCCTTATTTCAGTTCTTTTGACAGACCAATCAGCCAATCAGTGCTGACTCATAAATAACCACATTAAGCAGAATAGATTGGTATGTGTTACACAATTTAATCCTTATAGCCATGAAATTTTACAAATCATCAATAGGTATAGGCATGTGTTGAAGAATCACAGTAAAGATGTTGAATCTTTTCAGAAACCACCTATGATGGCTTATAGACGTGTTCCTAACCTGAAGGATTTAGAGGTGAAGAATGATATTGGAACTAGCAAAACAAAAAATTCAGAGCCACATCACCTCTAAGAATATGGGTACTTTCCCATGTTTTAAATGTGCTAACTGTATCTCAGTAATAAGAGGAACTGAAGTTCTGCATCCTCAGACAGGAAAAAGTTTAGGATCAAGGGTTTTTGTACCTGTAAATCCTCTTATGTTGTGTATTTAATAAAATGTTAATTTTCCAGGATTTTACAGGGACAGACTTAGCCAACACAGGTCTAATATTAGGTGTGGTGCCAAAAAGGTGCCCATTGCTTGCCACTCCTTAGAAGCAGGACACAATATATCACAATTAAGATGGCAAATAATTGACAGTGTCGGCCTGTTAAGGAGAGGGGGCAATAGGGAGCTGTTACTTAAACGTAAGGAATCTACTTGGATCCACAGGTTGAAGGCATTGGTCCCTAAGGGACTTAATAGAGAAATTGATATGCCTGTATTTCTATAAAAATATTAAATAACGGTGATGCATTCTATCTGTTAGGCAATATTTGTTTTTGTTACATATATGTATAGATAATGGTTTAAAAGTAAGGTCTGACCACTAGGTGGCAGTATTATATACATTTAAATAATAATAATAATAACCAATCAAAGGCCGAGAACAAGCCTGTGATTAAAAACAGTGATTGGAAATGTTAATTGGACACATAAAGCGGGCATACAAAAAGTACAAGGCAGATCCTATTATATATTAACATAATATGACTTAGAAACAAATCATGCAGTTACTATATCATTCATAATGAATAAAATACACATTATGCATAATAAACAAATGTGGTACTCAAGTGTAAAACTAAATCAAAGTACTAAACACAATGCAAATATACACATATAACAATTAGAAACAGAAAAAATGTTTAACACCAAACCGTATATGCTCTACATATAAAAGGAAATGTTTAATAATAATGATAATAAATATAGGCAACATCTAACCTTCAAGAACAATGACAGTATTAAAAATAATTTAATGATATAAGGAATGTGACACAAGACAGCATAAATAACCACAATTCAGAACATACGGGTTAGTTGTCAATAAAGTAATTCATGTCACATTCCTTATTCATTCCAATAGGAAGACAAATTTTTAATTTTAACATCCAGAACAGTAGAACAGTTCTTTCTCTTGTTAAGTGTATCCAGTCCACGGATCATCCATTACTTATGGGATATTCTCCTTCCCAACAGGAAGTTGCAAGAGGATCACCCACAGCAGAGCTGCTATATAGCTCCTCCCCTCACTGCCATATCCAGTCATTCTCTTGCAACTCTCAACAAAGATGCAGGTAGTAAGAGGAGAGTGGTGTATTATATTTAGATTTTAACTTCAATCAAAAGTTTGTTATTTTTAAATGGTACCGGAGTGTACTATTTTATCTCAGGCAGCATTAGAAGAAGAATCTGCCTGCGGTTTCTATGATCTTAGCAGAAGTAACTAAGATCCACTGCCGTTCTCACATATTCTGAGGAGTGAGGTAACTTCAGAGGGGGAATGGCTTGCAGGTTATCCTGCAATAAGGTATGTGCAGTTAACATATTTCTAGGGATGGAATTTGCTAGAAAAATGCTGCTGATACCGGATTAATGTAAGTTAAGCCTAAATACAGTGATTTAATAGCGACTGGTATCAGGCTTATTACCAGAGATACATACTCTTATAAAAGTGCAATATAAAACGTTTGCTGGCATGATTAATCGTTTTTATATATGCTTGGTGATAAAACTTATTGGGGCCTAGTTTTTTTCCACATGGCTGGGTTGATTTTTGCCTAGAAACAGTTTCCTGAGGCTTTCCACTGTTGTAATATGAGTGGGAGGGGCCTATTTTAGCATTTTTCTGCACTGCTAAAATTACAGACAGAGACACTCGGCTTCCCTCTGCATGATACAGGACATCTCTGAAGGGCTCAAAAGGCTTCAAAAGTCGTGTTTGAGGAGGGTAACAACCACAGTCGACCTGTGGCAGTTGTTGTGACTAGTTTTAAAAACGTTTTTTTCATTTATTATTCCGTTTTTGGTATTAAGGGGGTTAATCATCCATTTGCAAGTGGGTGCAATGCTCTGCTAACTTGTTACATACACTGTAAAAATTTCATTAGTGTAACTGCCTTTTTTCACTGTTATTTCAAATTTTGCCAAAATTTGTTTTTCTTAAAGGCACAGTAACGTTTTTTATATTGCTTGTTTAACTTGATGCAAAGTTTTTTCCAAGCTTGCTAGTCTCATTGCTAGTCTGTACAAACATGTCTGACATAGAGGAAACTACTTGTTCATTATGTTTAAAAGCCATGGTGGAGCCCCATAGGAGAATGTGTACTAAATGTATTGATTTCACCTTAAACAGTAAATATCAGTCTTTATCTATAAAAGAATTGTCACCAGAGGGTTCTGTCGAGGGGGAAGTTATGCCGACTAACTCCCCCCACGTGTCGGACCCTTTGCCTCCCGCTCAAGGGACGCACGCTAATATGGCGCCAAGTATATCAGGGACGCCCATAGCGATTACTTTGCAGGACATGGCTGCGATCATGGATAATACCCTGTCAGCGGTATTAACCAGATTGCCTGAATTAAGAGGCAAGCGCGATAGCTCTGGGGTTAGACGAGATACAGAGCGCGTAGATGCTGTAAGAGCCATGTCTGATACTGCGTCACAATATGCAGAACCTGAGGACGGAGAGCTTCAGTCTGTGGGTGACATCTCTGACTCGGGGAAACCTGATTCAGAGATTTCTAATTTTAAATTTAAGCTTGAGAACCTCCGTGTATTGCTTGGGGTGGTGTTAGCTGCTCTGAATGACTGTGACACAATTGCAGTGCCAGAGAAATTGTGTAGACTGGATAAATACTATGCAGTGCCGGTGTGTACTGATGTTTTTCCAATACCTAAAAGGTTTACAGAAATTATTAGTAAGGAGTGGGATAGACCCGGTGTGCCGTTGTCCCCCCCTCCTATATTTAGAAAAATGTTTCCCATAGACTCCACTACACGGGACTTATCGCAGACGGTCCCTAAGGTGGAGGGAGCAGTTTCTATTTTAGCAAAGCGTACCACTATCCCGGTTGAGGACAGTTGTGCTTTTTCAGATCCAATGGATAAAAAATTAGAGGGTTACCTTAAGAAAATGTTTATTCAACAAGGTTTTATTTTACAGCCCCTTGCATGCATTGCGCCTGTCACTGCTGCGGCGGCATTCTGGTTTGAGGCCCTGGAAGAGGCCATCCATACAGCTCCATTGACCTTAATACAGGCACGAAAGCCTGTCACCAGGAAAATCTACCACAAGATATGGCGTAAATATCTTCATTGGTGTGAATCCAAGAATTACTCATGGAGCAGGGTTAGGATTCCTAGGATATTGTCCTTCCTACAAGAGGGTTTGGACAATGGATTATCAGCTAGTTCTTTAAAGGGACAGATTTCTGCTCTGTCTATTCTTTTACACAAGCGTCTGGCAGAAGTTCCAGATGTTCAGGCATTTTGTCAGGCTTTAGTTAGAATTAAGCCTGTGTTTAAACCTGTTGCTCCTCCATGGAGCTTAAACTTGGTTCTTAAAGTTCTTCAAGGGGTTCCGTTTGAACCCCTTCATTCTATTGATATCAAACTTCTATCATGGAAAGTTCTTTTTCTGATGGCTATTTCCTCGGCTCGGAGAGTCTCTGAGTTATCTGCCTTACATTGTGATTCTCCTTATCTGATCTTTCATTCAGATAAAGTAGTTCTGCGTACAAAACCTGGGTTTTTATCCAAGGTTGTTTCTAACAAGAATATCAATCAAGAGATTGTTGTTCCATCATTATGTCCTAATCCTTCTTCCAAGAAGGAACGTCTTTTGCATAATCTAGACGTAGTCCGTGCCTTGAAGTTTTACTTACAAGCTACTGAAGATTTTCGTCAAACATCTAACCTGTTTGTTGTTTACTCTGGACAGAGGAGAGGTCAAAAGGCCTCGGCAACCTCTCTTTCTTTTTGGCTTCGGAGTATAATCCGCTTAGCCTATGAGACTGCTGGACAGCAGCCCCCTGAAAGGATTACAGCTCATTCCACTAGAGCTGTGGCTTCCACCTGGGCCTTTAAAAATGAGGCTTCTGTTGAACAGATTTGCAAGGCTGCGACTTGGTCTTCGCTTCATACCTTTTCCAAATTTTCCAAATTTGATACTTTTGCTTCTTCGGAGGCTGTTTTTGGGAGAAAGGTTCTACAGGCAGTGGTTCCTTCCGTTTAAGTTCCTGCCTTGTCCCTCCCATCATCCGTGTACTTTAGCTTTGGTATTGGTATCCCATAAGTAATGGATGATCCATGGACTGGATACACTTAACAAGAGAAAACATAATTTATGCTTACCTGATAAATTTATTTCTCTTGTAGTGTATCCAGTCCACGGCCCGCCCTGTCCTTTTAAGGCAGGTCTAAATTTTAAATAAACTACAGTCACCACTGCACCCTATGGTTTCTCCTTTCTCTGCTTGTTTCGGTCGAATGACTGGATATGGCAGTGAGGGGAGGAGCTATATAGCAGCTCTGCTGTGGGTGATCCTCTTGCAACTTCCTGTTGGGAAGGAGAATATCCCATAAATAATGGATGATCCGTGGACTGGATACACTACAAGAGAAATAAATTTATGAGGTAAGCATAAATTATGTTTTTTTCTCCAGAATTTTATATTTATTGCCACCTCTAATGGGGACGGTAGCTCTAGCAATAATTTTTACTGACATATCAGCTTTATCAGTGAAATGATAGCCATTACAATGATTGGCTACAGCAGAATCTTTGTTATAATTTTTGACATCCCTGGTGTGCTCACCAAATCTCTTCCTTATTTCCCTAGATGTTTGGCCAGTATATTGGCACTGACAAAGGTTACAAGTTAGCAGATAAATAAAAAATATTGTGCCACAACTGGCATAAAAATTAATATCAAACTGCTGTTCGTTGGTGCTGCTAAAGAAATTGCTACCCAATAAAACATGGGCACATATGTGGCAATTTATTTTGCCACACTTGAAGTTACCTTTTTTATTTAGCCAAGACAGTCTGAAAGCCTTATTGTCTTTTATCATGCTAGGAGATAGACTCCGTGCTAGTGTTCTAGGTTTTTTTGGAACAAATATGAAATTATTTACATAAGATTTTAAAATGTCATCTCCCAGGAGAATATGCATATGCTTCTTTAGAATTTTTACAATTGTGTCATACTGTTGGGAATATTCAGTGGTGAATACTATAGCATCCCTAAATGTATTATCCTGACTATTAGTCGTATTCGTTTTTTGTCATTACTAATATGGGTCTTAAGTTCATTGCGGCATTTCACTAATGGTCCTTCTTTATAACCAAACAGGAAAAAATTTGACAGTTTGTTACTCAGCACTCAAAAGAAGTACCTGTATCAATGCAAATACTAAGTAAGGACAGGGGAGATCACCTGCAATCAGGGATCCAATTAAAACTTAACTTTTACTATGAATGATATAAAATATTAATATGAAACAAACAGTGTGTAAATTTGAGACAAACAGTGTGTGTATTAAAACATGAATTAAAAATATATTACATAGGGTGATAGTCTCCACCAATAGAATATTAGACACCAAGGAATCAGTTAATAATTATCAGGCACACAGCCCAGCGCAAACCAATGTAATGGGCTCACGGATTGCAAAAGATTATTAACTAAAAAAGAGGATTGACCTCATCACAAATTACTCTAGTTAATTCAATAGTGGAGCCAAGGTAAGCACTATTCTGTGTGACTAGAATTAAGCTATGAGGACATTGCCTCCATCGATTCAATTAATAAGGGCTGATATGAAGCGACTATTGTGGAGGAAAACTAACACCCAATACGCCTGATGCGCATTTCGCCGTTAGCACGGCTTTCTCAAAGGCTAATTTGTCCAGGATGATTGACAAGCTCTGCTCTTGCACCGTTGGCTGTGCAAGTGCAGGAAGCATGGCTGCGTGAGGGTTTTCTCAGCAGATACTGCTTTGGAGGCCCGAAAGGTGCGCAGACAAGTTCCTTGTCTGGGAACTTTGTTTACATGGACCTTAGTATATCGGGGGCATAGTTTTTTTTTTATATACAATTTTATTTATTAAATACGAGTGTTAGCCATGAGGTAAATCACTTGAAAGTGATGCTGCACATCTGTAAAAAGCTGACTAGAAAAAATCACATTAACATTTCTATGTACAAAAAAAGTAATATATTTAACCCTAATATGTCTTCACCTCTGTGAGCAGTTGTTTTATTGTCATCTGCATGGTGAACAAAAAGCAAAAAAACAGCAGCCAATCAGCATCGTTAGTGCTGAGTTAAAAATTTGCTTTACTGTGGTCTTGTGGGATTTCACCATACTCTTTCAGATTAAGATTTCATAGTAAATGTCTTAAAGGGACCTTCTGGTCAAAATTTTAATGCACATAGATGAATTCTATCTTTGAATAGAAACATATTTGCAATATACTTGTATTTTTCTCTGCATGTGCATGGAAGCATAGCTAGATATTCTCAGTGCACCAGCATTATAATTAAACCAACAGCAAGATTACGAGTTTGGAGTTATGGGTGAAAAATCAGCGTTATGCTTCATAACGCTGCTTTTTCCCTAACGCCGCTATTACAAGTCTTGTAGGTATAGGTGTGCCACACACCTTTTTGGCCGTCACGCAACTTCAGTACTGCACTTTTTAAAAAGTCCTTTTTCAATGGGACTTCCATAGCGCTGGGATTACGAGTTTGCGTGGGAGGCCAAAAAGTGAGCGGTACACTCTAGAACCACAAGATCCGTACCGCCATCTAAAGTCAGTAGTTAGGAGTTTTATGTTACAAAGCTGTAGCATAAAACTCATAACTAAAGTGTTAAAAAGTACATTAACACCCATAAACTACCTATTAACCCCTAAACCGAGGCCCTCCCTGATCGCAAACACTAAAATAAAATTATTAACCCCTAATCTGCCGCTCCGGACATCGCCGCCACTAAATTAAATTATTAACCCCTATTCTGCTGTCCGCCCACACCGCCGCTATAATAAACCTAATAACCACTAAACTGCAAGCCCTCCACAAAGAAATATACTAAAATAAATTATTAACCCCTAAACCTCTGACCTCCCACATTACTAACTCTACATAAATATATTAACCCCTAAGCCTAACATAACCCTAAGTCTAACCCTAACGTAACCCTAAGCCTAACACCCCCTAACTTAAATATGATTAAAATAAAGCTAAATAAACCTTACAATTATTACGTAAATAATTCCTATTTAAAACTAAATACATACTTACCTGTAAAATAAAACCAAAGCTAGCTACAATATAACTAATAGTTATATTGCAGCTATCTTAGGTTTTATTTTTATTTCACAGGTAAGTTTGTATTTATTTTAACTAGGTAGACTAGTTAGTAAATAGTTATTAACTATTTAATAACTACCTACTTAAAATAAATACAAAGTTACCTGTAAATTAAACCTAACCTGCCTTACACTAAAAACTAACATTACAATAAAATAAAATAAATTAAACTATTAAAATACAATTTTCTAAATTACAAAAAATAAAAAACGAAATTATCAAAAATAAAAATGTATTACTCCTAATCTAATAGCCCTATCAAAATAAAAAAAAAAACCCCAAAAAAAAACAAAAAAAAAAAACCTAGCCTACACTAAACTGCCAATGGCTCTTAAAAGGGCCTTTTGTGGGGCATTGCCCCAAAGAAATTAGCTACTTTACCTGTAAAAAAATAATACAAACACCCCCCAACAGTAAAACCCACCACCCAACTAACTAACCCCCCCCCGATAAAAAATAAAACCTAACCTAACCATTGCCCTGAAAAGGGCATTTGGATGGGCATTGCCCTTAAAAGGGCATTTAGCTCTTTTACAGTGCCCAAACACTAAGCTAAAAAAACCCACCCAAAAAAACCTTCAAAAAACCTATTGTGAGGATTTATTATATGATTAATGTGAACCCAGTTGTATCTACTCCACTCAGTCTCACACCAAACCTGGGTACCTTGATAAACTAGGAACCTTATTCTGCTCATTGACTGAGGGTGACCAGTTTAGGTCAAAAGTAAATTACAACTAACTTTAGTTGCTGGAGATATGCACAACAATGTGAATGTGCTAATACTCTCCTAATTAATATAATAACTATTGCTAAACAATAAATAATCTCTTTGGAGATTGAATATATTATAACTTTATGTAATTGAAGCTCTGTTAGTATCTCTTTAAATAGAATGTAGCATATCACTCAGATACAATACTTGAATGTTCAGGTTAGTATAGTTCATATGCAAACTTATTTATAAATACAGCAGGATTGTTATGGCATTATATTGTATGCAGAAATAACCAGGTTATATGCAGAGGATGTTAAGCATGCAAACTTTCCATTAGTAACGTATATGTATCAGATTGAATTGTTAGTCTATACAGTCTTTGGAACATATGATATTAGCGTAACTTCGGCAATAACTTTATGTTAAGTACGATACCCATCACTTCATGACCAGCGTGTACTTGTGGAGTCTTTGCTAGCTGGCGAATAAGTTGTCCTGAGAAGCAGTGTAGAATCCGGCAACAGAGAGGAGCTGCGACACTGACTCCCGGAGTGCTGATGACGTCAGACGCCGAACTACTGCAGACACGCTGTATGTCAGTTAGCGTTTCAGAATAAAGTATGCTGTCCTGTGATTGAAAAGAACTTTGCAGATATAAGGTTAGCAAACACTTGATGAAAAATAGAGAGAGCTTCTTCAAAGTTATGATCACTCCTCATGCGAATCAAATTACCAAGCATAGTTGAATTAGAGAGGAGGGCTTATAAAGGCATAACGGTCATGTGATATTATGTTTAAAGGGACAGTCAAACGTGGAAAACATGAAGTATAGAGAGAGAGAATTACTGTGATATGACACCTATCCTCATCCAGCCGGCAAAGTCATCATCCAGGCGGCAAGAAGTCTTCATCCGGGCGGCCTCTTCCATCTTCATCCAGCCGGCGAAGTCCTCATCCAGATGGCAAGAAGACTTCATCCAGACGGCATCTTCTATCTTCATCCATCCAGCGCGGAGCGGGTCCATCTTCAAGACATCCGGCGCGGAGCATCCTCTTCTTACGATCCTCGCTGGAAAATGAGTTTCCCTTTAAGTGACATCATCCAAGATGGCGTCCCTTACATTTCTATTGGCTGAAAGATTTCTATCAGCCAATAGGAATTAAAGGGGAAAAAATTGAGCTTTCATCCTATTGGCTGATCCAATCAGCCAATAGGATTGAGCTTTCATTCTATTGGCTGTTCCAATCAGCCAATAGGATGAGAGCTCAATCCTATTGGCTGATTGCAACAGCCAATAGGATTTTTTCCCCTTTTATTCCTATTGGCTGATATAAATCTTTCAGCCAATAGGAATGTAAGGGACGCCATCTTGGATGACGTCACTTAAAGGGAAACTTAATTTTTCAGCGAAATTTTTTTAATTAGCAGCAGGCAGCAGCCAGATACTTAAATAGATTAGATCAATCATTTGATTATAGGACTAGGGGAGTGCTACTTAAAAACAACTTGCCTTTATTCTTATCTTTTAAGTATTTAGCAGATAATTAATTATATTGCAAGTTTTGCATTAGTAGATTGCAAGTTTTGAGAAAAAATTTAAAAGTTTTTTTTTTTCTTTTTTTTCAACAAAAGCAGTTAATTGATTGCTGCTGCTATATTAACTGTATAATTTATTATAAAATATAAATTATTATAATTATACTAGTTAAAACACTATTTTATTTGAGAATTATTAGCAGTTTGCAGAGAGTCTCAGAGTTTTTAAAACAAATAAACAATTATATATTTTATAACAGCTTCACAGCTACTTACCTACAAGTTATAAAAGTAGTCACGGCTGCTATCTGCTGTAATTATACTAGTTAAAACTTAAAACACTATTTTAGTTTAAAATTATTAGCAGTTTGCAGAAAGTCTCAGAGTTTTTAAAACAATAATATATTTTATAACAGCTTCACAGCTACTTACCTACAGTCCTACAAGTTATATATTTTAGAACAACCGCAAAACTACTTGCCTACTAGTTTTAGACTGTAGTTCACCTTGCCCATTGACGGCTGTCACGGCTGCTGCCTGCTGTAATTATACTAGTTAAAGTTAAAACACTATTTTAGTTTAGAATTATTAGCAGTTTGCAGAGAGTCTCAGAGTTTTTAAAATAATTATATATTTTATAACAGCTTCACAGCTACTTACCTACAGTCCTAAAAGTTATATATTTTAGAACAACCAAAAATCTACTTGCCTACTAGTTTTAGACTGTAGTTCACCTTGCCCGTTGACGGCTGTCACGGCTGCTGCCTGCTGTAATTATACTAGTTAAAGTTAAAACACTATTTTAGTTTAGAATTATTAGCAGTTTGCAGAGAGTCTCAGAGTTTTTAAAACAATTATATATTTTATAACAGCTTCACAGCTACTTACCTACAGTCCTAAAAGTTATATATTTTAGAACAACCAAAAATCTACTTGCCTACTAGTTTTAGACTGTAGTTCACCTTGCCCGTTGACGGCTGTCACGGCTGCTGCCTGCTGTAATTATACTACTTAAAGTTAAAACACTATTTTAGTTTAGAATTATTAGCAGATTGCTGAGAGTCTCAGAGTTTATAAAACAATTATATATTTTATAACAGCTTCACAGCTACTTACCTACAGTCCTACAAGTTATATATTTTCGAACAACCAAAAATCTACTTGCCTACTAGTTTTAGACTGTAGTTCACCTTGCCCGTTGTTCTTTAAATCCAGGAATATATATGTTTTCATAAATGTACATTCAACATTCTTATTATTTTGCAGCTTTAATTAATCATTTGGTTAATATATATATGTTATTATATAATTTAACTGAGCAGGTAGTGTAGGCTCCTCCATTTGTGCACTGTCGCACGTGAACATGGCTGTACTGAAGAGTATGCATTCATAGATTTAAGATGTCTGTGTCCACTATGAGGAACACAGTGAGCAATGCATGGTGAGGATATGGAAGACCACAGGCACAGTTCTTGTTAAGGCCAGAAGTGTCAGGGCAAGTAAAATATCAGAGAGGGCCAGAGGCAAAGGCAAAGGATGGTGAGAACGGTCAAAAACAGCCCACAGACCACCTCCAAAGACCTGTACTACTGGGAATATTGTTGAGGGTCTCATGGATTCCACTCAATATCAGCAGATACTTGAGAATAATGTTGAGGAATCAGTCACAAACTTCAGCTGAAGTTACCCCCAGGCCGGGGCTGGATATTTCAAGAAGACGATGACCAAAAACACTGCTGGTTCAAATGGGCGGGGCCATTTGAGGGGCGTGACTTTCACAAAGGGGTGTGGCTTTTTAAATGGGTGTGGCTTGTTAAATGGGCGTGTTTTTAAAAAGGGCGTGGTTTTTCAAAGGGGTGTGTCTTTCTAATAGGGGGAGGGTCTTGTGCACCCCCATCCTAAAAATTCACCAGCCGCCACTGCCGCCCGGATGAAGACTTCTTGCCCCCTAGATGATGACTTTGCAGGCTGGATGTCCTGATTTTGATAACTGTAAGTGGATCATCGGGGTTAGTGTTAGGTTTTTTTAAGGGCTTTTTGGGTGTTTGTTTTTTTTTTAGCTTAGGGTTTGGGCAATGTAAAAGAGCTAAATGCCCTTTTCAGGGCAATGGTTAGCTTAGCTTTATTTAGATAGGTTTTTATTTGGGGGGGTTGGTTGGGTGGGTGGTGGGTTTTACTTTTGGGGGGTGTTTGTATTTTTTTTTTACAGGTAAAAGAGCTGATTTCTTTGGGGCAATGCCCCACAAAAGGCCCTTTTAAGGGCCATTGGCAGTTTAGTGTAGGCTAGGGTTTTTGTTATTTTGGGGGGGGCATTTTGATTTTCATAGGGCTATTAGATTAGGAGTAATTTGTTTTTATTTTTGATAATTTCGTTTTTTTAATTTTTTGTAATTTAGTGTTTTGTTTTTTTTGTAATTTACAAAATTGTATTTTAATAATTTAATTTATTTTATTTTATTGTAATGTTAGTTTTTAGTGTAAGGCAGGTTAGGTTTTATTTTACAGGTAACTTTGTATTTATTTTAAGTAGGTAGTTAGTAAATAGTTAATTACTATTTACTAACTAGTCTACCTAGTTAAAATAAATACAAACGTAGCTGTGAAATAAAAATAAAACCTAAGATAGCTACAATATAACTATTAGTCATTTTGTAGCTAGCTTAGGTTTTATTTTACCAGTAAGTATGTATTTAGTTTTAAATAGATATTATTTAGGTAATAATTGTAAGGTTTATTTAGCTTTATTGTAATTATATTTAAGTTAGGGGGTGTTAGGCTTAGGGTTACGTTAGGGTTAGGGTTACGTTAGGGTTATGCTTAGGGTTAGGTTTAGGGGTTAATATATTTATTTAGTGTTAGTGATGTTGGAGGCCAGAGGTTTAGGGGTTAATAACTTTAGTATAGTGGTGGCGACATTGGGGGCGGCAGATTAGGGGTTAATAACTGTAATGTAGGTGGCGACGATATCGGGAGCGGCAGATTAGGGTTAATAGTTCTATTTAGGTGGCGGCGATGTTAAGGGCGGCAGATTAGGGGTTAATAACTGTAATGTAGGTGGCGGCGATATCGGGGGCGGCAGATTAGGGGTGTTTAGACGTGGTTTTTATGTTAGGGTGTTAGGTTTAAACATAACTTTTTCTTTCCCCATAGACATCAATGGAGCTGCGTTACTGAGCTTTTGTTTCCACGATCGCAGGTGTTAAGCTTCTTTTTTGATGGTTCTCCCCATTGATGTCTATGGGGAAATCGTGCACGAGCACGTCAAAGCAGCGCTCGTATTTCGGTGCTGTATGGAGCTCAACGCCACCATATCGCTCGCACAAGCCTGCTTTTTACAAACTTGTGATAGCAGCGCTATAGGGAAGTGAATTAACGCCGCTTTTGTGGCGGTCATTAATTTCCCTATAGCGCAGAAAACTCGTAATCTAGCTGCAAGTCATTAGCATACGGAATAAGCACCTTAGGCTCTCCTAGCAAATGCTTTTTTTTAAAAATGCTGGTGCATGGTGCATACTTAAATACATAATTGAAATAGCTATAGCTTTTATTAGAAGCATTTTTCCTAATACATGTATATTAGAAAAATGCTTATATTCAAAACTGAAATACATCCATATGGATTCCAATTTTGCCTAGAATGTCCCTTTATACTAAGGAGGGAAATAAAGTAATCCACATTCCCTTGCAAGTCCCGGGTCAAACACCCGGATTAGATCCTTTACAATTGTATGTAGCTACAGAGAAAATTGTGAGGTAAAATATCTTCCTTTTACACAGATACACAGCATCACTTTCAAGTGATTCAGCATTTGGGCAACTTGTCCCATTAAACACTGATTCTAGCTATGCAGAACTAGTTTAGTTTACCATAGAGTGGATGAAGTTACCGCATTTTAAAGTTCCCTCTACAGGTTATTTGCATAACGCAGCTCGGTGATACACACTAACTGCAGCAGGCACATTGTAATTAACCCCTTTATTGCGGATGACGGCACATGGTCATCCACACAGATACATTTTAACAGATGGGCTGGTTAAGACTTCAATGGCTATGGTACAATGTACTTGTTGGCAAATAATGGACTTGGTACTTTTGTTTTAAGGACACTAAAGTTAAAATTAAACTTTCATGATTCAGATAGAGCAGCAATTTTTAACAACTTCCCAATTTACTTCCATTAAAGGGACATAATACTCATATGCTAAATCACTTGAAACTGATGCAGTATAACTGCAAAAAGCTGACAGGAAAATATCCCCTGAGCATCTCTATGTAAAAAAGGAAGATATTTTACCTCACAATCTCCTCAGCTCAGCAGAGTAAGTTCTGTGTAAAAAGTAATACTTCACCTGCTTCCAGCTGCAGGTAAAAAATTTAAAAAAAAAATGAAGAAATGAACAGCAGCCAATAAGCATCAGCAGTGCTGAGGTCATGAACTCTTTTACTGTGATCTCATGAGATTTTACTTAACTCTCATGAGATTTCATATTAAGCTTCCTTTACCTGATTGGTGAAATAATATGAGAGTGCATGAGGCTCATCCCCTAAGCTGTCCTAGGACAGACACACTAAAATGCTGCTTAGAAATCCTTTACAATGGGATGTGGCTACTGAGGAACTTTTGAGGTAAAATATCTTTCTTTTTTACATAGAGATGTTCAGGTGATATTTTCTAGTCAGCGTTTTACAGCTATGCTGCATCACTTTCAAGTGTTTAAACATTTGGGTATTATGGCCCTTTAACAAAATGTGCTCAGTCTTTTTATATTTACACTTTCTGAGTCACCAGCTCCTACTGAGAATGAGCAAGAATTCACAGTATATACCTATATGCATTTGTGATTGGCTGATGCCTGTCACATGATACAGTGAGTTGAAATAGACATAACTTTGAAATTTGTCAGAAAAAAGTATCTACTACTCATTTGAAGTTCAGACTAAGGGGCTGCTTTATTAACAGTCGGACAGACATGATCTGCTGTAGCGGATCATGTCCGCCCCACATCGCTGAATGCCGACAGCATACACTGTTGACATTTAACATTGCACAAGTAGTTCTGGTGAACTGCTTGTGCAATGCCGCCCCCTGCAGATTCGCGGCCAATCGGCCGCTAGCAGGGGGTGTCAATCAACCCGATCGTATGAGATCGGGCAGATTGATGTCCACAGCCTCAGAGGAGGTGTATGAGTTAAGAAGCAGCTGTCTTAAGACCGCTGCTTCTTAATTCCTGTTTCCGGCGAGCCTAAGGGCTCGCGTGGAAACGGGCATTCGGGGCCATTCGGCCCTTAATAAATCGGCCCCTAAGTGCTATTGCATTGTCTTTGTATCATGCATTTGTTGATTATGCAAATATACTATATTTACTGGTCCTTTAATGGGTCTTTTACCTTGTTAATGTAGCTTAACCCCTTAAGGACCACAGCACTTATTCATTTTCTGACCGTTTGGGACCAAGGCTATTTTTACATTTCTGCGGTGTTTGTGTTTAGCTGTAATTTTCCTCTTATTCATTTACTGTACCCACACATATTATATACCGTTCTTCTCGCCATTAAATGGACTTTCTAAAGATACCATTATTTTCATCATATCTTTATATTTACTATTAATAATTATAAAATATGAGGAAAAATCTAAAAAAACACACTTTTTCTAACTTTGACCCCCAAAATCTGTTACACATCTACAACCACCAAAAAACACCCATGCTAAATAGTTTCTAAATTTTGTCCTGAGTTTAGAAATACCCAATGTTTACATGTTCTTTGCAAATTATAGGGCAATAAATACAAGTAGCACTTTGCTATTTCCAAAATTAGCGATAGTTACATTGGAACACTGATATCGGTCAGGAATCCCTGAACATCCCTTGACATGTATATATATTTTGTTTTTAGAAGACAACCCAAAGTATTAATCTAGGCCCATTTTGGTATATTTCATGCCACCATTTCACCGCAAAATGCAATCAAATAAAAAAAATCGTTCACTTTTTCACAAACATTTTTAAAAAATTTAGGTTTCTCACTGAAATTATTTACAAACAGCTTGTGCAATTATGGCACAAATAGTTGTAAATGCTTCTCTGGGATCCCCTTTGTTCAGAAAAGCAGACTTATATGGCTTTGGCGTTGCTTTTTGGTAATTAGAAGGCCGCTAAATGCCGCTGCGCACCACACGTGTATTATGCCCAGCAGTGAAGGGGTTAATTAGGGAGCTTGTAGAGAGCTTGTAGGGTTAATTTTAGCTTTAGCGTAGTGTAGTAGACAACTCAAAGTATTGATCTAGACCCATTTTGCTATATTTCATGCCACCATTTCACCGCCAAATGCTATCAAATGAAAAAAATCGTTCACTTTTTCGCAAACATTTTTAAAAATGTTAGGTTTCTCACTGAGATTATTTACAAACAGCTTTTGCAATTATGGCACAAATGGTTCCCCTTTGTTCAGAAATAGCAGACATATGGCTTTAGCGTTGCTTTTTGGAAATTAGAAGGCCGCTAAATGCTGATGCGCATCACACGTTTATTATGTCTAGCAGTGAAGGGGTTAATTAGGTAGCTTGTAGGGAGCTTGCAGGGTTAATTTTAGCTTTAGTGTAGATATCAGAGTCCCACCTGACACATCACACCCCCTGATCCCTCCCAAACAGCTCTCTTCCCTCACCCACCCCACAATTGTCCCCACCATCTTAAGTACTGGCAGAAAGTCTGCCAAAACTAAAATAAGAGTTTTTTTGGGGGTTTTTTTGTTTCTTTTTTAAAAAACATAATTCTGCTGTGGGATCCCCTCATAGCCCCCAACCACGCTTATCCCCCCCACAAACAGCTCTCTAACCCTCCCCCTCTATCTTATAGTTCGCCATCTTGGGTACTGGCAAATTCTGTAGTGTAGCTGCCCCCCCCCTCAATATCCAACCCCCTCCCAGATCCCTTAGGCAAAAATTCCCATCCTCCACAGTCCTTTCCCCCACCATATTGGAAAAAAATATTGTTTCATAGTGTAGCGTTCGCACACGCTCCCGCCCCATGCACGCGCCCGCCCCAGTGCATGTGCCTGTGCGTGCCCCCGGCGGCCCCGATTGCGATCCCACCTCAGCTATGTTTTCCTGGACACTTATGAATTGCACATGCTGCAGGGTGTGCAGGGAGGAACATATATTGTGTTTCTGGACAGCACTATTCATATTCCTCCTTACACACCCTGCAGCATGTTTAACTTATCAGTGTTCTGTATGTTAAGGGACGGGTGGCAACCCTACGCCCCCCTCTGACTTACAGTGTACCATCGATAGCCTCCCACATTGGCTCCCACCCACCAACGATCGCGGCCATAGATGGCCGATGCAGAGAGGGCCACAGGGTGTCACTCTCTGAATCGGGTGGCTTAGAAATGTTATTGCAGACGTCACTGCAATAACATGAAAGCGGCTGGAAGCCATCAGGATCGCTTCCACCGCTTGGAAACACCAAAACGTACAGGGTACGTCCTTGGTCGTTAAGGACATTTTTTTGTAGGACGTACCCTGTACGTCGTTGGTCTTTAAAGTGAAAGTTAAGTCAGAAGTTGAGCTATTTATAATTCGATATTACATTCAAAATAAGGTGCAGTTTAATTCATGACTTTTTAATGCTCGTTGTCTAAATACCTTTTTTTTATTGCGGATAGTGTTCAATTGAATATGCTTCCTCCACCCGCGATAAAAAAATATATTCTGTGGCGGTGACAGAACCATCGGTATCTAACCGATTGGTTCCCCCATTGGCATCTCGAGCACCAAGAAAAACGCCCACGGCTTCTAGTGAGCATGCAGCTAACTCCGATCTCATTTTTTTCTTCAAGCGCGTTCACATTAGCCGCATGCGCATAGAAAAAGGGAATCCTGTTTTCGTCATTCATTACAGGTACATGGAGCTTGTGATTGTAGCAGTTTCCATAATCACAAATATAGGTAATTGTAAGTATAATATTGAAAAATGCATATTACATAATGCCATCTACAGTAAGCATTGCTTTGTAAATTATATCGGCAATTTTGGATAATACACAAATGATTATTGTGCTATTATACATAGCCTATTTTTCATTCTTTATATGCATACATGAGATGTTCTTTTTCTAAGTATTGACAATTAGTTAGTCACATTGCGCATGTGCCAATTTTTCCTTGTCGGCTACGAGCGAACATCCTTACGTAAATGACGGGTCTGTTCGTTGAACAGTAAAGCCAGCAATAACCCGGAAGACGGCGAGGAGGTAGAGGAAGAGACTACATAATACGATCGGAATAAATATAATTATTTTAACAGACGTTGAATTTACAAAAAAAAAAGTTAGCAACTTTATTATTTGATATGAATTCTAACTGTTGCTCTATTCCCTTGAAGCAAAATTTACTTTCACTTTAAGGGATTAAAGGAATACTGATCCCACATTTTTTTCTTTCATGATTCAGACAGAGCATGCAATTTTAAACAGCTTTCTAATTTACTCCTATTATCAATTTTTCTCCGTTCTCTAGTAATCTTTATTTGAAAAAGCAGTAATGTAAGTTTACAAGATGGGCCATCTTTGGTTCAGCACCTGGGTAGCGCTTGCTGATTGGTTGCTATATTTAGCCACTAATCAGAAAGCGCTTCCCAGGTGCTAAACCAAAGATGGGCCGTCTCATAAGCTTACATTCCTGCTTTTTCAAATAAAGATTCCAAGAGAACGAAGAAAAATTAATAATAGGAGTAAATTAGAAAGTTGCTTAAAAATGCATTCTCTATCTGAATTATGAAAGAAAACAATTTGGGTTCAGTATCCCTTTAACACGTTTGTTGTGCTCCTTTGTATGTAGTTTGTGCTAATGTTTTACATAATTTAATTTAGATAACATTTATGAGAGAGAAATTAAAATTGTTTAATTGTACATCAGCTTACTATCTGTATTCTGTTACAGCTGCACAGAAATTGGACTAGTACAGATTAAAAACGGTACCAAAACTTCGGACCCTGTTTGTGACAAAGTCATCAACACATCTTTAAGTAAGTATTTGAGGCTATGCTATATTTTTAACATATTAGTTAACACCATATTGCTTTTATTCATATTTTACTCTACAATACTTGTTTACATATATGTGTAAGGGCCATTCTGATTTTGATTTTTACATGAAATATATATAGGGTTGTCAAGTGTACTTTTGTGAACTGTATATTCAGGTATTTCAATGAGCTGCTTAGAAAAAATATTTACAGAAACTGTGTGCGTATCTAAGGGCCTGATATTCAAAACCTCGCCGCTTAGGTGAGATATTGTAAGAAGTCTCATTGGTATGACGAGGCCCTTAAAACAAATAAAGAAACACAAATTTTATCTTGAGAAATGTTTATGTTGCTATGTAGTGTTATTTATGTGAAACAGAGACTTCAACATTACAATACAAGGCCTAAAAAAATCCCCAAAATGTTGTTTTTTCTCTCCATGCCAGCGAGGTTTTGAATATTAGGCCATAAATCTTCTGAGCAGAAGCTACATATTTAAAGGGACACTAAACCCAAAATGTTTCTGTCATGATTCAGGTAGAAAATACAATTTTAAACAACATTCCAATTTACTTCTATTATCTAATTTGCTTCATTCTTTAGATATCCTTTGTTGAAGATATAGTAATGCACATGGGTGAGCCAATCACACGAAGCATCTATGTGCAGCAACCAATCAGCAGCTACTGATGCTATCTAGATATGCTTTTCAGCAAAGGATATCAAGAGAATGAAGCAAATTAGATAATAGAAGTAAATTAGAAAGTTGTTTAAAATCACATGCTCTTTCTGAATCATGAAAGAAAAAAATGTGGGTTTCATGTCCCTTTAAAGACTGCTTATGTCTTGATACCAGTATTTCTCCAGAAAGGTGTTAAGTCACGTGTTTTTGTGTGCTCTGCTGGTACAAAGATTTAAGCTGTTTCTCTATGTGTTTCTGGCAGCTTATAATGGTAAATAAATAACTGCCTTGTATGTTATTGGAAGCCAAAGGGGTAAAACCACTGCTTATGGTGTAAGCAGAAACCAAGGAGTGGTTAGATCATTGTTTTAAAAATTACTTTGTTCCCTTATTATCTATTGTTGAAAAGCTCAGCTAGGTAGGCTCAGGTCTAGCAGTGCATTACAGGGAGCTAGCTGCTGATTAGTGGCTACACCAGTGGAGTTCTAGGGGGAGAGCAAGGGGTGCAAATAATCTTCTACGGTGAACCCCCCAGTGGGTTGAGCAGGTGGGTAAAAAGGTGAAATTTACTACTCTGTGGCTCTGTCCTTTTTGGGGGGTCACATCCCACAACTGCCTAACCACACCCCCAGACCAACTGGCTCAGCCCTCAGAACACCTGTATCAAGGCCTCCACCCCCCTGTGGAACCCCTGTGACTCCTCCAAGAAGTGTTTGCACCCACATAAAAAGGTTTCTGGAACCTCCACTGGGCTACACGCGTCTTTTGTCATTAGTTCACAAGATTTGTTTAGCTAAGCCTAGGCCAAGTAGCACTGCCCTGGAGCTGACTATAACTATGTGCTTGACCCTTTTGAAGGATTTAAAGGCATAGCTATATGCTATAAATAGTACAATAATAAAATGTTCTAATACACATGAGCTCTTTTATGTCTTTTTAAATATTATATAAATGCCATCATTTTGTACACATTATAAAACAGGCCCATCTTAGAGACTGTTCAGTGCTTTGTTTTTTCAAATCACTATAACTTTATTGCAGCATTTTAAAATATCAAATTGTTTTGCAAATATGGGAGTACTGAAATGTCACTGCTAATAATATCCACTCTTGTAAATCTCACTAATAAAATGATGCACATATAATGGTAAACACTTCTAATCTTGCTACTATTCATAAAAAAAGTTAAATGTCACAAAAATGTCATTGCACCATGGCCGATTGAGTGATACAGTTAGTGTTATTCACATCAAGGTCAAGTTCACAATGGAAATATCGTGCAAAGATTATTTTAGTTTGTTTTTGTAATCTTGCAATTTTATGTTTGCTGATTATTATGCCAATAGTATAGATCACATGACTTCAATGTCACAAATTAATTTTTATTATATGGTATAATTATAAATGTAACTGTACTTTGTAATGTATTTTTGATGTGCTTTTTGCAACTTCTTTGATTCGTGAAACAGTTAACCAGAGCTCTGAGGACGCGGTAATAATTCTAGCATAAATCACGATTGCGCTCATGCGACGTGTTTATTTTCAACTCGTAATACCAGTGGTAACCCAGACGAGCGCAAACACCTACGATAAACCCCTTATCGTTTGCACGCAAACGCTTAAACTTCAGCGTTTATTTGTGCCATATAGATAACATTGTGCTCACTCCTGTGGAGTTATTTATGAGTCAGCGCTGATTGGCTAAAATGCAAGTTTGTCAAAAGAACTGAAATAAGGGGGCAGTCTGCAGAGGCTTAGATACAAGGTAATCACAGAGCTAAAAAGTGTATTAATATAACAGTGTTATTTATGTAAAACTGGGGAATGGTTAATAAAGGAATTATCTTTCTTTTTAAACAATAGCAATTCTGGAGTAGACTATCCCTTTAAGGTTTAATGGTTTAAATACAGTGGGTATTGAAAATAATCACCCCCCCCCCCCTTGAAAATAATCTCATGTTTTTGCTTTGCAGCCTGAAATAAAGACAGACACAGTTTTTGTTTATCCAGTTGTAATTACTCAGTGCAACTTATAACATCCAAGTGAAAGATATAACACCAACATGTCAGGCAAACATAAAGACAATTAAAAAACAGAATCACTGAGTTGGAAAAGGATAAACCCCTTGTGTCAGTATTTTGTTGAACCACCTTTTGCTTTAATTACAGCCTTTAGTCTGTTGGGATATGTCTCTACTAACTTTGCACATCTGTGCAATATTTGCCCACTCTTCTTTGCAGAACTGCTCCAGTTCTGTTACATTTGATGGTGACCATTTATGGACTGCAGTCTTCAAGTCATGCCACAAATATTCAATGGGGTTTAAGTCTTGGCTCTGACTAGGCCATGAAAGGACATTTTTCTCCTTCAACCACTGTGTGGTCATTTTTGCTGTGTGCTTTGGGTCATTGTCATGTTGGAAGGTTAACCTTCTTCCCATCTACAACTTACTGGCAGAGGGCAGCAGATTTTCCTCAAGAATTTGTCGGTATTTTGCCCCATCCATTATTCCTTCTATCCTGACAAGTGTTCCAGTGCCTGCTGCAGAGAAACACCCCCATAACAGGTTATTACCACCTCCATGCTTTACTGTAGGTATGGTGTTATGTGGATGGTGAGCTGTATTGGATTTCCTCCAGACATATTGTTTGGTGTTGAGGCCAAATAATTACATTTTAGTCTCATCTGACCATAAAACCTTTTTGTGGCCTTTCTTGGGGAGTGGCTTTTTTCTTGCAACCCTCCCATACAAGCCACATTTGTGGGGAATTTGTGATATTGTTGTCACATGCACACAATGACCACTCTTTGTCATAAATTCCTGCAGCTGCTTCAGAGTTGCTGTGGGTCTCTTGGTAGTCTCTCTGACCAGTTTCCTCCTGGCTATTTCATCCAGATTGGATCGACGTCCTGATCCAGAGAGGGTCTGTGTTTTACCAAATAGGTTCCACTTCTTAATAATAGACTTCACTGTGCTTCTAGGGATTGATAAAGCCTTTGATATTTTCTTGTATACATCTCCTGACTTGTGCCTGTCCACAACATTATCACGGAGATCTTTTGACAGTGCCTTGCCACCCATAGTTGATTGTTTGCTTCAGTTGCACTACCAGGGACTGAGATGCTCCAGGAAAGCTATTTTCATGCTGAGCTAATCAATACGCCCACAGATGATCACAGTTGAAGCTCAAATTTTCTTTGTATGTGCCGTTGAGAAGGTGATTAGTTACAGCTGATTGAGTTTACAAGTAATTTTAGAAGGGGGTGATCCTTTTTGCAACTCAGTGATTCTGTTTTTGAATTGTCTTTATTTTTGCCTGACATGTTGGTGTTATATTTTTCACTTGAATGTTATTATTACAACTGGATAAACAAAAACTGTGTCTGTATTTATTTCAGACTGCAAAGCAACAAAATGTGATTATTTTCAGGGGGGGGGGTGGTGATTCTTTTCAATACCCACTGTAGAGCATGCAATTTTAAAAGTATTTTTCTATTTATTTCTATTACCAAATAAACCTTGTTCTGTATGTAGCCTTTGATGAAAAGCATTTGTAAATAGGCTCAGGAGCAGCAATGTACTACTGGAAGATAGCTGTTGATTGGTGGCTATGCACATATGTGTCTTTTCTTTGGTTCACCAGATGTATTCGTCTAGGTCCCAGTAGTGCATTGGTATTCTGGAGCTGACTTTAACTGTGTTTAAATCATTTACAGGGCATAAACACATAGTTATATGCAATCATAATATGCTATAACAATATGCTGAAACACATTAGAGCATTTTATTTTGGAGATTTTATTCTTTTGCAGCTAGAATGTTTTTTGTACACGTTTGTACTTTAGGTAATGATTACTCTCCCTTCATTCATTCAAGTGGTTCACTTAAGTAAATTATTTTTTTAACCGTTTATTTTCACTGCCAGCGTATCTACTTTTATTTATATTGAAACAGCAATTTGCTCCACTGAAGTTTAATGTGTAATCGAACAAATCTTCAGCAGCACAGATAGTGATTTAAAACCATATATCTTTATGTCATCCATGTTCAAACATACTTTTAGGCAATGAAAATAAAACAATTGAAAAAAGAAGTAGAGTTTTGTGTGTCATGCCAATCAACTGACTCATTTCCATTCTTGTAGTACACTTAGGCCCAGATTACATGTGGAGCACTATTGACAGTGCAGGGTGCACTATGTATGTGTTTGAGAAAAATGAACATTTTTGTTTTATTCTATAAACAACTGACAACATTTTTCCTAAATTTCAAATAAAAATATTGTCATTTAGAGCATTTATTTGCAGATATTGACAATTGTTCAAAATAACAAAAAGGTGTATTGTTTTCAGATCTCAAATAAGAAAACAAGTTTATATTTCTTTTTAAACAACACAATACTAATGTTTTACCTTAGCAAGATTTTAAAAATCAATATTTGTTGGTGCTCCCCACCAGTCTTTAAAACATTGTTGTTGGGTGATGTTCTAACACTCCTGGTGAAAAAATTCAAGTAGATCAGCTTTGTTTGATGACTTGTGACCATCCTTCTTCCTCTTGATCACATTCCAGAGGTTCTCAATAGGGTTCAGGTCTGGAGATAGATGTTAGAGAACATTGTCAGAGCAGAAGGAAGCAAGTTTTCATCCAGCATAACCTTGTATGTGGCTTGATTCATGCGTCCTTCACAAATATAAATTTGCCTGATTCCAGGCCATCTTCTCTGATGAGTCTAATTTTGGTTTTTGGTTTTGCCCAACACCTGGACTTCTAATGGTTAGAAAGATACCTGGAGAGGCCTACAAGCCACAGTGTCTCGCACCCACTGTGAAATTTGGTGGAGGACCGATGATGATCTAGAGGTGCTCCAGCAAGGCTGGAATTGGGACGATTTAATCTTTGTTAAGGATGGATGAATCAAGCCATGTACTGTATATGGCATGCACATGCAGATACATAATCATATTGATATATAGCTATAGATGCATCATTTTTGTATTACAAGTTTTGATTTTAAATAGTCCTACAATGTATCAGTCCTGTCTAGGGTTGCCACCTGCCCCGGTTTCACCGGGACAGTCCCGGTCTGGGACTGTATGTCCCGTGCCCCGGAACTACCGTCAAATGCCCGGGCTAAGAGCTCCCCTGGGGCTGGCACAGCACTGAGCGTAGATTTTTTAAAAAAAATTGCTGGCCAGAGGAGCTCATAGCCCAGCGGGAGGAGAGATGGAACCTGCCTGGAGTTGGAGAATGTGGGAGCTGCAGCTGCATGGAGTATGGTATGTGAGAGGGAGGAGGGGGGTCACGTCACGTGAGGAGTATGTGGGAGGGAGGAGGAGGGTCACGTCACTTCCATCGCTGAGCTGAGCCTGCACTACGCAGATTGTGCGCCATGTAAGAGAGACAAGACAGTGAGCAGAGGTGCGTGCAGCCGGTGACCGGTCCTGGGCTGTAACTAACGATTGACCCCACTAACGCTAACCTCTCTGCAGCTTCCAAATAGATTTTACTATACTGTGTTTGTTAAACAGGAGGATGGGCTTACAGCTGCATTATCGTTTCCTAAGAGCCACAGACATAGTTTTCTGTCTCTTAGGAAATGATGCAGCTGTAAGCCCGCGCTCCTGTATAACAAACTCAGTATAATAAAATCTCTTTGGAAGCTGCAGAGAGGTTAGTAATAAGACTTCTTTTATTTTTCTACAATGTACACTGTGCTCTAAGTCAGGGAGGGTGTTCTCATGCAATGTACTGGCTGTGGCATATATATATATATATATATATATATATATATATATATATATATATATGACTGTAAGCCCGCAGTCCTGTATAACAAACTCAGTATAATAAAATCTCTTTGGAAGCTACACTGTGCTCTAAGTCAGGGAGGGTGTTCTCATGCAATGTGGCTTTTATTTATTTATTTATATATATATATATATAATATATAAATTTGATTTCATATTGAATTTTAGGCCGCGAGAAGCCACGCCCATTTTGAAAGTGTCCAGGAATCTTCTGGGCAAAAGGTGGCAACCCTAGTCCTGTCTAGTTTGATCCCCCTATATGTGCACCCTTCCCATCCCTTTGCTTTCACTTATTATGAAAGCAGCAACAAATTCTATGGGCACATGATTAGGGGTTCACATTAATACTAAAAACAAATAACACACTAAACAAAACCAGTTAATACAAGAGAAGGTGGCATTGCTCAATAGCTCTTAAAGGTGTAGAAGAAAAGTTGCTGGTTGCTTGAGATAGGATGAAGCCCCTGGTAGTAGATACTATTGGTTACTAAGTGGTTACTGTGCGCTGGAACTCTTCATAACATGTCTTCTTTTTCTCACAGACTATGTAGTACCATCAGCTTGTAAAGTCTCTGTCCTCAGCACCATTGTATTATGTGGGGGTGGGAAGTCAGCCTAAGCATTTGTCACATGAAGTGCATCTTCCCATTATAAAAGCCCCAAAAATAAATGGGATTATATACATTACATCATAATACATTTCTGTTCTGTCTTTTTTTCTACTAAGACTTCCCTTTAGGGCTGTCAGCTGTCCTCCACAAAAATACTGAACAATCTGTAGTTGACTGGGCATGATGTTCGGTCTGCTCACAAAATGTCCCCCCAAAAGTTTGACTTTAGTCCCACTCTTCATCAAACCATACATACTTTTTACAACAGTCATTTTACCCCTTGGCTGCCAATAATATACAAATCAATAATGTTACCTTTTTGGCTGCCAGTAGCACAAAAACATTAGTGATTTGACCACCTTGACTGCCCCTCCCTTTTTCTGATCCATATTTGTAATGCATTGAAGCATAGGATGCATTTTACATTATACTAACACTCAAGAACTTTAAAAAAACTAGACATTTGTATCCAGTAATTTTGTAAAGCTTTTACTGGACAGTCTGCTAAAATACTAGACTGTTTGGTTGAATACTGGACACCTGTCAACCAGTGTTCCCTCTAAGGCCAGTTTTGTGAGTTGCCCAGTAGTGAGACAGTTAATATATCTGCATTGTGTAGTGTTTGCTAATTGCTCTAATTAACTGTTTCTTTTCTGTTTTTTTTTGGCTTACAGATAATCATGTGTTCATAATTGTGGGCTTAGTACTCCTACTGGTTGTATCAGTGATTGGTGTCGTGTGCTTTGTGTTCTGGAGGAAGAAACTCAAAGAACTTACAGGTATTATATGCTGATATGTTTTACTCATTTCAAGACAGAGGATGTCCTGCTACAGCTACATACTAAGGAAGTTTTACACACAATTCATTTCAATTGAGATTTGAGGTTGTGGCTAAGAGTTTCTTGTTTTATAAGTCTAATAGATTCGTATTAAAAGTCTGGGAGAATCAACATTTCAATATTCAGTTATGATCATTTGAATGTTATGTCCATCATATTAGGAGTTAACATTGCAGGTAATGAAATGCAATATTTGAATGTTGAAAGTCATTGATTTACACTGAAACTCAAGCAAAATGGTTACCTTTGATTCCAGGGAATATATATGAAGCAGCAATTAACATTTGGCCAGTTGTTTAAAAGGAAAATCAAGTATAAAAATGAAAATGCTTTATTTTATTCAAACATTTTATATATAAGTGTAGTCTCTTCCTCTGCAATGTGTTTAACTCCTTTCATCTGTTGCACTCATGCCTCTACAGATCATAATAATAATAATACAATTAATAATGATAATATATATTATAACAATGTTATATCTTGTTTCCTAGTAGTTAAATTATAAGACCAAACTTCATAGAAATATATTTTTACAACCTATGCACACTTTCTAAAGGCTCCTGCTGAGCAGTATATACGTATATGCATTTTGTGATTGGCTGATGGCCGTCATATGATGCAGATCAGATGAAAGAAATATGGAACTAACTTTGAAATTTGTCAGAAAAAATAAATTTAGACAGTGCTTTGTCATTGTATTATATTATACATTTGTTAATTATGCAATTCTACTGTATTTAATTGTCCTTTAACAGTCAGATGTGTTTTGAATACAGGTGAACAATACACTCTCCGCATTCAGCATTGCACAAGCAGCTCTTGTGAACTGCTGGTGCAACGCCGCCCCCCTGCAGATTCACGGCCAATTGGCCGCTAGCAGGGGTGTCAATCAACCCGATCGTATTCGATCGGGTTGAATTGCGGCGATCTCTGCCTCCTCAGAGCAGGCGGACAGGTTATGGAGCAGCGGTCTTTAGACCGCTGCTTCATAACTGGTGTTTCTAGCGAGTCTGAAGACTCGCCAGAAATACGGGGCTTCAAGCTCCACATGGAGCTTAATAGATATGCCCCAAAGTCTTTATTTCAAAGCTTTAAAAATAATGTATTAGGTGTTACTTATGACAATTTTAAGAGGGGCCTGGAACCTAACCCCCTCACTTCCCATTGACTTACATTATAAACTGGGTTTCAATTTACAACGGTTTCTATTTAAAACCATTCCTTCTGGAACCTAACCCCGGTGTAAACTGAGGGCTCCCTGTATACAAATTCTAGTAAAAATATAAAAAAGACACCTTAGTGTTTGTCTATAGTCACATTTACATGTATAATTATTTAATCTTGACTTACCAGTAGTAATCATTCTTTTGTTATTTTCAGCAGAAAATCTACAGCAGTGGATAAATGAATTATTTTACAGGTCCCGGGGGACTAAGGTACGATATCTCCATAAAAAGTGCCAGACAAACTGATTTAATGAATTTTAATGTACATTACATGTATTTGCAGTATAAATGCCTCTGCAATAGTGATTCTTTTAAAATGATCACTTTGTTATATTTTCTTATTGTTCATGATATCTGCTGCAGTGCTAATAAGATGCGAGTCACAAGGAAGCATATTCTCTGCCTTTGAATACTCTGAATTATGGGGACTCCACAAAACTGGACACCAGTGCCAGTCACAGTGCAGGAGGTCAATTCACTTAGATACGACTCACTACTGTACTGGCAGGGGTGGCTTGCACATTAAAAGTTATCACAAAAACAGAGAACTTTTAAAAGAAGCATTTTTGTAAAAGCATTTATATTGCAGAAATAATTCTAATTTAATTTGAAAGAAATGCCTGTTTTATTATCTTTTAGAAAATGTTTTTTATACATATATATGTGTGTATGTTTGTGAGTGAGAGAGAACACGAAATATGTGTTCATTTCCACTTACCAACACCAGTTTATTAATCAGTTTAAAATTATTTCCTTTATGTTACATAAATAGATCTGTGCCAAGTGACCTTTATAAAATGCACCTTTAACAAATGTTTATCCAGCAGTTCTTATGGTTATTTTTATTTTTAGGAAAAATCTCCTCCTGATAACTTAGATATTCAGGTTCCCATTTATGACCATTCTGACACTCATGAGCTTCTTCATGACAATAGTCCATATTACTCATCAATACACAATATTTCTGGGCAGAAAACCTGTACACCCAGCACCATGTCAACAGATTTGCTAGAAAAGGAATGCCTCAAGGGCAGAAGTTTTCCCACTGAAGATGAATATACGGATAAGATGTATTCAGCAAAGCCCCTAGGTATAGAGGTTGAGAGTAACATTACAGAAACGGAATATTCATCAGAAGAAAGTGATAGTATTCCTGCCTATTCAGAACATTATCCATTATACTGCAGTACCTCACAGCCTGGGCAGATCCCTCTGCATACTTGTGGGCAATCTGCCAGAACGTGTCAAGAAAAAGGGAGGCAAAAAAGTGTCCATTCCTCTCAGTGCACATCAAATATGGACTACTCACATTCTGGTCACAATGTGTCAGACGAAGATGCTACTGAGGAGATGTTTTCTGACTCACAGAGCCCAAGTGGCAGTTCCAATCAAGATTGGTCTACCTCAGATACACCACCACTGTCAGGTGAGAAAATATTTTAATTGATATTTAAAGTTCTCTATAACTTTAATAAATGTCACAATGAAGTTGTTGAGTAGACCTCTCATATTAACATTCACATGGGAATAGTCAAATTCAGACATTGGGGTAGATTTATCATGCTGCTGTTTCCGCACAAACCTTCAGGCTCGCCGAAAGCATAAGTTAAGAAGCAGCAGTTGTAAGACCGCTACTCCTTAACTCGTCCGCCACCTCTGAGGTGGTGGACTGCAATCATCTCAATCAGATACAATCGGGATGATTGACACCCCCTACTAGCGGCCGATTGGCCGCGAATGTGCAGGGGGCGGCATTGCACAAGCATTTCACCAGAAATGCTTGTGCAATGATAAATGCTGACAGCGTATGCTGTCTGCATTTATCTATGTCAAGCGGACATGATCCGCTACAGCGGATCATGTTCGTCCGACAATTGATAAATCTACCCCATTGTGTCCCTTTGAGAATTGATTTTTCTAAGCAGAACTTTGAAATATTCAAAAATTTCATTAGTACAGGAAGATAAATAGATGTTTATAACTTTTACACCACTGACCTTTAAAAATTACAGAAAGCACTTTAGCATAGAGCATATAAAAATGATCTTTTGTCATATATAGGTTTACACATAACAATGGCTTAATAAGTATAGGCTGAAATGTTTGCTTTTAATCATAAAACCACTAAAATAACTACATTAAATAACTACTATTGTAGAAATCATATTTTATTATTATTATTATTTAATTGTAAAGTACCATCAAATTGATAAGTAAATTAGTAGATTACACAATGACGGTGATTCATGGTATAATTTAAAAAAAAAAAAACACAGATACATTAAACAGACTAAACACATTAGTACAAGAGGAGAACTCTGCTCTAATGAACTTACAATCTACAGGAGGACACATAAGGTGTAGGGTTGCTTATCATGTGTATTGTAGTTTAAGATATACTTAGACAGTATGAAGAGTAACTTTACTAGAGGTTGTACACCTCCATATACAAACATTGGGGCATATTTATCAAGTGTATGCTGTCGGCATTTATCGATGTGCGGCGGACACGATACGCTACTTCCTATCATGTCCACTCGCACATTGATAAATATGCCCAAAAATGCTGAAAGCTATCAAGGTGGAGCAAAGTAAAGGGTTCCAGAGTGTAAGAGCTGCACCTAAAAAGTCTTGGAGGTGGAATAGGAAAAATAGTAATCATAGGAGATATATATAGGTCAGAGGTTGATCAATAAGGGCAGTTTAGGGATAAGAGTAGAAGTTGAGAGTTGTGTGTGAGGTTGATGAAAGCTTTATAGGTTTTCATTGGATCCTACAGCTTATAGGGAGCTAGTGTATGGACTAGCACAACAGGGTGAATGTTTTATATTACTTATTAGAGATTCCTCAGTGGGTAAATTATTATGCCTAGTGAAAGATATGATAAAAGGCTTTTCTAAAAAAATCCTTACACCACATGTATGTCTAATACCTTTTTTTTTCCATAGGAAATATTACAGGAAATACCAACTCAACATTTATTGCAAATGGACAAGTGATGAACTTCAATGGTGATGTTATTTTTCTTGTGATGAGTCAAAACTCTCAGGAAACCGCCACAGATAATGAGAGCAACGAAGGAAATGTGGGAAACCCAGTTCAAGAAGAAAGTCAGAGCCGGTGTGATAGTTTTGTACCAAACACTCAAAGTCCTACAGAAAAATATGCTGATATTCTCTCAAGCTCAAACATGAATACAGGATTGCATTACCCAAATACAGATCACAATAGGTGTTCTGTGAGTCCATGCACTTTAAATCAAGGACACTATAGCAATCAAAATATTGTTTTTATACCTGTGCAAGAAGAAGGTAAACCAGAATATTTTAGTTCTGAGAGTATGTGTTTCTAATTTGAATACATTTTTGCCTAAATTAAAAGGACATACAACCCAGTCAGTATATTTACCCCAGGTAAATATCAGTAATTAAACACTGTATTGCAAAGGGAAAAAAAACAGCAAAATATATACGTCTTTCATATTACAGATAAGGGATAAACCTCTTGACCTCTTGAAAAGCCTGGTGGTTTTAATGTTCAGAGTCTCTCTTGCTGTGGCTAATCTGGTTACATTTGAAACTCACTGTAGCATTTCTCTGTAAACAAATCTCAGTATAACTGGAGTGTTCACCTCAGGGCTCCAGTTCCACTGTGGAGAGGGAAAATAAAGTTTGCAGAAGGAAATTACAGGAAGAGCAAGCAAACCAGAAAGAATTAATGTACACTGCAATATTTTTTAAAGGTGCTTAATGAAATATTTTTGGGTTTGTGTTTAATATCTGTTTAAAATCAGCACAAAGTTAAATTAATTTGAAGATAACCTGGAGATTATGACTTGGATAGAATAGACATGGTGATGCAATTATCAACTTGATGGACTTTTATCTCTTTTCAGCCTCATCTAATTTGGAAACTAACCATCATGGAAATTACTTTTGAAGTAATTGTATTTGTTTTTGGAAGCAGGTTAACTTTTTTAATGTCTGCCGTAACGTAAGCTGCAATGTGCTGATTTGTTGTTATAAAGTCACCCTAAGGTTAATTTATGATTACCTTTCAAAGTTGGAAAATTATTATCCATGGTGTGATCTGAAGAAGACAGTCAAAACAGTGTGTCATACTGTCTCACAGTGTGACTTGACTAGACACTATAAGCCATTCAAAGGAGGGCTACTAAATTGGTACATGGTCTAGAAAAGAAAACTAACAAGGAAATACTTTGTGACCTTAATACGTATAGTTAAGGGGAGAAAAGTGAGGTGATACAGCTGTATTCGCTCACCAACAGCACTACCCCCTTAAATATATATTTTTTTAACTTTTTTTTTTCAGATCCCCAAGACTTATAAGGTTAGGCAATTACCTTTCCAACGGTGGGTCTTGTGGGTCTGTAGCTGCTTAGATGCTTGAGATACAGGCTTCTAAGCAGCATGCCCCCATTTCCCTATACTGTCCATTGTAATTTTTCAATAAAGTTGCATGGTGACGTCATTGTGTGTGACATCACATCGCAAAACATGAAGCCCCAGCAATGCCTGTCACTATACAGGCCCGATCGCTGGGGTGGGAGTCGATGGGAGCCCCCAGATTGCCCTCAAGGTGGGTGAGTGCTAGTGGCGGCTCTGAGCCATCGTTAGCACTCAAAGGGTTAAGGGTTATATTTTCATGAAAACAGAAAAATCCAGAACATACTCTAAAACTATCAGATGAACTGTGAAGTAATGTGGCATGGGGATACCTGGTGATACCTTGTGGACTGGTTGATACACTGAATTATTATTAATAAGGAAGGGTGGTTGTTAGAAATTAAATAAATTCCAGCATAAGTATGTGCAGCACAGGATTAAACAGCAGTGTAGTGTGTTACAAATAAACTAAATGAGCATAGATAGATTTAATCTATTTTATAATGATTTGTTGCTGTATGAACATATGTCACCTTTGGGGGTATTTGTTTGGGACTAAGGAAAATGTATAAATATCTGACATACTGTTTTTTTCCAGAAATGATTCTGTATATGTTAATTGTAAATACCTATAAAGTTCAAATTACTACTCTAGCTGTTGTTAATATTTTGTATTTGCACTGTACAGAATAAGCAAGAAGCCAAATATAATGCTGCAAATGAATATAAATAAAGTGAAAGAACTGGACATGTAATGTATATGTAATTCCATATAACTAAATTTAAGGGACAGTCCTACTTAAAAATGTTCTCACCTTTTTAATTTGTTCACAAATGATCCATTTTACCTGCTGGAGTGTATTCATTTGTTTAATAGTAGCTCCTTTACCCTTATTTCGGCATTTGAAAAAGCTGATTTAGCCTGTGGTATCCTCGCCTATACTGAAAGTCCAGGTTATTGACAGGCTATGTAAACACAACCAGCAAAATAAATTACACTCCTGGTTGGGTGTAGAAGAGATAACTAATAATATGATAGTTTTATTTATTTTTTTAAATTGGCTGCAAAGTGCTTTCTCATAGAGATACATACATACACATGTATAAGTATGCATATATATATATATATATATATATACATATGTATTTATATGTGTATATATGTATTTACAGACATATCTAGAGAAAATTCACAGCGCTAAAAATGGCTAAGAGAATCTCACAGTAAGAGCATATAATAATAAATCATAAAAATTATAAATTATAATAATAAAGTATAACAATAAATAGTAAGACCCACACTTGTGGAATGCAAAGTGCAGTAACAATATTACTTTGATAAATAACATCTGAATAGACTTGCTAGGCTTAACAAACATATATCATAGCCACCAATATGGAGCCACTACAAAGGGCGTTGTACAGATTTCAGGTCCCAATAGATCTTATGAGATTAGTAGTCCTTCTGTTTAGAGTTGGTGAAGTTGGTGAAGTTAGGAGCGTAGAAAAATCCCAGTGCTGCTTGAATTAAAAACGAGTTGCGAAACGTTTCTCTTTGTTGTTTGATATCTGTTTGGATAAAAGACAAGCGCAACCCAGATTCAAGGTAGTAGAAATAAATGTATTATAAAAACCCACTGCGCATATTATATGCACCTATACAAGAGGGAAGATTTAAAAATGCAGTTCATACAATCTTTGGCTTTCTCAGGTCACTGGTGTCCTTCGTGATGTAATACAGCCTTCTGTTGGATTATACTGATGCAGAAAAAAAGTACTGCCTGAATCAGGCAAAAAGGAGGACAGTCTCTCCTGCTGATAGAACCGGCTTCTTCTTACTCGACGCTTTCCTCTGCACTAAGCAGACTTTATCTAAGAGTGTTTTAAAAGAGTGTTTATCGTACACACTCTTTTAAAACATATCGTCAGAACCAATGTAAACAGCTAATTTCCATGCCCTGCTTCCACTCATGACATGTCACTGAGACTTCTCCTCACGCTGCCGCTGCCTGTAAATGGTGTGAGCCCCACTGAATGTGGCGCAGCTCCTGTACCCGGCCTCAGCTCAAAAGTACTCAGGAGAGGTATCCAGTGATGCGAAAATGCCGCCAGCCAACCACAATGTTATACAGCTCGGCAGGTTACTACCACACTCGAGGGGGCAAGTTACACTGATGAGGTGGCCTCACCACTTACAGGCAGCGGCTGCGTGTTGAGAGGTCTCAGTGAGATGTGTGCAAGCAGGATGGGAACAAGTTGTTACATGGAACAGAGATATGCCAGTCACATCTGTGAAATGTATTTTCCATTTAAGAGGCTGTCCGCCCGCTATCTGCAACCAGTTGCACATTTAAATGTGTGGCGGTAGCAGTTCATCAATACAATTGCGAGGTGTTCATCAATGTGAGGGTTTATATATTTATATATATATATATATATATATATATATTACCTGTTTTGTTGTGCATTACTAGGTCCCTGCAAACTTCCACTATCGGTAGTCCCAGAAGATCAAGCAGAAACGGGGAAAAAAATTGCTCCTCTCTAGTCCCCCCTCCTCCTCCTTTTCCTACAGAAGCCTGCGCACAATAAACAGTTACAGCCAGCCCTCCTGTACGTCTCAGGTGACGTAATAGGGCGCGGGGCTAAAAATCACATAACTCGCAGTTTTAAAATCATGGCAATTAATCGCGGTTTAAAACTGCATTCGGGATTAATCGTGCAACCCAATATATATATATATATATATATATATATATATACTATATATACTATATATTTACTATATATACTATTGCTTCAGGACCTGAGGAAGAGAGGAAAACTCTCGAAAGCTTGTCTTTTAAATATTAATGTTAGTCCAATAAAAAAGGTATCACTGCATACTGCAATACTTTGTTTTTTGAGCATCTATCTACTGGACTAACATGGCTACTCCAATCTTCACTATATATATATATATATATATATATATATAATATATTTATATATATATATACTGTATATATATATGTGTGTGTATGTGCATTGGAGCCCTTTGCAATCAACTAGATGAAAACATGAAAAGTAATATTAGTGCAATATTCATATAATAAGGTGTTATATTGTGTATTTACTGTAAATATTATGCATTACAGTGTTCTGCACATAGCAGAATATGTAACTGTTCCTGACCGCTTCCATTATTAGTGAATGTCTACATCAGAGTGGACAATCAAGGAATGGAATCCAGGTTAATATTGGCTATGGATATGGGCCAAGACTCTAAACTACTTTTGGAATAAATTTATAGCTATCTTGGCTTATTATATTCACTAGTGAGAGGAATACAAACCTGTACAAAGAAGACAAAGAGAAAGAAAGATAAAATATATTTATTGTGATATAATTAAATTTAATATTTTCTTTTAAAATTTTGCTTATTAAAAAAGGCACGTTTTAAAAAGGGAAAGTGTTAGGTGTTTTCCAGAATGTCATTTCACAAATTTGAGAAGGTGATGCACCTCCCTCCACTGACCAAGAAGATGATCCTATGGGGCCAAATTATTAATGTGCGGGCGGACATCGATAAATGCCGACAGCATACGCTATCTTCATTTATCATTGCACAAGCATTTTACTAGAAATGCTTGTGCAATGCCGCCCCCTGCACATTTGAGGCCGATAGCAGGGGGTGTCAATCAACCCGATTGTATGCGATCGGGCGGATTGCTGTCCGCTGCCTCAGAGGTAGCGGTCGAGTTAAGGAGCAGTGGTCTTAAAACCATTGCTTCTTAACTTCTGATTCCGGCTTGCCTGAAGACTCGTGCGGAAACAGCTGCATACAGCTCCATACAAAGCTTGATAAATCAGCCCCTTTGTAGAATGATCCCTGAGCCCATTAGGAGTTCGAACTCCCTTTCCCTGAGCCCATCTGGAGTTGTAACTCCCTTTTGCAGGTATACTTTGATGATGTACTGTACAATCTAAATAAATATGGTAGTATTTGCACACACACACACACACACATACATACATACATATATACACACACATACACACACACATACACACACTCAAACACATACACACACACACTCACACACATACATACACACATACATAATCACACACATACATACACACTCACACACACACGCATACACACTCACATACACACACATACACACACACATTCAACACACACACATTCAAACACATACACACACTCACATACACACACATACACACTCACACACCATAGTTTGTGCAACACTACTAACTAAATAAAAAAAACACAGAGAATTTATCCCAAGAAAAAAGGGTAGACTACTCAGCCAAATTCTCTAATGTGTGCTTTGTTTTTCTGTTCAAGATCTTCAGCAGGATGAGTAATTATAACATAGGCCTTGTTTCCATTGAGGTGGTAAAGATTCAAAACTGGTGGTAACATAAAAAATCTCCATAGACTTTGTCATGAAATGCAGGACATATGCAGGACACAGCAATGATGGTACAACTCTATTTTATTACAGAGCATAGCAATACACATCTAGACAGGTTGATTGTACCAAACTAACTGCGACACAGACACCGGACCTAAACCCCGCCCACAAACTAGTGACATCACATCCTGCTCTCATCACATCTTCCCTTTTTCAAAGGCAAAGCATACATATGCATATAGCAAATAACAAGGTACACCAACAGGGTATACAACAACATTTTTGTTTTGAACAGGTTAGAAAACATGAACAGATAAATTACATCCTGACTTGGACATCGGGGTAGACTACCCTAGTCCACAATGACCATGGGATTATTCTGCCCATACTTCCGGTCACTGTTCTAGCTAAAGTCAGTCCCTATATCGGGCCGGAAGTTTCACCACTCTTCCGCTTGATGTAACTTTGCATGAACTGTCCTCTGATACAGAAGATGGTGAACAAGAGTCCGCTGGAGGCAAAGATATATCCCCGTTGTGGTCTTACTGAGGGGAAGGCACCTCTCTTAGAACAGGGGATCCCACCGGCGGTGGTACTGAGGCATCCAATTCCAGACTCTCAGGTACAGACTGAAGATGTCTTCGGTTACGGCGTGTAACCGTCCCTCCCTCCGTAAGGACTGTATAAGACCTTGGTTCTGGAGAGCGGCCAACTACCGTAGCAGGCGTCTTCCATTTCTTCTCATCGTCCAGTTTAATTCTGACACTTTGGCCCGCTTTCAGTTCCTGTAAGGGCCTGACAGAATGTCTCCTGTCGTAGAAGAAACGATAACCCTTTTTGGCCTCTTCATCCCTCCTAAGGACTTCGTCCCGAGGAACAGGGCCAGGCGGCTTGAAGACACCCACTGAGGGTAAAGTGGTGCGAATCTGGCGTCCTAGCATCAGCTGTGCCGGGCTAAACCCGGTGGCTTGAATGGGCGTCGCCCTGTATGACAAGAGGGCTAGGTACGGCTCAGATTGTTTTAGAATGAATTTTGTTGTTTGAACTGCCCTTTCAGCCATTCCGTTGGCCTGCGGATAATGTGGACTTGACGTGGAATGTACAAAATCATATTCCCTGCTGAAAGCACTGAACTCTGTAGAAGCGAACTGCATACCATTATCACTCACCAGCTCCATTGGAATGCCCCAGCGGGCGAACAAGCTCTTCAGGCGAATGATAACGGCCTGACTTGTGATATCATTCAGGGGTGCAATTTCCAAATACCTGGAATAGTAGTCGATCTTAACAAGAAACTTTTTCCCGTGCAGTTCGCACAAATCAGCAGCTATTTTCTGCCACGGCCCCGCAGGCAGCGGAGTAGACATTAAGGGCTCCCTTCTCTGAGTAGGCCGGCGTTCCCGGCAAAAGGCACATTTAGACACATGATTTGCAATGTCGGAGCTGATCCCAGGCCACCACACAGCTGTAGCTGCCCTTTCTCTGCACTTTGTAATGCCTAAGTGGCCATCGTGAATCCTGTTTAACATCTCTTTCCAGCACCAACCCCTCCAGCTCCGTGAGCTGCGACCTCTCTGGCTGGTAAGCACTTAAAGACATCCAGGCTGCCCGGTTCTCGGGCCAGCCTTCCTTTATGTACCTTATAACTTCTTGCAGATCTGTGTCCAAATATGTCTCTCTCTTTATCTCTTCCAGTTTCCTTGAAGAAATGGACTTAGAGGCCAGAACCGAATCAACATATACTTTCACATCCGATTCTGTGGAGGATTCTTCAGCAGCAGCCAGCGGGAGCCTGGACAGTGTATCTGCCACAACCAGCTGTTTCCCCGGCACATGCACTGCCTGAACATTGAATCTGAGCAGTCTCATTAAAAGTCTCTGGCATCTCAAGGGTGTTTTGTCAATGTCATAAGAATTGATCAGAGGGACTAGCGGTTTGTGGTCAGTTTCCAGACTAAATTTCTCCAAACCCACTAGATAACGCTGAAAGCGCTCACAGGCCCAAACTGCAGCCAGGCACTCTTTCTCAATTTGAGCGTATTTTGACTCCGCAGCCGTCAGTGTGCGGGAACAGTAGGCGATGGGCTGTAGTTTGTTGTCATTCAGCTGCAGGAGTGCAGCCCCCAACCCATAACTGCTTGCATCGGCACTAACCACGGTCTTTTTTGAAGGGTCGTAGAACCCCAGCACTGGGGCAGACCCCAGCAGGGACTTGGCATGCAGAAAAGCTTTTTCTTGTGAAGGTCCCCAGACCCAGGCAACGTCTTTCTTAAGCAACTCTGTGACAGGGTGTAAAACTGTTGATAAATCAGGAAACTTGCCCACGTAATTTACAAGGCCCAATATCTGTCTCAGCTCATGTACATCAGAAGGGCTTTTCATCTGTTCAATAGCACGAATTTTCTCGGGGTCTGGCTTGATGCCATCCCCGTTGATGATATGCCCAAAGTAGCATAATTCAGTTTTCCTAAAATGACATTTTTCTTTATTCAGCTTCAGCCCAGACTCTTTGATAGCCTGTAGCACGCAACTTAAACGCTGATCATGCTCCTCCACTGTAGACCCATACACTAGAATGTCGTCCATGACGACCGCTGTGCCCACGTGGTCACTCAGGAGAGAACTAATTTCCCTTTGAAAAATTTCAGGAGCGGAGGATATCCCAAAGGGAAGTCTGCAGAAGCAGAACCGACCTACCGGTGTGATAAAGGTAGTCAGTTTGCGGCACTTTGGATCCAGGGGGATCTGCCAAAAGCCGCTAGAAGCGTCTAATGTGGAAAAGAACTTCGCCCCAGCCAACTTTGGAGCTATATCTTCCAATGTCGGCAGCACAAATCTCTCTCTCTTCACTGCTTCATTCAACCTTTTCAGGTCCACACAGATGCGCACCTTTCCGTTTTTCTTTGCAACTGGAACAATGGGGGCACACCAATCAGTCGCTTCAACAACCTCTTCGATAACCCCCATAGACTTCATGCGCATAAGCTCTTTCTCCACTTGAGGCATGAGCGGGAACGGAATTCTACGAGGGGTAGAAATACTGTATGGGACTGCGTCACTTTTAAGTGCTATATGGACAGGTTTGCAGTTCAGTAGGCCCAACTCACCAAACATATCTTCGGAAATCTCATTTACTCTGGCCACGAGGCCCAAGTCACAGGCTGCTTTTCTGCTCAATAAACTGTTAACACACTGACCTCGGATCACATGCACCCACATGGTGAACTTCCTTGTACTCACAGCTGGCAAGAAATTTCCCCACACAATCAATGCGGCCACCAGGACTATGGACATTTGTAGTAACCTTCGCCAGCTGGGGCAGTCGAGGCAGTTTCATAAATTCAGCAAAAGACATTACAGTGATATCTGCACCTGTGTCAATCTTAAAATCAACTTTGGCTCCCATTACAGTAAAAGTAACTTTCCAATCTTCCTCTGAGCTTGTCCGTTCCACAACAGACCCCACAAAAGTCACTTCCTGACCCTCCTGGTCACTAGTCCACCTGCATCTCCTTAATGTATTCAGTTTTTACACACCACTTCAAAATGGCCTATTCTGTTGCATTTTCTGCATCTTTATCTCTGGCCGGGCATATAGCACTCTGATCATGAGCCCGGTAGCACCGTGCGCATCGCCATGTTGCGCCCATCCACTTCTAGGCCTTTCCAGTACTTTAGATCTACCGCTCACACTGTGCCTTTCACTAGTAGTTTTCCTAGACTGTTGCACTTCATCCACAATACTCTCAGACCTCAGATCAGCACTTTGCTTTTTCACCAGTTCACTCTGGCGGGCCATCCTAATAGCCCATCTAACGTTAAATCAGGCTCTAACTGCAGCTTCAGGGAGACTTCAGCATCTGCAATTCCAATAACTATTCTGTCTCTGATTTGCTCTTCTTTAGCAACACCAAACTCACAGAATTCAGCTAATTCATACAGGCTGCGCACAAATGACTCCACAGATTCTCCCACACGCTGATTACGTTTGTGAAAACAAGCTCTCTCATGAATCACATTTCTTTTGGGCACAAAGTGGGCACTGAGTTTATCCATAACTATATCAAAGTTAAATTCTTCCCCTTCTTGGAAAGTAAAAGCATTGAACACTGGCTCCACATCTTTCCCCATAGAGTATAAAAGAGAATTAACTTGTACTTCACCACTCTCCTTGTTCAGTTTGGAAGCAATCCTGAAGCGCTGAAACCGCTGACGCCATGTGGGCCAAGCTGCAGGCTGAGAGAAGTCAAAAGGCTCAGGTGGGGTAAACTTTGACATTGCAATCGATCAGGAACAGAAGCGCAGTCCAGAACTTCTGACACCATGTCATGAGATGCAGGACATATGCAGGACACAGCAATGATGGTACAACTCTATTTTATTACAGAGCATAGCAATACACATCTAGACAGGTTGATTGTACCAAACTAACTGCGACACAGACACCGGACCTAAACCCCGCCCACAAACTAGTGACATCACATCCTGCTCTCATCACAGACTTTAATGGAGATACATGTTTTTATCACCAGTTTCTGCACTACCACATCAATGGAAACTAGTTTCTGGTTTTCCAATTTTATGCCCAATTCACTAGGGGATGGCCTATTATATAAGGCTTTATGGTAATAGGAGCAGGGTCGGCTCCAGAACGAATGAAATGGGGGGGCATTTTTTTTTCACGAGGGGGCACGCATTTAAAAAGCATGTATGAGAGTCAAAATAAGAGCAGACCTACTGTGGCAGTCCAGGGGTTACATTTATCAGATCTCTGGCTATGCAGGAGTTAGATTTGTTTATATTTCTGGAAGTGCAGCGGTTACATGTGTCATATCTCAAGGAGTATAGGGGTTACATTTATAAGATGTACGGCAGTGCCGCAGCAGTTACATTTACCAGATTTATGGCAGTGCAGGGGTTACATTTGTCATATCTCAGGAATGTCTCCCACATATGACACAGCCAGTGGACACTGTTTGCATGTGTAGCGCTACCAATGACCCTACCAATGATCAAATAAGCTTTTATGTGACAATAAGTTTGAGTGCCAAGCAGTACATTACTTGTACAGATATTATTAATGATATTTACCAGCACACACACAGTATATACAGTATGTATATACACACAAATTATATATATATATATACAGGTAGCCCTCAGTTTACGCCCGGGTTAGGTTCCAGAAGGAATGGTTGTAAATCGAAACCGTTGTAAATTAAAACCCAGTTTATAATGTAAATCAATGGGAAGTGAGGGAGATAGGTTCCATTCCCCTCTGAAAATTGTCATAAGTAACACCTAATACATTATTTTTAAAGCTTTGAAATGAAGACTTTAAATGCTAAACAGCATTATAAACCTAATCAAATAATCACACAACACAGAATATATAATTAAACTAAGTTAAATGAACAAAAACATTTGCTAAACAGCATTATAAACCTAATAACATAATCACACAACACAGACTCTACTTGCATTTTTCTGCAAACAGTTCTTTCTATGCATTCCAATCTGGACTGATTTATAGACAGGAAGATCTTGTTCCTTTGAAATCTGCTCGATAGCTCAGGTCTGGTTAAACTGATTAATTTCAGCTTGCTTGGCTTTGCTGCAAAACAAGGGGACAGCTTCACCTACTGTCTATTTTAATAAATGCACTGCTTCTCAATGCTTTTCAATAGCAGTCACATGACTGGAAAAAAAGGTTGTTATTCTGAAACGGTGCAAATTGAACCGTTGTAATTAGCTGCATTGGAAACAATGTAATTCAGAGGTTTTCTGTGGGAAAACAAGCCTCTGGGCCTGTCTAGATTTGTCAATGAACTACACAATGAGTTATTTTTTCTATATTTTGTGTGTAGGGGAGGATTTTAAACTCGCCTTTTATCTCCCCCTAATTTAAAATGTTGTTGTAGTCTGCCTGGAATCAACCTCACCCAGCAGTGATTCTAACCTTCTCCCAGCTGATGAGTGGCAAAAACCAAGAAACAGTCTGTCCTGGGATGGTTATGAATCACTGCACTAACCCTAGCTAAGTTTATAAGCTGTGTGAACAGCGATACTTTGGCATAAAGGGCACCTGCTGAAAAGCAGACTGAAGTAAAAAGGTGTGTCATTGTGTACTTGATTTGCATATCTTACCCATAATCCTTAGCTGCATTGGAAACAATGTAATTCAATATATATATATATATATAATAAAACAACCTTGGGGACAAATAGGAGATGTTTTAAAACATGTAAATAATACACATAAGGCTATTTCACTCATTTTCCCACAGCTACATTTGAAGTGTGTGTATGTGAGCACCTATAATCTGACACACATTTTACACTGATCACTGCAGATAAAAGAGGCACAATGCACACTTGTTTTGTGTGACCTGCAGTGGGGAAACCAAGGATTTCCCAATTTGCTTCTTTATCTGTGGCTGCCAGGATATAAAGCACAATAGGGAAGGGATACTACTCTCACACACACATTGGTTATACGGCTGTGTTTTCACAAAATTACTTCTGCCTTCCCTCTCACTGACTGTTAGCTTTTCCCAGCACTTCCTGCAAAGGTCTGATTATGTCATCATCTCACTTCAGCTCCATAGTAAGTGGGCTAGCAAGAGGAGGGGCATTGCAAGCCCTAGGTTAACTGTGAGAGCACCAGCAGGAAAATGCAACTTTATTTGTTATCTGGTTGTAAATAGAGGAGAGTAAAGAGATTAGCTGGGCCCTCCTAAGTGGCGGATCTGCAGGGTCCAGTGGCCGCAAATGGTTTATGAGACATTTGGGACCCTGGGGGACCCGTTACTTTTAAAATGTAAAAAAAAAAAATTAAATCACTTTTTTTTTTTGCCCTGGGGGGCACAGCATACCATTTGGGTGAGCATTGCCCCCCAATGCCCCCCCTTGGAGCCGAACCTGAATAGGAGTAGCCTTAGACTAGGCCAAAAGCCTTATCTAAACTGGGGAAGGAATTTCTTACATGAAATAGGCCTGGTATTTTAAACAGATTACTTTAAAATGTGGCTATTTGATTATTCCAGGTATAAAATCTCCACGTTATGTCACCACAACATCCAACGTATATATTAGTTTGGTTTCTTATCTTAGCAGTAAGAATGTAAAACTATATCTTCATAATTATGAAGGTCCAAAGCAATCTTGTGTAAAAGTTCTGTAACTGTATGTAACACTATCAATACACCTAATGATTGCTGTTATATGCTGTTAAAGACTCATCTGGATAATCCAATGTTTTGCTATCATACAAAAACTATGCTTGTGAAGATGCTACTTTTTGCTTAAATAATCTGCCTTGTAGTACAGATCTGCTGAATAATCTGTTAAATTTTCTGCATATTTTTGGATTAATTCCTCCACTGCATTTCTATCGTATTCCTATTCACATTTTAAAACTATTTTTGATACTTTACTAAATAAGTTCCTAGAGTGACGTAGGTCGTAGGAGATGTAATTTTTTTCTAACATTAAAATGGTATAAGCCCTAATAATTAAATAAATGATAACATTTATTACAATTATTTCATGATTTTTTTTATAAATGTACCTAATTACACATAAGCATACATTGCAGCATTCTAAACAATAAAAATAAGATATTTTTTTAACAACAGCTATATTGTGATTATTTTTGGCTACAACTGTACTCCTGTTGTGTATTATCAATTTAAATATACAATTATGGAAAAAATCTGCTTGGATTTATGTACAATTAAAGGCACATAATGCTCATATGCTAAATCACTTGAAAGTGATGCACCTTAACTGTAAAAAGGGAAGATACTTCAACTCACCAGAGTAAGTGCACTGTGAACAGTTATACATCAGCTGCTGTCCAGCTGCAAGTTGAAAAACATAACAAACAAACAAAATAGCCAATCAGCATCAGCAGTGCTGAGGTCATGCACTGCTTTGCTGTGAGCTCATGAGATTTCAGTTAAAACTTCCTTAAACTGAAAAGGAAAATAACATGACTGTACCTACACGTGCCAGATGCACATTTCCTTGCTGGGACTAGCATTTTGATTAGCTGCTTAAAGGGACAGCACTCCAGAATTTTTATTATTTGAAATGATAGATAATCCCTTTATTACCCATTCTCCAGTTTTCCATAACCAACACTGTTATATTAATATAATTTTTAATTCTGTGATTACCCTGTATCTACGCCTCTGCAGACTGCCCCCTTTTTTCAGTTATTTTGACAGACTTGCATTTTAGCCAATCAGTGTCCTCCCATAAGTAACTCCATGGGCGTGGGTAAAATGTTATCTATATGGCACACATAAACTAATGCCCTCTAGCTGTGAAAAACTGTCAAATGCATTGAAATAAGAAGCAGCCTTCAAGGGTATAAAAATTAGCTTATGATGAGCCTACCTAGGTTTAGCTTTCAACAAAGAATACCAATAAAACAAAGCAAATTTGATGCTTAAAGTAAATTGGAAAGTGGTTTAAAATGACATCATTCTAAATCATGAAAGTTTAATTTTGACTAGACTGTCCCTTTAAAGTCTCCTTACAGTGGGGTGTAAATACTTAGGAAATCTTGAGGTAAATATCTTATCAAGTGCGTCAACATTTGGTTATCATGTTCCCTTTAAGCATTGTTCCTGATTACTTCAGTTTTTGTACCTAATCACATGGGGACAGCTATTATTTTTAACATGTCAATTAAAACCGGTTCATGTTGAATGTTTATAGTTGGATAACAGCTAAGTTGACATTTTCAGTTAAGTTTGGAGGTTGTATCTGTTTCTGTATAATAGGAATGCAGCAAACATAGATCCATGTTCAGTTATTGAAGAAACTTTTAAAAAATATAAAGTTTAACACAAAACAGAAACATACAATTGCATCTAAACAAAGTGAATTAACTTGAAAAAAAAAATCACTTCTAACAAAAACATTATGTGACAAAGACTTACTGACTAGACACTAGGGAGGCCAGCTGTCCTCCACAAAAATACTGGGCAATCTGTCAGTGACTGGACCCTTCTTTCATCTTAGGGGACTTCAACATACCCGTTAATAATCTTAACATGCCTGCTGCCTCTAAACTTCTATCCCTTACCACCTCTTTTGGCCTGTCCCAGTGGACAACATCTCCAACCCACTGTGAAGGCAACTCCATAGACCTGGTCTTCACTAATCTCTGTGCCGTTTCCAACTTCCTTAACTTCCCCTTTCCTCTCTCTGACCACCATCTACTAACTTTCTCTCTTACTCTACCTTCTACATCTTTGCAAGCCCTTAAGAAACTGCTACCTTACAGGAATTTAAATGATCTCATAGACGTTTTCACTCAACTTAATTCCCTGCTCTCTGACATTTCATCCCTCTCTTGCCCAAACCTCGTGGCTTTACAGTATAATTCGGCACTAAAATCAACACTTGACAAAGCTTTTTTAGCCAGCTATCCACCATTTCTCCAACATAGGTGTGTCCGGTCCACGGCGTCATCCTTACTTGTGGGATATTCTCTTCCCCAACAGGAAATGGCAAAGAGCCCAGCAAAGCTGGTCACATGATCCCTCCTAGGCTCCGCCTACCCCAGTCATTCTCTTTGCCGTTGTACAGGCAACATCTCCACGGAGATGGCTTAGAGTTTTTTAGTGTTTAACTGTAGTTTTTATTATTCAATCAAGAGTTTGTTATTTTAAAATAGTGCTGGTATGTACTATTTACTCAGAAACAGAAAAGAGATGAAGATTTCTGTTTGTATGAGGAAAATGATTTTAGCAACCGTCACTAAAATCCATGGCTGTTCCACACAGGACTGTTGAGAGCAATTAACTTCAGTTGGGGGAACAGTGAGCAGTCTCTTGCTGCTTGAGGTATGACACATTCTAACAAGACGATGTAATGCTGGAAGCTGTCATTTTCCCTCTGGGATCCGGTAAGCCATGTTTATTACGATTGTAAATAAGGGCTTCAAAAAGGGCTTATTAAGACTGTAGACTTTTTTTGGGCTAAATCGATTGATTATTAACACATATTTAGCCTTGAGGAATCATTTTATCTGGGTATTTTGATATAATAATATCGGCAGGCACTGTTTTAGACACCTTATTCTTTAGGGGCTTTCCCAAAGCATAGGCAGAGCCTCATTTTCGCGCCGGTGTTGCGCACTTGTTTTTGAGAGGCATGGCATGCAGTCGCATGTGAGAGGAGCTCTGATACTTAGAAAAGACTTTCTGAAGGCGTCATTTGGTATCGTATTCCCCTTGGGGCTTGGTTGGGTCTCAGCAAAGCAGATACCAGGGACTGTAAAGGGGTTAAAGTTCAAAACGGCTCCGGTTCCGTTATTTTAAGGGTTAAAGCTTCCAAATTTGGTGTGCAATACTTTTAAGGCTTTAAGACACTGTGGTGAAAATTTGGTGAATTTTGAACAATTCCTTCATGTTTTTTCGCATTTGCAGTAAAAAAGTGTGTTCAGTTTAAAATTTAAAGTGACAGTAACGGTTTTATTTTAAAACGTTTTTTGTACTTTGTTATCAAGTTTATGCCTGTTTAACATGTCTGAACTACCAGATAGACTGTGTTCTGAATGTGGGGAAGCCAGAATTCCTATTCATTTAAATAAATGTGATTTATGTGACAATGACAATGATGCCCAAGATGATTCCTCAAGTGAGGGGAGTAAGCATGGTACTGCATCATTCCCTCCTTCGTCTACACGAGTCTTGCCCACTCAGGAGGCCCCTAGTACATCTAGCGCGCCAATACTCCTTACTATGCAACAATTAACGGCTGTAATGGATAATTCTGTCAAAAACATTTTAGCCAAAATGAACACTTATCAGCGTAAGCGCGACTGCTCTGTTTTAGATACTGAAGAGCATGACGACGCTGATATTAATATTTCTGAAGGGCCCCTAACTCAGTCTGATGGGGCCAGGGAGGTTTTGTCTGAGGGAGAAATTACTGATTCAGGGAACATTTCTCAACAAGCTGAACCTGATGTGATTGCATTTAAATTTAAGTTGGAACATCTCCGCATTCTGCTTAAGGAGGTATTATCCACTCTGGATGATTGTGACAAGTTGGTCATCCCAGAGAAACTATGTAAAATGGACAAGTTCCTAGAGGTGCCGGGGCTCCCAGAAGCTTTTCCTATACCCAAGCGGGTGGCGGACATTGTTAATAAAGAATGGGAAAGGCCCGGTATTCCTTTCGTCCCTCCCCCCATATTTAAAAAATTGTTTCCTATGGTCGACCCCAGAAAGGACTTATGGCAGACAGTCCCCAAGGTCGAGGGAGCGGTTTCCACTTTAAACAAACGCACCACTATACCCATAGAGGATAGTTGTGCTTTCAAAGATCCTATGGATAAAAAATTAGAAGGTTTGCTTAAAAAGATGTTTTGTTCAGCAGGGTTACCTTCTACAACCAATTTCATGCATTGTCCCTGTCGCTACAGCCGCATGTTTCTGGTTCGATGAGCTGATAAAGGCGGTCGACAGTGATTCTCCTCCTTATGAGGAGATTATGGACAGAATCAATGCTCTCAAATTGGCTAATTCTTTCACCCTAGACGCCACTTTGCAATTGGCTAGGTTAGCGGCTAAGAATTCTGGGTTTGCTATTGTGGCGCGCAGAGCGCTTTGGTTGAAATCTTGGTCGGCTGATGCGTCTTCCAAGAACAAGCTACTTAACATTCCTTTCAAGGGGAAAACGCTGTTTGGCCCTGACTTGAAAGAGATTATCTCGGATATCACTGGGGGTAAGGGCCACGCCCTTCCTCAGGATCGGCCTTTCAAGGCAAAAAATAAACCTAATTTTCGTCCCTTTCGTAGAAACGGACCAGCCCAAAGTGCTACGTCCTCTAAGCAAGAGGGTAATACTTCTCAAGCCAAGCCAGCTTGGAGACCAATGCAAGGCTGGAACAAGGGAAAGCAGGCCAAGAAACCTGCCACTGCTACCAAGACAGCATGAAATGTTGGCCCCCGATCCGGGACCGGATCTGGTGGGGGGCAGACTCTCTCTCTTCGCTCAGGCTTGGGCAAGAGATGTTCTGGATCCTTGGGCGCTAGGGATAGTCTCCCAAGGTTATCTTCTGGAATTCAAGGGACTTCCCCCAAGGGGGAGGTTCCACAGGTCTCAGTTGTCTTCAGACCACATAAAAAGACAGGCATTCTTACATTGTGTAGAAGACCTGTTAAAAATGGGAGTGATTCATCCCGTTCCATTAAGAGAACAAGGGATGGGGTTCTACTCCAATCTGTTTATAGTTCCCAATAAAGAGGGAACGTTCAGACCAATCTTAGATCTCAAGATCTTAAACAAGTTTCTCTAGGTTCCATCGTTCAAGATGGAAACCATTCGAACTATTCTTCCTTCCATCCAGGAAGGTCAATTCATGACCACGGTGGATTTAAAGGATGCGTATCTACATATTCCTATCCACAAGGAACATCATCGGTTCCTGAGGTTCGCATTCCTGGACAAACATTACCAGTTCGTGGCGCTTCCTTTCGGATTAGCCACTGCTCCAAGGATTTTCACAAAGGTACTAGGGTCCCTTCTAGCTGTGCTAAGACCAAGGGGCATTGCTGTAGTACCTTACTTGGACGACATTCTGATTCAAGCGTCGTCCCTTCCTCAAGCAAAGGCTCACACGGACATTGTCCTGGCCTTTCTCAGATCTCACGGATGGAAAGTGAACGTGGAAAAGAGTTCTCTATCTCCGTCAACAAGGGTTCCCTTCTTGGGAACAATAATAGACTCCTTAGAAATGAGGATTTTTCTGACAGAGGCCAGAAAAACAAAACTTCTAGACTCTTGTCGGATACTTCATTCCGTTCCTCTTCCTTCCATAGCTCAGTGCATGGAAGTGATCGGGTTGATGGTAGCGGCAATGGACATAGTTCCTTTTGCACGCATTCATCTAAGACCATTACAACTGTGCATGCTCAGTCAGTGGAATGGGGACTATACAGACTTGTCTCCGAAGATACAAGTAAATCAGAGGACCAGAGACTCACTCCGTTGGTGGCTGTCCCTGGACAACCTGTCACGAGGGATGACATTCCGCAGACCAGAGTGGGTCATTGTCACGACCGACGCCAGTCTGATGGGCTGGGGCGCGGTCTGGGGATCCCTGAAAGCTCAGGGTCTTTGGTCTCGGGAAGAATCTCTTCTACCGATAAATATTCTGGAACTGAGAGCGATATTCAATGCTCTCAAGGCTTGGCCTCAGCTAGCGAGGGCCAAGTTCATACGGTTTCAATCAGACAACATGACAACTGTTGCGTACATCAACCATCAGGGGGGAACAAGGAGTTCCCTGGCGATGGAAGAAGTGACCAAAATCATTCTATGGGCAGAGTCTCACTCCTGCCACCTGTCTGCTATCCACATCCCAGGAGTGGAAAATTGGGAAGCGGATTTTCTGAGTCGTCAGACATTGCATCCGGGGGAGTGGGAACTCCATCCGGAAATCTTTGCCCAAGTCACTCAGCTGTGGGGCATTCCAGGATCTGAATCTGATGGCCTCTCGTCAGAACTTCAAAGTTCCTTGCTACGGGTCCAGATCCAGGGATCCCAAGGCGGCTCTAGTGGATGCACTAGTAGCACCTTGGACCTTCAAACTAGCTTATGTATTCCCGCCGTTTCCTCTCATCCCCAGGCTGGTAGCCAGGATCAATCAGGAAAGGGCGTCGGTGATCTTGATAGCTCCTGCGTGGCCACGCAGGACTTGGTATGCAGATCTGGTGAATATGTCATCGGCTCCACCATGGAAGCTACCTTTGAGACGAGACCTTCTTGTTCAAGGTCCGTTCGAACATCCGAATCTGGTCTCACTCCAGCTGACTGCTTGGAGATTGAACGCTTGATCTTATCGAAGCGAGGGTTCTCAGATTCTGTTATCGATACTCTTGTTCAGGCCAGAAAGCCTGTAACTAGAAAGATTTACCACAAAATTTGGAAAAAATATATCTGTTGGTGTGAATCTAAAGGATTCCCTTGGGACAAGGTTAAGATTCCTAAGATTCTATCCTTCCTTCAAGAAGGATTGGAAAAAGGATTATCTGCAAGTTCCCTGAAGGGACAGATTTCTGCCTTGTCTGTGTTACTTCACAAAAAGCTGGCAGCTGTGCCAGATGTTCAAGCCTTTGTTCAGGCTCTGGTTAGAATCAAGCCTGTTTACAAACCTTTGACTCCTCCTTGGAGTCTCAACTTAGTTCTTTCAGTTCTTCAGGGGGTTCCGTTGATATTAAGTTATTATCTTGGAAAGTTTTGTTTTTGGTTGCAATTTCTTCTGCTAGAAGAGTTTCAGAATTATCTGCTCTGCAGTGTTCTCCTCCTTATCTGGTGTTCCATGCAGATAAGGTGGTTTTACGTACTAAACCTGGTTTTCTTCCAAAAGTTGTTTCTAACAAAAACATTAACCAGGAGATTATCGTACCTTCTCTGTGTCCGAAACCAGTTTCGAAGAAGGAACGTTTGTTGCACAATTTGGATGTTGTTCGCGCTCTAAAATTCTATTTAGATGCTACAAAGGATTTTAGACAAACATCTTCCTTGTTTGTTGTTTATTCCGGTAAAAGGAGAGGTCAAAAAGCAACTTCTACCTCTCTCTCTTTTTGGATTAAAAGCATCATCAGATTGGCTTACGAGACTGCCGGACGGCAGCCTCCCGAAAGAATCACAGCTCATTCCACTAGGGCTGTGGCTTCCACATGGGCCTTCAAGAACGAGGCTTCTGTTGATCAGATATGTAGGGCAGCGACTTGGTCTTCACTGCACACTTTTACCAAATTTTACAAGTTTGATACTTTTGCTTCTTCTGAGGCTATTTTTGGGAGAAAGGTTTTGCAAGCCGTGGTGCCTTCCATCTAGGTGACCTGATTTGCTCCCTCCCATCATCCGTGTCCTAAAGCTTTGGTATTGGTTCCCACAAGTAAGGATGACGCCGTGGACCGGACACACCTATGTTGGAGAAAACAGAATTTATGTTTACCTGATAAATTACTTTCTCCAACGGTGTGTCCGGTCCACGGCCCGCCCTGGTTTTTTAATCAGGTCTGATAATTTATTTTCTTTAACTACAGTCACCACGGTATCATATGGTTTCTCCTATGCAAATATTCCTCCTTAACGTCGGTCGAATGACTGGGGTAGGCGGAGCCTAGGAGGGATCATGTGACCAGCTTTGCTGGGCTCTTTGCCATTTCCTGTTGGGGAAGAGAATATCCCACAAGTAAGGATGACGCCGTGGACCGGACACACCGTTGGAGAAAGTAATTTATCAGGTAAACATAAATTCTGTTTTCTCAATACTATTAAACAATAACATATGGAATGAATATGAATATGTTGATGGCTCTTGTATAGATTGTAAGTGAATTAAAGAGATGGTAAACTCTCTCCTTTTTAAAATCAGATCCGGAATATTAGTGATATTTTAGATGGAAGTTTCATTAATCGGTTGTAACAAAGTTGCGCTATAACTTACTTTTTACAACAGATGTACAATTCAAATACCCTGCTCTCCACTGCCCATGTTAAAGGGTCAATTTATCAAGCTCCGTACGGAGATGCCCTGTGTGGACCGCTGCTCCATAACCTGTCCGCCTGCTCTGAGGCGGCGGACAGAAATCAACCCGATCGAATACGATCGGGTTGATTGACACCCCCTGCTAGCGGCTGTCAGGGTTTTTCCCTGTTTTGTTTGCCATGTGCTGCTGGCAGCCATTTTACTCACCTCTCTTGCTGACTTGGTGCATTGTGGGGGATGCTGCTCATTTCCTGCACTTCCTTTTATGGCCAGACAGGTGTGCATCATCCGTGAGAGACAGGATTCAGTCTCAGAATTGTGATGTCATCACTTATTATTTACATCACTTATTATTTAAAGGGCCTCTGTTCAGTATGCTTTGCCTTTGCGTTGTCTCAGACCTGTTTGTGAGAGTTCCTTTGTATTTCCTGGCTGCCTGACATCCTTCCTGGTTCCTGATCCCTGGCTTGTTCCGGATTCCCACTCGTCTGACTATTCGCTTTGGCTCCTGACTCAGCTCGTCTGACTACCAGCTCTGGTTTTGACTCCTGGCTTGTTATTTGACTTGTGGACTTTTTATTATTTTTTGCCATTAATAAAGGTGTGATTATTTTTGCACTTCCCATCTCAGTATGATTCCTGGCACCCTGACATTACGCAAAGGACATGAATCCTGATGGTGCCAATAATCCACCTTTACCTGCCATCATTTCCAGGATGGATGTACAGGATCACCGCTTGGATCAATTTGCACTAGCCCTGCAAACCCTGCTGACTCGCACTGCACATTTGGACCAAAGTGTCCCGCAAGTTATGGCTGCTCCTGTTTCTGCTGCTGCACCTATGCCTACCAGGAGCATGTCCGGTTCTGCACCTCTACCTCAGCGATATGGAGGTGATCCTATTCAGTGCAGAGGGTTTTTGAACCAGGTGGGCATTTACTTTGAGATGTTACCTCAGGCGTTTCCCTCTGACAGAGCTAAGGTGGGATTTCTCATCTCGTTACTCTCTAACACAGCTCTTGCCTGGGCTAATCCCTTGTGGGAAACTAATAAACCTGTGATTTCAAATTACCCTGAATTTGTGGCCTCCTTTCGAAGGGTATTTGATGTTCCGGCTCGCTCCTCCTCTGCTGCTAAACGACTCACGTCCATTCAGCAAGGTACAAGATCTGTTGCTCAGTATGCTATTGAGTTCCGTACGCTTGCCGCAGAGGTAGGTTGGAACAATGAAGCCCTTGTTGCCGCCTTCTTTCATGGGCTCTCTGATGCGATTAAAGACGAAGTTGCTGCCAGAGATTTACCAGAGGATCTTGAGGCATTGGTGTCTTTTTTGATCCTAATTGACATCAGACTCAGAGAGAGGCCCTCTTTCAAGGAGCGCTTGCAGAAGCCTCCTGTTCCGTTGTCTCCTACGTGTTCGTTCCCACCCATGCCTCCCTTTCCTCCCATGCCTCCTGGTCCTGAGTCACCAGGTACTGCTGAGCCGATGCAGTTGGGATTCACGCGTCTCTCCGCGGTGGAGAGGGCCTTTAGGAGGAGGGAGGGGCTCTGCCTCTATTGTGGGTTACAGGGCCACCTTTTGAAGTCTTTTCCTACACGACCGGGAAACGCTCACACCTAAGGTCCTGTCGGGGGCAGACCTTGAGTGGTTTATCCTTGTCCCCACAACCGCTTAAGGAGAAACCTTTTGTCACGGTTGTCCTTTCCTGGGTGGACTCCTCCATAGTCATTCAGGCTCTTGTTGACTCCGGTGCTGCGGACTATTTCATTGACAGTGCTTTTGTATCAAAGCACTCCATTCCTGTTTTGCCTCAGTCCGTTCCGCTTGCTATTGAGGCCATTGATGGCAGGCCCCTTCAGCCCGCACTCATTACTCACGAAACTGCTCCATTGTCCATGGCTGTTGGGGCTCTCCATTTTGAAACCCTCCAGTTCCAGGTGATAAACTCTCTGCATTTTCCGGTTGTTCTGGGTTATCCCTGGCTCCAAAAGCACAATCCCAGTCTCGACTGGCGCAGGTCCGAAATGTTGTCGTGGTCCCCGCAATGTATTTCCACTTGTCTTCGGAAACCAGTTAAAGTCTTGTGCACTTCTTCAGTATCTCAATTGCCAGAGGAGTACCGAGAGTTCCTAGACGTTTTTGACAAGGTGCGTGCCGGTACATTACCTCCTCTCAGGTCTTACGATTGTGCCATAGACCTGCAACCCGGAGCCATTCCTCCTCGGGCCGGGTGTACCCTCTGTCTGTTGCAGAGAATTGTGCTATGGAGGAGTATGTTGCCAATGCTCTGTCGCGGGGGATCATCCACAAATCCTGCTCTCCTGCAGGGGCTGGCTTCTTCTTTGTGAAGAAAAAGGGTGGCGAGTTAAGACCATGCATCGATTAATCGTCTCACCATTAAGAATGCTTACCCTATTCTGCTCATTACGGAACTCTTTGACCGCCTCAAGGGAGCTACAGTCTTTACTAAACTTGATTTGAGAGGAGCATACAATCTCGTTAGGATTAAGGAGGGCCACGAATGGAAAACAGCATTTAACACCAGGAGCGGGCATTATGAGTATCTTGTAATGCCCTTTGGCCTATGTAATGCTCCTGCTGTTTTTCAGGAATTTATTAATGATGTCCTACAAGATATGTTGCAACAGTGTGTTGTGGTGTACTTAGACGACATCCTCATACACTCACCCACACTTGAGGCTCATTGTTCTGATGTTACACGGGTTCTTCAGAGACTACGTGAGAATGGCCTGTTTTGTAAACTCGAGAAATGTGAGTTCCATCAGACTCAAGTAACCTTCATAGGTTATGTTATCTCCGTTGCAGGGTTCTCCATGGATCCTGACAAGTTATCTGCAGTTCTGCAGTGGCCTCGCCCAGTTGGTCTTCGGTCTATTCAACGTTTTTTGGGGTTCGCCAATTACTATAGAAAGTTTATTGAAAACTTTTCTTCCTTGGTCAAACCTATCACAGACATGACCCATAAAGAGAATGATCCACTCCATTGGTCACCTACTGCCATTAAGGCCTTTGATAGTCTTAAGACTGCCTTTGCTGCCGCTCCAGTTCTGGCTCATTCTAACCCTGTCCTGCCTTTCGTTCTTGAGGTCGATGCGTCTGAGACTGGAGTAGGTGCCCTCTTGTCTCAACGTCCTACGCCTGACGGTTCCTTGCATCTGTGTGGTTTCTTCTCTAAGAAATTGTCTCCAGCGGAGTGCAATTATGAAATTGGCGACAGGGAATTACTGGCCATAATTTTGGCACTCAAGGAATGGAGGCATCTTCTCGAGGGTACTAGCATGCCAGTGCTCATTCTTACTGACCACAAGAATTTAACTTATCTATCTGAAGCAATTTAACTTATCTATCAGATCACCACAATAATTGGTCTGAACTGTTACCTTGGGCAGAGTTTGCTCGTAATAGTGCTATAATGCTTCCTCCAAGTTATCCCCGTTCATGGTGAATTATGGGTTTCAACCATCCTTGTTGCCCGATTCTCAGGGTATTCCGGCTTTGGAGGAGCATCTCCGGCAACTCCGTTCCACGTGGGCGCAGTTTCAGGATTGCCTTCATCGATCTATGCAGCGCCAAAAGTTCCAGGCGGATCGTAGGCGTCTGCCCGCACCTTCCTACCAGGTTGGTGAGAGAGTTTGGCTGTCCTCCCGCAACTTGAACCTTTGTGTGCCTTCCAATAAACTGGCTCCCCGTTATGTTGGTCCTTTTTGAATACTCCGACGGGTTAATCCTGTGGCCTACGCTCTTGAGCTTCCTCCTGCAATGCGCATCTCCAATGTTTTTCATGTCTCCCTCTTGAAACCATTGGTTTGTAATCGGTTTACCACTGTGTTGCCTCGTCCCTGTCCTATCTTTGTTGACAACCATGAGGAGTATGAGGTCAGCAGCATTATTGACTCTCGTATGTCCAGGGGCCGTGTACAATATTTGGTTCACTGGAGGGTCTATGGTCCGGAGGAGCGTTCTTGGGTTCCCTCCTCTGATGTTCATGCTCCTGCCCTCCTCCGGGCCTTCCATGCCCATTTCCCCAATAAGCCTTTTGTCCTCCCGTGGGGGAGGGGTCGTTGAGGGGAGGGTACTGTCAGGGTTTTTCCCTGTTGTGTTTGCCATGTGCTGCTGGCAGCCATTTTACTCACCTCTCTTGCTGACTTGGTGCATTGTGGGGGATGCTGCTCATTTCCTGCACTTCCTTTTATGGCCAGACTGGTGTGCATCATCCGTGTGAGACAGGATGCAGTCTCAGAATTGTGATGTCATCACTTATTATTTAAAGGGCCTCTGTTCAGTATGCTTTGCCTTTGCGTTGTGTCAGACCTGTTTGTGAGAGTACCTGTGTATTTCCTGGCTACCTGACGTCCTTCCTGGTTCCTGATCCCTGGCTTGTTCCTGACTCTGCTATTTTCCTTGTTCCTGATTCCGGCTCATCTGACTATTCGCTTTGGCTCCTGACTCGGCTCGTCTGACTACCAGCTCTGGTTTTGACTCCTGGCTTGTTATTTGTAATAATTCCACAAAAATAAAGATGTTACTTTTCTGCTCATTGATTAGCAACTAGGTTGCTAGCAATTAAAAATAGGTGTGTTTCCAATTTCTAGCAGTCTAGAGGCAGACTTAACTCTATACTGCTTGAATGTTGGGAAAATATATTATAGTTCTATGCAAACACATTAACATTGTCTTGTTGCTAATGTTGTCCACACATAAACATATTAGAACAGTAAGAATGAATATGACTCTCAAGATTGCTAGCAAGAGAAAAAATACATTGCACATAAAAAATGAAAAATTATAAGATTGTCTGAATTTTGAATTATAAACCTTACCAAGCATTGGCAAAGGATATGAGTGCAAGTGTTCATGACAGGTAAGATTAATAAGGCAAGTTTGGATGATACCTTGACAAAGCAGCTGATAGATCTGTGGCAGGTAGCGTGTATCTGGCGTACACGGAAGTGTCAGGCAGCAGCTGAGGTGACGTCACCGCCGATCAGCTGGAAGTGAGAGCGGAGCAGCGTCTTCGTGAAGATACTGGATATGCTTAAACAAGATTCTGCTTAGATTCAGAGAGGCTTGACAGAGCAGTATTACCTTCAATACCAAGCAATGAAGGTTATGTGGGTGTGCCTTATAAGGGGGAAGGTGAGTGAAAAGGAGGCTAGGAGGAACGGCTATTAAAGGAACAGAGTATGTTACATTATTTGACTTGTGGACTTTTTTATTATTTTTTGCTATTAATAAGGGTGTGATTATATTTGCACTTCTCGTCTCAGTATGATTCCTGGCACCCTGACAGTGGCCAATCTAGCAACGGCCTGCTAGCGGCGAATCTGCAGGGGGTGGCATTGCACCAGCAGTTCACAAGAACTGCTGGTGCAATGACGCTGTCTGAATTTATCGACGGCGGACATAATACGCTACATCGTATCATGTCCGTCCGTACTTTAATAAATTTACCCCCAAAAGTAAATTTTTCTGTGAGCTAACAATTTGAAATGTTAGCTCAAATAAAAATTGACTTTTGAAGTGGGTGGAGGAGCGCACCGTATTTGCATTTCATATCTATATTAAAAAGTTATAGCTCATCTTCATTGCCACTGATGGATTAAACTCCATCTAAATATCACTAACATTCCAGATCTGATTTTTAAAAGGGGAGAGTTTACCATCACTTTAAGTAAGCTATGCTATAGTATCTATTTATTACCTTGACAGCTACAAAGAATTGTCCGGTTGACCAGGTCTCTTGTATTTCATCATTGGTTTTGCAGAAGTCTCTTTGTCACATTTAGGTGGCATATAATAATATCTAGCTGTATGACTGGTCAAGCTATTTAAATTAAATTACACACACATATGTGTAACCCAATAACAGTATTAGATTTGATATGCCCTCTGAATCACTGTGTCTTGATTATATTAAATATTATGCTGGGAAATTGTTCATCAAACCCTTAATTTGTGTCAGAGAAATATGAGTAAGATTAAACTTACCATAGTCAATAACATGGTTACTGCAACACTATTTTCTGGGCAATCTTCTAGCAGTTCCCTATGTGGCATAAACTCCCTATTGCCTCACAGCAGGCAAATTAAAAGTATGTTCTGAATAACAAATAAGTGTTTTAGTCAGCTTTGTCATGATCACAGTTCTAAAAGTAAATGAAGAAATCCTGCCCTCGCCCATTTTTCATTTTTTGTACTTGATGGCAAGGCATTGCTTAGAATCCCTATATTTTCTCAACCAAACTACAACTGTTTGATGAAAAGGCCTCAAAATCCACTACTATGTGCCAGAAACATTATACAATACTTCTATCTGATATTGGACGCTCAGAATTGTGATTTCAACATGGCTGCACAGTATTTCCTGTTGTCATTTCAGGCATAGACCCATGCTTTGCTTCCTCTCTCATGTAGACAAGGTTCTAGCTCACTGGGACTCACAACTGCTAATTATAAACATTCTAAATGAATTACCCTTCACATATGGAGCACAACATTGAGTGTTGACACAACCTACCAGGTCAATTCATAGCATGGCTGTGTGTATGCTCAGGTACCTATGTCCTCTTTTCTTGTTGTGTTTGCCTTTTATGGCATTATTGATTGTACAGAACTATGTATTTAACCCCCACCAAGGGGTTAAAAATATAGTTAAAGTCAGCATGCATTGCCAATACAGAGAACACGGTGGTGATCAGAGGCTACATCTATATGCTGCCCACTGATTGGCTTATCCCCTGAACCCCCTTAGAATGTAAGCCTAAGAGTCCAGCTGTTTGTAAATCACCTTCTTAAGAGTGGATTACAACAGTGCAACTCTTGGCAGGGCCCTCTACCCATTTGATCCCTTTAATTGTTTTGTTGTACTCCCCTTTGTTTATAGTGCTGCGGAATCTGTTGGCGCTCTACAATAAAACCGATAATAATAATATAATAATTAACTTCCATGTTCATCTCCAGACCGGTAGTGCATTGCCAGTTCTTTTCAAGCAGCAGGGCAGTAATAAAATGATCTAGCACATAAGAGCATTTTTATATCTTTATGTTCCTTAATGTTAATCTATTACTATTGTTGGCCAATAAATATAGGAGACTCAACTTTTTAAAATTTAGAAGTTTTGGAAAGGACATAATTTGCCTTCCGTACGAAAGTGGTAATTTTTCAAACAACCTTTAGTTGAATATTGTATGCAGATCCTTTAAAGGCATATTATAATCAAAAAGACAAGAACGATTTGCGGTATTAATTACCCACTGAAAAGACAGGGATTTCAGCATACTAAACACAAATTGTAAACTACATGATTATAAATCTTCATATATAAGAATAATTTTGCAATGAAAACTGCATATTTATTTTGTCAAATTAGTATATTGTATTATGTTTATTCTTTTCACTAATTTCACTGTCCCCCAGAACAAAAGAACCCTTGCTAACCAATCACAAACTAATATTCAGATTTAGCACAAACTCTGTTTGCACATGTGCATACTGGGGTAGCCTGCACTCTTGTATTCCCTAAACGGAATAATTTGCCTATCATGATTGTCTGATAATCCACCTTTTATTTAGTAATTTTTTATTGAAGACATAAGTAGAAAACGATTTATACAGGCAGAAAGTACATGAATATCAAATTTCACATCAAGAGTATGATAAAGACCTGAAGTGCAAAAAGACGTATGTAGCACCTGCTGTATTTGTTAATATAAAACTCACATGTAGCTGTCCTTGTCTCTCACCCCTCTTACGGCTCAATATGTCAATATCACCCCGCCTCCAGAAAAAACTGTCACTTTTTCTTCCCGTGTTGGGATTAACAAGCAACACAAAAACAGTAAGGAGAAACACTCGCACTTACTTTGTTTGCCGATAGGTCGTGCCAATTCTGGGGATCTCTTTACCTGCCACCTTCTGATAGTTCTCCAAGCAGGGAATCCCTATAGCACGCCAGTGTGTGTGACTCTCTTCACATCCTTCCGGGGTTCCGAGTGAATCAGCGTGTGATGTCAGTGAGGGGGCGGGTGAACTGGGGGAAGCCGACCGCTTACGTACCCAGATGCCGATTTTCACGGGGGAGAGATTTTGCCGCTATTGGTTGGTTAACTTGTTCATCTGTGCCTTACTCATATCCTCAAGGCCATGAAACAAAAAGTGAAGCAGTAGGCACCAATCTTGAACAAATATACGATCCTTTATTAGGCAGTAAAAATACATGGAAAAATGGGTTAACAGCTGATAAGCCCTTCAGGGCAACAAGTGGATAGTGGTACTGCACATACCCTGACGCTGACGCGTTTCGGCTGTTGCCGTAATCGTAGCTGAAGGGTTTCTATAACAAACTTCTATTTAAGTCTTAAAACACTTCATCATTGGTTAAAAACATACCACGTGATGGACACACCTCCACCTAAAGTTACATTGCTTGTACATTATGCACAAACTGGGCTATCTGTAGGTGACAAATCTTACTTTTAAATTATGGGAAAACGTTAACTTACTCAATTTTCAGTTGCTGTCCCATGTATTGTAAAACAGCTTATACCCCAAATGAATGTATATACCTAGATAACTCTAACAATTAATGTTAATTTGTATTTTATATATATATATATATAATAATATATATAATATATATATATATATAAATAATATATATATATATAGACATTACTTTCATGTATTCCATTCATACACTTGAACTATAGTGTCTAATGTACCCCTAATAGGCAAAAAGTCCTCATTTGGGTATACAGTTAATTATATGTTACCCACCTAGTTTGTGTACTTTGCAAATCTAAAACTATATATATATGTTGTGAATCCGCTTTCCTTGAATTACTTTTTGGATATATTATTTTAAGATATGTTTATAACAAATCCTCCTATAATGAAAAGTCGAATAAAAGGGAAGAAGAAAAAGTGGAAAATCAATATAAAATTTAGGGATATAATTACAAAATCCAAAATATTCAGAAGACTTACAAAGATTAATCTGGATACACAGGTCAACACCTGGACGGCTATCCAACAGGATAAACTTTTACAGGGAATGTGTATCTTACCCTAAAAAAAAGAAAAGGAGTGATCTCTGGAAAATAAGATATCAGATTTGATGGAATGATTTAAGCTTAGATCCAATTCCCATACTTCAAACGATATAATGGTTATCATTGCCAGTAACATGCTATGATATTTGCTGTGTTATGAGAGCCATCTAGTGTCCAAGGAATGAATCAACTTAGGGGGATATTTATCAAGCCGTCAACCGCAAATACGCTGGAATTCCGCAGCGTAATTGCGGCGAGCTTGATTCGACCTAGTTATCAAAGCCTACAGACTGGCAAAAGTTGAAATCTGAGACGTAGCATACGATCCGCCGGTCTCAATCCGATGCAGATCGATGCTTACGTCATTACAGATGTTCTGAATACACATTTGGCACTATTTGATACTTTTTAAAAGTTATCAAATAGTTAACAGGTACGCTCGCGGCTATTCCGGCCGCAGTACCAGGTTTTCAATCCGCCACCCTGGAGGCTGCGGATGCCATAGGAATCAATGGGAGTCTGAAAGCAGAGAAAGCTTATGTTCGATGTTGCCAGATATCCCATTGATTTATATGGTAGAAAACAAGTAACATTTACACCTAACACCCTAACATAAGCCCAGAGTCTAAACACCCCTAATCTGCCGCCACAACATCACTGCAACCTAAATAAAAGGTATTAATCCCCTATCCCACCGCTCCCGGACCCCCACCACAAACTAAAATAAATGTATTAACCTCTATTCCGCCACTCCCGCTAAGTTACAAAAACAAACAAACCACAGTATCAAAAATAAAAACTAATTACACCTAATCTAATAGCCACTATCAAAATAAAAAAGCCCCCCCAAAATAAAAAAAACCTAGCCTACAATAAAATACCAATGGCCCTTAAAAGGGCCTTTTGTGGGGCATTGCCCCAAAGAAATTAGCTCTTTCACCTGAAAAAAAAAAAATACAAACACCCCCCAACAGTAAAACCCACCACCCAACCAACCAACCCCCCCAAATAAAAACCTAAGCTCCCCATTGCCCTGAGCCAATAGGATTTGAGCAGCTCATCCTATTGGCTGTTCCAATCAGCCAATAGGATTGAGCTTTCATACTATTGGCTGATTGGAACAGCCAATAGGATGAGAGCTCATTAAATCCTATTGGCTGATTGGAACAGCCAATCGGATTTTAGCGGCTCTAATCCTATTGGCTGATTGGAACTTTCAGCCAATAGGAATGAAGGGACGCCATCTTGGATGATGTCACTTGCATTCAAGATCCAGTTTATGGCGGAGACCGTATTGAAGAGGAGCTCCTCGCCGGATGTCTTCAGGATGGACCCGCTCCGCACAGGATGTCTTCAGATGGACCCGCGCCGTGGATGAAGATGGAAGAGGCCGCCGGGTCTGGGCATGTAAAAGAGCTAAATGCCCTTTTAAGGGCAATGCCCATACAATGCCCTTTTCAGGGCAATGGGGAGCTTAGGTTTTTTAGATAGGGTTTTTATTTGGGGGGGTTGGTTGGTTTTACTGTTGGGGGGGTGTTTGTATTATTTTTTCAGGTGAAAGAGCTGATTCTTTGGGGCCATGCCCTGCAAAAGGCCCTTTTAAGGACCATTGGTAGTTTTTATTGTAGCTAGGGTTTTTTTTTTTATTTTGGGGGTCTTTTTATTTTGATAAGGCTAATAGATTAGTGTAATTCGTTTTTATTTTTGATACTGTGGTTTGTTTGTTTTTGTAACTTAGTGTTTGTTTGTTTTTGTAACTTAGTGTTTTGTATTTTTGTAATTTAGTAATTTTTAATAGTAGATTTAAATAATTTGAGTAGGGTTCGTTTTTTTTTAATATGTAATATAGTTAATTTAATAGGTATTTTAATGTAATTTTAGTATAATAGTTAGGGTAGGTTAATTAATAGTTTAATATAGTTTTAATTTAATCCTACAGGTAAGTTTTCATTTATTATAAGATAGGGATGTTGTAATTTTAATGTAAAGTTAGCGGGTTGTTAGGTTTAGGGGTTTAATAGCTTAATTTAGTTTATGGCAATGGGGGCTGGTGGTTTAGGGGTTAATAGGCTTAGTTAGTGGTAGTGATGTGGGAGGCCAGGGGTTTAGGGGTCA